>NC_139239.1:22729020-23329020 GCF_977018435.1 Lepisma saccharinum
TTTCACATTGTTTTCACTACGTGAGATGACATTTCATTTACATTTACGATAAAATAGTGGTTTGGGTGTAATAACAGTTATCATTAATTTAGAGATGCATTTTTATTTGTTGAGTTAATGATTAGGTTAATTCGTTATTTCTCGCGAAAACAGGGAACCACAGCTGAAAGAAAATACACATCTTGTATTATTGAGGTCAAGAGTTCGTTTTAACATCACTTTTTGCACACATAGGCTAATCACGACTCGGGATACATTTAAATTGGAATCTGAAACATTATGCGACCTGACTGGAACTCGGAAAAGGACAAACTGATTACAAGACGTCGATACATTACCACTTGGTCTGGCGAACGCCAATAATAATGAGGGGTTGTGGGAGTGGGAGAGGGGTGACGGAAAGTAGAAAATAAATAGTATTTTTGGGGGTATTTAATGTTATATTTATACACATACAAACCTAAGAAAATATTTATTTTGAAACATGTGTGTGGGGGGTGGGGAAGGGGGAAAAGAGAGGGACAGAAAGATATTGGGAGAGATGGGACGAAGAGGTGATTGTGGAAAATGTTTTATTTGACGTTCAGTAATAAAAACAATCAAATCAATGATGATTATCTTATAAATAAAATATTTAATTTAAATTTGTTTTAAAAATGGGGGCGGGGAGCTGTTTGTTTTACGTTCAGTGCAGGATAACAAGTGGAGACACATAGTGGTTCGTATGTCACTTTAAAGTGTAGGTCCAGGCCCCATTAGCCTATCTGTGTATAACGTGGATTTAGAATTCAGTAGAAAATAACGTCGATCTAGTATTTTGGATTTTAGATGCGTTGAGACCACTAGAATTTCTAATTCTTATAATAAGAAACCTGTCCTCATATTTCCATTTTGAAAGAGAGAGAGTTAATTGTATAATCTTTCGTTGTTAGTTTCAAGGAAGACTAATTCAAATAGTAACAATGGGAACGAATAAAGCTTACGAAAAGTTTTTGCCACCGTGCGGATTTGAACCTACGACCATTAGAGTAACAACCCAGTGCGATAACCACTACCCCACGAGTTCGTTCCTTCTTACGGCATGATTATTGAGTTAAGACCAATTCGTTCAATATGCATTAGAAATATAATCCCCACCCGCCTCTTTATAAACAACACACCCAAACGCTCCTTTGTAGCAAATGAAATAAATCCAAAATACTAGATCGACGTTATTTTCTACTGAATTCTAAATCCACGTTATACACAGATAGGCTAATGGGGCCTGGACCTACACTTTAAAGTGACATACGAACCACTATGTGTCTCCACTTGTTATCCTGCACTGAACGTAAAACAAACAGCTCCCCGCCCCCATTTTTAAAACAAATTTAAATTAAATATTTTATTTATAAGATAATCATCATTGATTTGATTGTTTTTATTACTGAACGTCAAATAAAACATTTTCCACAATCACCTCTTCGTCCCATCTCTCCCAATATCTTTCTGTCCCTCTCTTTTCCCCCTTCCCCACCCCCCACACACATGTTTCAAAATAAATATTTTCTTAGGTTTGTATGTGTATAAATATAACATTAAATACCCCCAAAAATACTATTTATTTTCTACTTTCCGTCACCCCTCTCCCACTCCCACAACCCCTCATTATTATTGGCGTTCGCCAGACCAAGTGGTAATGTATCGACGTCTTGTAATCAGTTTGTCCTTTTCCGAGTTCCAGTCAGGTCGCATAATGTTTCAGATTCCAATTTAAATGTATCCCGAGTCGTGATTAGCCTATGTGTGCAAAAAGTGATGTTAAAACGAACTCTTGACCTCAATAATACAAGTTGTGTATTTTCTTTCAGCTGTGGTTCCCTGTTTTCGCGAGAAATAACGAATTAACCTAATCATTAACTCAACAAATAAAAATGCATCTCTAAATTAATTAATGATAACTGTTATTACACCCAAACCACTATTTTATCGTAAATGTAAATGAAATGTCATCTCACGTAGTGAAAACAATGTGAAAATTGTTCTAATGAGTGATGTATGATTGTCAAACACATACATGAATACATTATATTAAGCTCGTGAACTATAATTGGGACAATTTAATACTAATTTGAAACGATTAAAGGCATTAAAACGACAAAGTAAACTTTTGCGCAATCTTTCTGCCGATTCGCATTATTGAAACAATATTTAACCAATGGGGACGTTATCTCATATTTGGAAATGATGCATTGGTTGAACTTCCTGTGGACAAGACCGTGAGTCACGCCTCCTGTTTCTCCGAATCGAACTTCACTCTGATTGGAGGATCGTATATTTCACAACACTTCCTTGTTACGGAGCTACCAACATAATTTCGTAAGACGTTGTACTTAGAAAAAATGCATGCGACAGATTTTTTGAACATGACTGTACCATAGTCCCATTCCCACTTACTTAAATATTCTCCATGAAGGAAACCCCGGAGCCAAAAAATGCTCGATTACGAAATTGTCCCAAAAGATCGAGAAAATTTAAAAAGTCGCCCTATTAGCCTTTTTTAAGGGTGAAAAAGCCCTTTTTTCATGTCCTTAGCAACTCGTTTCCATGGCGCATTTTTTCTCACATTGTTTGCTTCATTCTTCATTGTCTAGCTACAATGTTTCTCACAGATCAATAACACACAGATGAATCAACCAACTCCTTGTTAGAAAAGGTACTTCAAACAAGAGTGGCATCTACATAAGGAGATTCAGTCCAGATACAATTATATATTGGTATACGCAATGCGAAAATATCTATATAGTGCTTGTTTTAACTAAATGTTTAGACGTATAAGGAACAATTATTTAGAGCTTCCATGTTTGTTGTTGTCCATGGAAACGGACGTTGCTAGGGAAATTAAAGAAAGTTTATTTTCACCCCGAAGCCTACGGTAGTTGAGTTGTACTAGACTTTTCGTATACAAAATATGAGCGTCTGAATTTATTACACAGGCAAGGTAGGAATTTGAGGGAAATGACGGAAAACAGTTTTTTTCAATTACGTTTAAAAATGTGAAAATGACAAAAGACGTGAATATTGCTTTCACAATTTAGTGTGGCTATTGAATTCGTGTACATAAAACATATAACTATCTTGAAATGGTTTTTACTTACCCATTTTATTATTAAGAAAATAGACAATAATATTTTGAATATTTGTACCATATTAGAGCCCGTACACACACAACGCTACATTCAAAACGTTTGAGATAAGCGAACATACTCGTTTTCCTTCCTCCAATAATACACTCCGATATTTTCAAAGACATTAAGAGCATTGAGGAATGTTGCCGAAGGCCACGTCGAAAGTGATCTAGTCTTAATATAAGAGAGTTGGTCCTCATTCACTAACTCTTCAACGGACAGCCAAAACTCCTGGACGTAGAAACCTGAAAGTTTAGGGGTGTCTTGCTCTCATGTCGCAAGCATCCACTAAGAAGTTGATCGGCGAAAGGTACACAACCTCACCCTTCTCTATAGGACAATCAGTTCAAAGGAACCGGCTTATCTCTCGAGCAGATTCTCAATGCTTTCCGAATCACACAGCCTTGACACCAGATCGCGAGGAAGAACTCAACTACTCATACCCTTCATAACTCAAATTTTTATTCAAAATCTTTCACCGTTTCTACTTCTTGTCTTTGTAACTCACTGCCCCTCGAAATCCGGAACTCATCTTCAGCATATGTCTTTAAGACGCAATTAAAACATTTTTTATTGGGTACAAATAGTTAGCACATTATATTTTAGTGATAAATTGAATACAGTTAAGCGCAGAAAAACACTGAAAACCCTTATTCACCTTAATGTTTCAAATCCCTGACTACTGTCATGAATACCTGATTGTTTGTGTGTGTGTGTGTGTGTGTGTGTGTGTGTGTGTGTTATTGTGTGTGTTTTGTTGTATGCTCGTGAGTATAGGTTAGGTTTTTATTCCCGTATGTATTTTTTTCTTATCCTTTTTTTTTGTAATTTTTCCTTTGTAATTTTATATTTCTTTCTCTTTATTTTAATATTACCTTTCTATGTAATGGTTTAAATATTGTTGTAAACATGGTTAAGTTGTAGAAAAGGCTACAAAGCCTTAACTTCGCCGTGATAGTGATAAAAAAGACGCAATAAATAAATAAATAATAAATAAGAAGGGATTTTCTGAAATTCAACCCCAAGGGGGAAGAATTTTTTAAAGAAAGAACTATAGATAGTGTTAAACGTTTCTTATTTTGATAAGTCTAAAACCCCAAACCCTAGATCTACACATCTTCAAGTTTAGGAGTATCTTCCTCTCATAACGTAAGCATCCACTAAGAAGGGATTTTCCGAACTTCAACCCCTAAGACGATGGGGAGAGATATGTTACGTCTACAGACTAAACCGTTGGATCTAGAAACCAGAAAGTTTACAGATAGCGCTGTATGTACTATACATTTCTATGGCCGATACTGAAGAAATGTTCCATTCATACAATATTTAGGTGGTGGTCGTCTATTTGTTTTGTTGTAACTCTGCGTTAAGTAATCAGGGAATGAGTTTGAGTTGGTGTTTTAAGTCCACTTTATGCACAGTAAGGCTAATCGGGACTGGACCTACAATTTTTTAAAGTGGGATCCGAACCACTTGTGCCTCCACCGGGTATCGAACCCGGGACCCCTTGATTACAAGGCAATGACGCTACCACTGCGCCATGGGGGAGGCCCAATCAGGGAATGAGGAAAAATAAAGAGAAGTGAAATGCAGATGAAGAGGAGAGAATGCGAAACATGAAAATACAAGAAAGATAATGCGGAAAAAGAAGAAAATGACTTTATTTTGATCATTATTCTTAGCGTAAGAGAATGGCCAGTCATCATCGCTGAAGCTTCTACTGGCCTCGCATATAGAAAACGTTTTGACTTCCGTGTCCTAAACAGTCCCTTCTACTTCATGCTTATCTCTTGAACAATGGCCAGTGATATTGGTGTTTTGAAACTCCCTTTCAGTTATCACTTTAGCAGAAACTTTCTTCCCTCAAAATATAGATTCGTTTCAGCAATTACATCAAATCACTTACATCTCAAAAGAATGGAACTTGCGTGAGTCACAGGTTGCAAAAGTGTGCATACATTTTTCGGGGGACGTCCTGTACATTCTCCAATACCATACCACTAAATTTCTGCCCGATCGCAGCCATTATTTTGTACGGCAAGTTGTCTCGCACTTGGTCATATTTCTTTCGCGCCATTATCCAGAAACGCAGTCCTTATTCAGAAAATGGCGACGCCTTTGTAAAAGAAACACTTTGCATAAATATACATCGAGTTTGCAGCGGTGTTGGAGCCTTCCGGGGTCCTCCGAAAAAAAAACCAAAAAATAAACGGGTAAAAGTCAAAGCAGTGCACGGTCATTTTTAACCCGCTCGAGACAGCCAAGAGGGGACATGATGGACATCGAGCCAGGATGGAGCGCCACTGTAGCGTGGCGCCAGTGATGGTCCCTGTCCACGTTATGGATTGTCTCCAACCAAGCATGGAATGGAGGAGAACTTCCAGCGTCTCTCATTTCCAGAGTTTGGTTCCGCCTTCGGACACGGAACGCGCCTATCCAGCTGCCCTCTCTTGACCACAATTCGGTCTTCTTGTTCCTCTCTTACATGTTTTTCTTTTATCTCTTTTTCAACCCCCTCCCCTTCTCTCTCTCACTTCCACGGACCGCTCAACTACGCGATAAATCAAAGCATGGGTGCAGTTAGCTTCCACTATGCCATTTCATAGCTGGTCCACCGGCCGTAACGTCCATTAATTCCACCGGTCTCATCTGTACGAGATGAAAAAGCACGTCGCCGTACACGTGCGAAATACGGCCAGAAATTATGGACTAAAAAGAGAGCTGGATTAACCTTTATGTACGGCTCTATTTTTACAGCAATATAACTAAGACATGTTTTCTTTATTTTAAAGCATAACATGAAACTACAGTGCTTTCTTTTACATTGGCATCTCAAGGTCACATTCAAGGCCATTCCCGAATTCAGTGTTGCCACTCTAGCGATTTTATCACCAAATCTTATATTGTAGATATCCAATATTTTCTGCATATCTAAGGCAATCTTAATGAGGGCTCGAAGTGAGGGGGTATGCGGGGGAGGGGGATGGTATAGAAATATTTTTGCAAAACATCTCAGCTGTTTCATTGCCACAATGTAAACCATATCTCCCTGCAGCTAACCCCAAGTCTCTATCAACCCTCCCCTCCCAGCTAACATTTTCCACTTCTGGCGCTGATAATAATTTTATTTCTTCTCTTTTCTACCACCTTTGGGTAATCACGTAGGTGAGACGTCATAAAGAACTGCAAATTTTAATATTACGTGTATCAAACCGCTCTTACGAAAACGCTGAATAGAAAACCGCATGGAATCTTAAAAAAGGTCATAATAATATTCGAATAAGTTTATTACCTACGAAACCGATTGGGCTAGGCTTATTGAACTGGCCAACCTAGCTGTTTATTTGCCTATTTTGTTGGGAGCAAGAAAAAGTTGAAATAATCGCCATTATCTTAGTCTTGCCCGCAGTGTTGCCAGTGCCTAGTCTTGCTCAGGTGTGATGGAATCCTATAGATTGGATCTTGCCCGAGCGATGTTATAGCAAATATTCTTACTGTATAGAGAGTTATTTCCATCCATTTTTGATCAAGAAATCCTTACATTTTTATGTTAGAAAGGAAAAAAAGAATAAGTAGGTCGATAGTTTCGGTTCATTGGAAAGCTAGAAGGTCTTGTGTGTGTGTGTGTAGGGGGGAGGGATATTGATAAAAATTGAGTAGTGGAAATAATTACAATAATAATAATAATAATTTAAAAAAATATAATGAATACAGTCAGTATCTGTGAGATTTTTGTGGATGAAATCTCAAAATTGTTATGTAACATTTAAATATGAGGAGTGGTTATCTACAAAAATCCTATTTAAGAAGAAGTAACAAAATAATTATATTTGCACATAACAATGCTCCCATCGAAGATTGATAGTGACTATTTCTTGAGAGCTATTGCTTTCAAGGATTGGACACAATTCTCTTGTTTCAGTAAATAGTAACAATGTTGCTGGACTAATACAGGCTCTTATCGATAATTTAAACGATGATGTGTTGTGAACTAACTGCAGGAACATTGGATGTAGTGCTGCATCTATCTATTACTGTGCTCAGCATTTAGTAACATTATTATTTCTTGGAGTAAAGGGGAAAATTGTGCAAAACAGGAAATTTTGCTACTTGCAAAAGGAAATTGTGCAACACTGGAATAAGCCCAGACAGCCATGTTTGGTCTCCCTTCAAAATAAATATTATTCTACGCTGTTACTTTAATATGTTCAGTTAGAGACCAAGTGAAATAGGTCAATGAATTGATATTGGAAAATTTCAGTCCTTGTGCCTCAAAATATTTCCTTTCAATTTTTTTTTTTTTTTTTTTGCTGATTTCATTACAATTTTCATGGAAACTGTAATAAAGAAGGATGAAATCAAGTGCTTTAACAATATTATCTCCTACGTACGGAAGAAAAGAAAGCATCCCATGTTACCGTGTTCGTTACGCAACAATAGAACGAATATTACATATGTATACAGGTAGACAGATGAGCTATAACCCAGTTCCCTCATCTTTCGATTGCAAATCCGGATGAAAAATGGATGAAATGCAAACAGAAACGAATCAAACTTTCGTCATTTTTCTGTTGTTTTTGCATTCGAATACGTTAACAACGTAGCGTGTAAACATGATTGCACGAATTATTCTTTATCGATTATTTTTGCGAGTCACACTTTAACGAGAGGCATGATAGAAAATGGACAATAAATATTTGCATTTGTATGTGACGGTGCCTTTTCGTTGTTGCTTCGTTTTAAAAGGGGTTCCATTCCAAGTGCAAACATTTATCTTGCGAGTTCCGCATCCTGTGTTCCTACGTTTAATAACGCAAACATGAAAAGACGATTTGATGCGCACTATCCTTTTTTTCATTAGCAATATTCAATATGGTTAACAGAGTTTGCTTTCATAGCATTGTACTTTCTAGTTAGCAGATCTAACGCGATGACACGTGTTACAATTAGATCTGCCCACAGTATATTTGGGTTGCATATAATAAGTGTATTGCTAACAAATTACTCGTTGTATAACTGAGTAGGTTGTTAACGTTCTATTTGTGCTGTACTTTATTTTAGTTATATTACTTAATTTTTCTCTAATGATGTGTGACGTAGCTCAGCGTCACTAAAAGAATTACTCTCTGCTCCTATAGCATTGAGGAACAATCTAAGATAAGCTGCAATGAGCTTCTTCAGGTTGAAGTAAAACGAAAGCATGATATAAACCTTACTAAAAGGTATGTTGGTATATGGCAACGACAACGGATAGTTCGTTTCAAGAGATGAAACACTACACAAATAATGTTTGTTAGTAGCCTGTGAGCTAGCATTTTTCGTATGTGTCAAAGCCTGTGAAATACATTTGTTGTGCACAGCGTACGAAGCAGGTATTCATTTCGTATAGCTAATCCTTTCGTTTCTGGGTGTGCTAATTAAACATTCTGTAACGATTGAAAAATTTTGGTAAATTTCTTTAATATTTAAATTACTTTTCGATAGCCCTCGTATAAATTCTTTTGGAGTTTTAATCTTTTGAATGTACATTTTAGCTTTGTTAAAAATTGTAACGCAGTTTCTGCCAAGCGAAAAAGAACGCGAAACAAGTTGAAGCTTGCATTATTTTTCTTTCTTAACAACAATGGGTTCTTTTTCGTTCGGCGCTGCGTGGGTTTGTAAATAAGTTTAGGTTGCATTGTGTTTCTGGATATGCCTTTTTGGAAGGGGTAATTGTTGGATGCTAAAAATAACTTTTCAGTTTGTCGAAATCTTTTGTTGGGGAATAGAATTGCGCAATCCCGCAAGTATAAATACCAGCCGTTTCGCTGGCAAAGTAATTAGTATAGCAGTAGATTCCGGAATCGTTAGGTGATTAAATCGCTTGTCGAGGTCCAGGGTTGGGAGAATACGGGCGTTGTGTGTGGAGTGGCTGGTCAGCTCTCCCTTCCACAATGTCCGAGGTTTTCCGTAAGCCACCTTTCAGGATTTGTGCTGGTCAGCATGATCCTTAAAGGGGATTTAGCGAGCATATAAATAATTTGATTCATACTTATTTAATCTTAATAATTTAAAATTTTGATTCTTAAATTCAGTCGAAGTTGGCACTGGTCAGTGTGACTCCGATATAAATTCAAGATATACATCCTTCTCGTCGAGTAATTATTCTTAAATCATTCTGAATTCTCCTGGTCAGGAGGTTCATTTAAATAAATTTGTTTCTTTGATACTTAAATCCGAGAGCATACCTCTGGTCAGAGGATGTCTTTTAAATCTGATAGCTTATATAGTTTCACGTCCATTTTTAAAGTCTGAGTATCCGGAACGTTTATTGGTTTCTCTTATTTAGGTTTTATATTAAATATAATTTTGAAACAGTTATAATAGGTGACCGGTCGAGTATATGTTTTTGTAGAAAATCATTTAATGTAAAGGTCTATTGTTTTGCTTTTGCAATGTGAGTAACCAAAAAGGGTAGACAGAGTCCCCTGTTATGTTAAGGAATTCCACGTGGACATTTGTAATTTGTGGCCGAGATATGGCTTTGATAGTGGGTAGAGAAAGGCTCCCCTTATATTTTGTTATGAATGTTATTGGAGGTTGGCCCTGAAGAGGGTAGTATACCTCATGAGTTCTAGAGAACATAATGCAGATGTGAAAATATGACAGAAGCACGAATAGATATTTACGGATAGATGTTTATGCAAATTTTTCTTTGGTTGTGGTTAATAGAAATTTTGTCGATCATTACTGAATAATTTGTCACCTGTTTATTGAAACCAAGTTAAGCTGGGTTAGTTCTATGATGGGATATGTACAATATATATATATAAGAGAGAGCTCTCTGGATTGTATTTTTACTTGAAAGCAAGTTTCAGTCTGTTACGGAAGTAATTGTTGAACAAAAATTTAATTTTGGCATTGTAGTTTTCTCTTGATCAGAAGATTGTATATTTTTCTTTCAACCTAACTAATGTTTGGATTTGTAAATAAATTTATAATCGTTAATCGGTATTTCCTTATAGTAAATTTGTCTCATAAGTATAAATTAACTGGCATCCTTTTGGTTGGTAAGGTGTCCCGCCGTCACTGGTCAGTGAGGCGGAGGCTTTATCAATCTAAAGGACGTCAGATTCGATTATGCTGATTTCGCTCGCGACTCGCATGCGTGTCCTCACTGGTCAGTGGGATGCGGGTGCGATCACGATGGAGTTCAAGCATGAGAATGGTTACCTTATTTTGAAGTCTTAGATAAGTAAGCATAAATTTAATTTTAATTATATTATTATTCAAAAGCAGACCCTTACCCGAACTTTGGGATGCGGGGTCTCATGCCCCGCAGGAACTGAGCGTAGTCGTGGCATTTATATTTTGATAACAGAAAGATATTTGGTAGGCAGCGACGCCCGGTCTTTGTCTGTCGAGGGGACCGAGCCGGTGTGTCGTGCGCCTTGGCAACGGGCGGACGGCCTTCATCGTTGCAAGTGGCGCCCAACGTGGGGCTAACCAGCTGTTTGTTACAAGTGGCGCCCAACGTGGGGCTAACCAGCAGTTTGTTGCAATTCTTTTGACGGAACTGGGACTTTAATTGCATCATTTATCGAAATGAAATAATCTAACAACATATTTCTAGTATAGGCCTGCTTATTTTATAATATACAGTACAATTTTAGTATTTACTTTTTCAACATCATGGATTATCTATCCGTAGAAGAAAAAATTGAAATGATCCTTGTTTATGGTGAATGCAGAAGGAACATCGACGATGCTGTGACCTTTTATGCGGAACGTTTTCCTGACAGGTTAAGATCGCGTTCTTCGTTTGTTCGATTTGTGAAACAGTTTCGAAAGGGAAAGGACTAAATATCTCGGGATCTTAAGAAAGTATTGACACCCCATTAAATTAATATTCTTCAAACGCTACAAAGAAATGGATGTAAACATTTTCTTGCACGCTTCGCTCGCAATGATTTGTTGCTACGATGTGTATTTCGCGCTTTAATGAGATGAATATGAAGTTTTATACTAAAGCTGCATTACAAGACAAGCGATATACTCCATTGATTGATTGATTTGGTGTTTTAAGTTCACTTTATGCACTCTAAGGCTAATCGGGACTGAACCTACAGTTTAAAGTGGGATCCACGCGATATTCTCGATTATGATGAACGATTTTAGGGGTGGTCTTGAGTGATGGCACGCCTGTTTAGGGAGGAGGGGCAGATAAATTATAATGTTCAGTAAAGCTAAGGAAAAAGTTACTTTCGGTAGACACGCTGTCGTAATTGAATATTTTGTGGGGATTACGATATGGTTTAAGGGCGCGAATGATATGATTTGGGGGGGGACGCATGACATGATTTTGGGGCGGATGTGCCATTGGCCTTAGGGGAGATTGGCACCCCTGAGTCGACCAGCAGTTCTTTCGTAGAGTACTTTTCTCTGACGAGTCAACCTTCACAATCCACGGTCAGGTTAATCTTTACAATATGCATTATTGGAGTGTGGGAAACCCACATTGGTTGCTTGAAGTTGAACGTCAACGTCCTTAGTCGGTTAACGTGTGGTGTGGAATCATAGGCGACAAACTGATTGGTCCCTATGATTTTGACTGTACTTTGGACGGGCACAAATATAATTTTGCATGAGGAATTACCGACATTGCTTGATGACGTAAACTTTGCACTGCGACAGCACATGTGGTTTCAACATGACGGTTGTCCAGCACATAATGCAGTAGCAGCACGGGAGGAATTAAACCGCATGTGCAATGGTCGTTGGATCGGTAGAGGCGGTCCGGTGCATTGGCCTGCCAGATCGCCAGACCTTCCTTCGCCGGATTTCTTTTTGTGGGGATATCTGATAGAACGTGTTGATCAAAATGTGCCAACAACCCGCGAAAACATGATCGAACGAATAAGAAATGCTTGCGCACAACTGATGCAGATACACATCTGCGTTGTGTTCAATCATTTGAACAATGGATCAACAAATGCATTGAAATTCGAGGGCATCATTTCGAGCATTGCATGGAATAATTGCATCTAGCACCACAATGGTGAGAGGCGAGGGAACTCACCCAAAACAAGCACCCCGATGGTGAGAGGCGAGGAGATTCACCCAAAACAAGAGCCCCGATGGTGAGATGCGAAGGGACTCACCAAAAACAAGCACCCCGATGGTGAGATGCGAAGGGACTCATCAAATACAAGCACCCCGATGGTGAGATGCGAACAGACGGCGCCATCTATCTATCACGAATGGAACAAAATGTGTCGGACAAAAACCACGTATTTTCGGACGTCGAATTCAAATCTGCAAATCACCTCCGGAGGTGTCGGGGTTGGTTCATTGTAACGTAGGTGACTTGCCCCACAATACTATTATACTTTCTTATGGAACATTTTTTTCGTTCGATGCATATTTCTCGCACTATTTCGATTTGTCAAGTTACATGGGATACCCTGTATACATATATACATACAGTGTGTCATTTTAATCACGCCCACGGACTACATAAATGTATAGAGGACATCAAAGCAAACAACTTTTCTGAGTCCGTTTTGCCGTCTGTATAATGGTAACACAAAGCAAAATGTCATCGCATCTGTGACGTTACGTCCTGTCGTGAAGCGGGGTGTGTTAGTGTTGCAAGGAACACACATGGTATTCTGTGAATGATGACGTAAACTACAACCAGCCATTTTATGTACTGTAAAACAAAGCGAGAAACGCGTTCAGTAACCCGACGGAAAGTAAATGAACAATACATGAAACGTGGGAAAACAACGTATTGAAATGGATGTGGTCATAACCAGTGTTTGCAAGTAACTAGTTACAAGTAACTCAGTTACAAGTAACAGCTTCTTTTTTGGAAGAAATATTACTGTAACTAGTTACATTTAAAATCAAGTAGCTGTAACTATAACAGAGTTACTTTTTCCGATAGAAGTAACGTTTCAACAGTTACTTTTACAGTTACGTCATGACACTTAAGTTGCTATATAAGGGTCGTAAATTATTGGTAATTTAGGACTTAAAGTGAATAGGAACCATCGATAAACTTGTAGTTTCTGCTTCGATAAAAATGTCCATCCTTTGTTACAACGACAATAAATATAAATATATGTAGACTTACATTATGTACCAGTAACATAAGTAATTTGTAATTTGTTTGCAAGAAAATTTCCAGTAGAAAGTAACTGTAACTGAGTTACTTTTTAAAATGAGTAACTAACTGTGTTACTTTTTAAGCACGTAACTGTAGCTAGTTACCATTCAAAAAGTAACTTTCCGAACACTGGTTATAACGAATTTCGTCTCTCAGCCTACGTGTAATTTATTTTGCAAATCTCATTGCCCGGTTGATATCTACAGGTTAGTCTGTTCACTTATCCTTCTGATAATGATTGTCTGTGACACCTAAACAGTTTACAAAATAGAGAATGAACGAACTAAATAATACAAAGGTAAATGTAATAATCAGTGCATTATACGACAAGTGACAAACATTGTTTTAAAAGAAACATTGTGTCAAGACCCTGCTTGGTCGCCATTTAATTATTATTAGACCTTGCGTGGTCACTATATTCTTTTTATTCTCATGAAAGAGTTAAGCGGAATGTCCCTGCGAGACGTACGCTTTTAGTTTAAATGTATTCTGTAAACGTTAACGGTTCCACCTCTACGTTAGTAGGTGGAACCGTACGTTCTGGCGACGCCCTTTGACCTACTTTTTATTTTACGACGTTTTACGCACTAAACTAACCTACAATGAGAGAAA
Source organism: Lepisma saccharinum (assembly GCF_977018435.1). Lineage (NCBI taxonomy): Eukaryota > Metazoa > Arthropoda > Insecta > Zygentoma > Lepismatidae > Lepisma > Lepisma saccharinum. The sequence continues at coordinate 22,742,950 of NC_139239.1, forward strand.
AATGGACAGAAAAAGCTCTGGCATCACTTTTTAAGCTATTTTTTACCTCCTGCAAATTTTGCTCTTATGCTAACTCGCCCTTTGACCTACTTTTGAAATGACTTACGACATTTTCCTATAAGGCTGCCTCCTCATACTGTAAGGTCCCCCTCAGTGTAATCTACTACGACCTGCTAATAGGCTTCTGCTCTCAGCGTAATCCGTTTTTTACGCACTAAACTAACCTACAATGAGAGAAAAATGGAGAGAAGAAGCTCTGGCATCACACTTTTTAAGCTATTTTTTTACCTCCTGCAAATTTTGCTCTCACCCTTTGACCTACTTTTGAAATGACTTACGATATTTTCCTATAAGGCTGCTGTCTTCTCTTACTGTAAGCTCCCTCAGTGTAATCTACCACGACCTTGCTCTCAGCGTAATCTGCCACGATGTGTTTTTGTTTTTTAAAACTCATGTGTGATCTTCTACGATGTGTGTGTGTGTGTGTGATAATCAAAATTATTTTTGTTAAGGAAACCCCTGCCCCCCAAAAAAAGAAAATATCCCGCCAGGGGTGCGTGGTGCCCAACACAGTTCTAATGGCCACGGCTAACAAAGCCATGCCTCTGTAGAGTTTCATGGATTTTTTTTTTAAAACCCCCCCATGACTCCCTACAGAGGACCTCCGTGTGTAATGTGTGTGTTTTATGATTGAAGAGAAGAAAAAAATTTGGTTAAGAATGGAATGTGTAAGAACTAAAAAAGTTTCCGTAGGGGTGCAGCATCTGAAAGAAATAAAAAAATATACTCAAATAGTGTACATAATATGATAGAAAAATTTAAAAAAAAAGAGTGTGAATGCAAAAATTAGTGTGAATGATTGTTTTTTTTTTTTTTAAAAAAGTGGTGCAAAGAAATAATACGAAAAAAATAGTTACTTTTTTGATGCAGAAGTCTAATGGTGCGAGCAGATTTCTTCCTCGTCATGGTATCCCCATTCTCGGGTGTGGATGTTGCAGTCCAGTAGCCTCAATTTGGTGTCGTGGGGATCAAGTGCCATTTTGTTGATCGTGGATGTACGCAACTGGTCGATGGTGCTCGTGATCCGATGTTCGGTCATGCGTTGCTTGCTTTTGTCGAACAAGCACGACCCTATAACCCCGCCAGGAGTGCGTGGTGCCCAACCAAAAAAAAAAAAAAAATGTAACGGCTGCGGTTAGATAACCACACCTCTGTAAAGTTTCACGTGTTTTTTTTCTCAAAGATCCTATGGGACACCTCTGTTTGTCAAAAATTCGAGATATTTGCAATTTAAGATTTTTTTACGCTGTGGACTTAGAAAATTTTCGATTGATGAAAAAAATTGGTTCCATGAAGACCTATGTTTATTTTGGTATGGGTGGACAGAGGACACCGAGACTCGACCAACGCACTAAACCCGATCTGTCTACGACTATTTGTTCAAAAGTTACGAGTGATCAAAGTTTTGGGAGGTGGGCTAACTTCTTACCCCTTGACCCCAGGACCACCAAAACTTGGTACACGTATTCTATACCTCCAAAATCGACAGGGGGGGTATCTAACGATACCAGGATGGGGGTGTTTTTCGATATATTTTTCGATAACTCTTACCATTTTCGAGATATTTGTAATTTAACGGTGGACTTGGAAAATTTTCGATTGATGAAAAAATTGGTTCCATGACGACCTATGTTTATTTTGGTATGGGAGGACAGAGGACACCGAGACTCGACCAACGCACTAAACTCGACCTTTCTACGACTATTTGTTCAAAAGTTACGAGTGATCAAAATTTTGGAGGGTGGGCTAACTTCTTACCTCTTGACCTCAGGACCACCAAAACTTGGTACACGTATTCTACACCTCCAAAATCGACAGGGTGGGTATCTAACGATACCAGGATGGGGGTGTTTTTCAATATATTTTTTCGATAACAGTAGTGGTGGTGGGGGAGTTGACCAACCGAAAATGGGGCTCGGTGGGGCTCGCCTTAATGGATTTCTCTCGTAAGGCATGAGCCCCATTTTCTGGCAGTGTTGCCAGCTGCTTACTCGAAAAAATCACCAAGGTTTTTTTTTTGGGTCTAACCTAGCCTAAAGCAAGGAGCTGGCAATCTTGCTTGAGGCTCGCCTTAATGGTTTGCTCTTGTAAGGCATAAGTTCTATTTTCTTGCAGTGTTGCCAATATTTTACTCGAAAAAATCACCAAGGTTTTTTTTTTGGGTCTAACCTAGTCTCAAGCAAGGAGCTGGCAACCTTGCTTGAGGCTTGCCTTACAGTGCATAAAGCAAGGAGCTGGCAACCTTGCTTGAGGCTTGCCTTACAGTGCATAAAGCAAAGTTGGCAACCTACTGGTACTTTTGCCATAGCTTTTTACAAAAAAAGAGAGAGGAGAGAGAGAGGGAAGAGTTAAACAACCGACAGCTGCCAACACCCACCTACAGCCTTTTTTTTCTTGGTCTAACCTAACCTAAAGCAAGGAGCTGGCAATCTTACTTAAGACTTGCCTTACAGTGCATAAAGCAAAGTTGCCAACCTACTGGTACTTTTGCCATAATTTTTTACAAAAAAAAAAGAGAGAGAAGAGAGAGAGGGAAGAGTTAAACAACCGACAGCTGCCAACACTCACCTACAGCTTTTTTTTTCTTGGTCTAACCTAGCCTAAAGCAAGGAGCTGGCAACTTTGCTTGAGGCTTGCCTTACAGTGCATAAAGCAATTTTTGCCAACCTACACACACTAAACAAGGAGAGCCGGCAACAAACACGCACTGCCGTAAAAGAGAGAGAGATGGGTGGATGGCAACACAGTATGTGCGTGCGTGTGTGCGTATAATATGTAGCATTATTAACTAGAGTGTGTTGGCAATTTACTTACAACTAAAAAAAAATAGAGATGCCAACGTTGCTGTAAGATGAAAAGAGAGAGAGAGAGATTTATGGCTGGCAACAGTGATGAGCGATGTCCTCTTTCTTCTGTGCAATATGATATTATGATGTTACTGTAGTTTTTGACGGGGATTACGAGTTAACTAAAAAAAAAACCTGCAACTAGAGAGAGTTGCCAACACACACACGCTATTGTAAGAGAGATGGATGACTGGGAGGGGCAGCATTTCTGGCTATTCACAGTGGCGGATGTACTTCCTGTTTTTTTAAAAGCTAACAATAATGATGGAATTTCATGCTGACAGAGCGGATTTCTACTAGTCCAGGTTGTTAACCTACATATTACTCCTCGACTAATAAAACTAGAAGCTCGAGGGCATTAACATTAGACCGTCACAGACTTTCACATTACCCATCACTGATGCCGCCAGAACCAAGTTTCCTGCTTCTATTCATAAACCAAAAAAAAAAAAAAAAGACGGGGAGAAGAGAGACATGTACACGCTTCCGTCACCATTTTATAACAACTAGGGGAAGTGGGGCGGGAGGCGGACATGTAACGGGAGATCACACAAGCGAGCTTCCTCTATTCTGACTAATAAAGCATCATTCTAATCTGTGAGCTGCAAGGAGAACATTGTGAGCTGCAAGAAGAACATTGTGATTGTGATTGAAATTAACTAACGTGAGTAAATTTGTTTGTTAGCTTGCATGAGTTGGCTTTGTGTTATATAAATAGGTAGTGTTGCTTTTGTGAGTTGATTCTGTAATAGCCAAACAAATGTAAAGGAATTGTAGATAAAAGGTAAAACTCTCTACAAAAGCCAAACAATTCTTAAGCATATTGTGGAAGGAATATATACTCGCAAAGCACGCAAAAAGAAGGGAGAGAAAGTATACAAGTTTTAAGTGTGTTGCATGTATCTCTCTTCTTTTTTTCTTGCTTTTTTTATATATATATTTATTACATATTACTATATACATCAGGCATATGCAAAATAGCAATATGCGGGGTGTAAGAGGGCGATCTTCTGGTAAGGCACCCAACAGTTAACCTCACTTCCACGTAGTACACCCTGGACTGTAGAGTAACGAGGCTCTGGCGTCTGGCAGACCAGTATAATTTTGCGTGTGTTAGCCTGTTTTTTTTCTTGTGCGTTTGATATTTAGTGGAGGTATATAGTGTTTCGAATTTTATTATTATTTAGTTTTATACACAGAAAAGATATTAAACATAAAATTAAATAAAATATATCTAATTATGTTTTTTTTATCACAACAAGCATTCACAAAAAAATAACAATAATGTGGTTTAAAGTTTTTTAACGTAATTGCTACGTAAACAAAATGGCCGACTTGCAATGAGTGTGTCAAAGTTTTTTTAAGCCTAATTGCTACGTAAACAAAATGGCCGACTTGCAATGACTGTCTCAAATATGAATAGATTGAGAGATGGAAAGAGAAGTTAAATATGCTTAAATAAAGTGCTCCTTTGTGCATAGCACCATACCATAAAAGCATATAGGAAGACTGCCATGTTTATGCATGGAACTTAAATATACATATAAAATTAAAATATTTGGTGCTGACCACATCACACATTGCTGACTTTGCATTGTACTTTCCTATATTCACATATGCACAGTAAGGCTAATCGGGACTAGGCCTACAGTTTTTTAAAATAGGATCCGAACCACTATGTACTTTTATCGGGTTCGAACCTAGGACCTCTTGATTACAAGGCAACAACACAACCACCGCACTTTCGAGCCCTAGTGAATATGTAGGAAAAAACAACGGTATATACATAATCCAAAGTTGCGTGGTTCTAGGCCCCATAGGAACCAAGAAAATCAATATCTTGGAAAAACATCTTAAAATATTTGTCTTAATCTTTAAGAAAGTCGACTTCCGGTCTGTCAAGATGTTACTTCCGGTCTGTCAAGAAAATTTTCTTAAGATATTTGTCTTAAGATGTTTTCCAAGACATTGATTTTCTTGGTTCCTAATTGACCTAGGATGATGATTTTAGGTTTGTTGGATAGGATTTGACGAAAACTATACGACTAGCAAATAAAATCGATTCCACCCCCTCAAGTTTCGAAAATATAGACAATTTTTTTTATTTTTTTGAGAAACTTGATTTGCTGGCTTAGTTTTTACCCTATTTCGAAAATTTTAATGGCATTTGATAAAAAATTGAATGTACTTTACAACCTATTGGAAACATAATGATTAGTGCTTACTGTTTTCGAGTTATTTTAAATTTAAATTTCAAGATGTGATTTCTAAGTTGTTTTGTAACTCGTAAACTGGGGGTCGTAGAAAACCCATTCTTGTTTTATCTGCTATTGCCCGACAAATACTATAAACACAAATAATGTTTATTGTTTGATTTAAAAAAATCGAAAATAACTTTGTTTTCTTAAAATAAAAAATGTGTGTATGGAAAAAAAATACGATTGTGTAATTTTTTATGATGTATGTTTGCATGTAAAAATAAGTATACCTGAAAGTTTTAGAATTTCAAAATAGCTATATATATATATTTGCTATTATATCAGCCGAAACAATAGAATATATATAAACAAGTACATTTTCATAGTTTCATACCTCTACTAGATTGGTAGAAAAATATACTAATGGGCAATAAAATCTGAAGAAGATTCGTGTCTAGCAAAAAATAAACTAAATAGAATTACACATGCATACAATATTTATTGTGCTTTTTTCTATCTACAATCATATTTTTTCTTATATATTTTTTTTATAGGGTTGACTAAAACGCATATTTGAGGAAAACAACGCCACCCATATATAAATAAACCCCTCAAACTAACACTAATTAGAATTAGCCTACAAAATTTTTCTCGTAAGGCATTTTTTTTGTAAACACTCTACCACCAACAGATCACATATAAATAAACATACCCCCCAAAAAAAATGCGCTCCATGAAAAGTTGTCCTGTGTGCAAGAGAACCATATCAAGCAAACGTTTTGCAAGACATTGTCGTACCTGCGTGCCAGGCAAGCATTTGGCTGCCACTGAACTATGTTCCGGATGCAATAAACAGATCACAATTGCGTATGCCAAGAAGCATAAGCTTAATTGTCTAAGCAAAAATACATCTGGGGCCCAGCCTTCGACCTCCACCAAGAGGAAGGCAGAAGCAGCCTCCATCAATGCACCATCCGCCAAACGTGTCAAGCCTGTGGCGAAAGCGAACCAGACTGCTTTCGAGAGGTTGTTAGAGGACTTTGTCCACACTTCGGAGGGCTCATGCGACGTGCGTAGCTTTTTGGAGAACGTGCAAGCGAAAATTATTGCGCTTGCAACGCACTCCACCAAATTCTACGCATCGCTACGTTGCCAGTACAAGAAGCCGTCTGATGAAATTTACAGCTTCTGCCACAACACCAAGGCGAAGACGCTGCATCTGGCGGATGTCGACAACCTCGAGGTCATCTACAACCAGTTTGCCGATGAGCTGGTGGCAAAACAAGAAGAACATCAAGCTAAAGGCTCGGGGGGTTCGCTGTGCGGTGAACCCCACGAACTGTGCGTCAAACTTTGCAAGTTCATACCTCTCTCCGCCTCCAGCTACGTCCCCTTACCACCTACTATTGCGGCAAAGAAGGCTGTCCTGAACATTCAGAACAGTGACGCCAAGTGCTTCGTATGGTGTGTTCTGGCAGCATTACACCCTGTCCACTGGAAAAACCAACCACACCGAGTTAACCACTACCTACCCTACGAGTCAGAGCTGGAAGATGCGATGGTTGGGATCGACTATCCCGTGGAGGTCCCGGACATTCAAAAGTTCGAGGCCCGTACACACAACCCTCGGTTGGCCATCAACGTTTATGGCCTCACTGACAAAAATATGGTGTACCCCATCCAGGTGAGCGACGTAGAGGACGATGGTGCGCAGGAAATTCACCTTCTGCTCATCAAGGACGAGACCTATCACCACTACACCCTTATCCGTTCCCTCTCCCGGTTGGTGTCGAGCCAAAAAAGCAAGCATCATAGTAGCATAGAAGTTTGTCGAAGGTGTCTGATCACTTTTGACAATCGAGAACAGCAGGATTATCAGCGCATCAGAGGTCCCAACATCGCTGCCGAGAAGCTCGCTCGCCACAAGCCCTACTGTAGTAACAACAAGCCGGGTGTGGCAGTCTTGCCCAAACCTGGCACCGTGGAGCGTTTCCACATGCACGGTGCTATGGTGGAGCACCCCGCTATCATCATCGCAGATTTCGAGGCCTTCCTCAAACCCCTGTCCACTTGCGATCCCGATCCCGAAGTTTCCTCTACCACCCCTTACCAACTCCACGAGGCATCCAGTTTCGCATACGTTGTGGTGCGACGTGACCAGCACATCGCCGCCGAGCCCTACGTGTACCGTGGTCCCGACGCAGCCAAACACTTCCTCGAGAGGATGGTTGTCGAGGCCATTGAGATAGGGAAGGTACTGTTGGCCCCCAAGTCTATGCTCCCACTGTCCCCCGACGATCAACGTAGACACGACGAGGCTATCGCTTGCCCTGTCTGCAACAAGGAGTACACCGCCAACAACCGTAAAGTCCAACACCACGATCACTTTAACGGTAGGTACGTTGGTCCTTGGTGCAACGGATGCAACCTCATGGCCCGGGACCCGCACTTCATCCCTGTGTTTTTTGACAATGGCTCGGGATACGACTTCCACCACCTCGTCAAGCATCTTGGGTACGACAACGAGGGAATCAGCGTCCTGGCGCAGAACGAGGAGCGTTACATTAGCTTGAGCAAGTGGGTTCGAATCCCAGAATTATGCTCTACCGTCGAGCTTCGCTTCCTCGACTCCCTGAGGTTCCTCCCGGCCAGCCTCGATGCTCTCGCAGGGAAGCTTAGCGACGAGCAAATACTCATCACCTCCAAAAACTTTCCGAACTTGGACGCCGGCCTCTTCAAGCGTAAGGGGGTCTATCCCTACGAATACGTCACAGACGCTACCAAGTTCGCGGAGACGTCGCTACCTCCCCAGGCGAAGTTCTACAGTCAGCTATGCGGCTCGAACATCACCGACGAAGAATATCACCATGCCCAGTCCATGTGGCGCGAGCTGGGCTGTCGAACTCTCGGTGACTACCACGACGCCTACCTCAGACTTGATGTGACGCTCCTCGCCGACGTGTTCCAGACGTTCCGTGCGACCGCAATGAAGATCTACCAGCTAGACCCTGCCTACTTCTACAGTCTCCCCGGACTGGCGTGGTCAGCCATGTTTCTGGTGACGAAGATCGAGCTGGAGCTTCTTTCGGACGTGAACATGGTGCTGTTTGTGGAACGTGCCGTGCGGGGTGGAATGGTCCAGGTGTCGCAGCGACACTCGCGCGCCAACAATCACCACATGGCCACCGGCTACGACCCCTCACAACCGTCCAGCTACATCATGTACACGGACGTCAATAACCTCTACGGACACTCCATGATGCAGCCACTCCCCTTTAGAGACTTCGAGTGGGCTGACCCCTCCAACTTCGACATCGAAAGCTTCGACGATTCAGAACATGGGTTCTTCGCCGAGGTTGATCTGCAATTCTCCGAGAAGCTGCAGGATTTGTTCAGCGATCTTCCCCCTGCACCCGAGTTCAAGTGTCCACCCGATTCCAACCAGACGAAGCTCGTCATGGATTTCGAACCCAAAGAGCGTTACGTCCTGCACTACCAGAATCTCCGGTGGTTGATGCAGCGAGGGGTCGCGGTCCACGCAGTTCACCGCATCCTCAAATTCGAGCATTCTCCGTGGTTGCGTCCATATATTGAAGTCAACACCAAACACCGCACCACAGCCACGTCCGAGCTTGATAAGGATTTCTTCAAGCTTATGAACAATGCGGTGTTCGGGAAAACCATGGAGAATGTACGGAATCGTGTAGATGTGAGGCTAATATCAAACAAAGCACAATGTCGCAGGCTCGTAGCAAACCCGTTATTCAAATCGAGGACCATTTATAATGAACAGCTTGCTCTGGTGCATATGAGGAAAAGCGAGGTGAAACTCAACAAGCCAATTTATGTTGGCGCCTCAGTATTAGACCTGAGCAAGCTGCACATGTTTCAAATATATTATGGGAAACTACGCCAGCACTATAACGACAATATTAGCCTACTCTACACGGACACGGACAGCTTGGTGTACCACGTTCGCACGGACGACGCGTACGGCGATATAGCCGCAGTTCCATCTTTGGTTAACCTCTTCGACACCTCGGGCTATCCCCAGCAAAACAAGTACGGTATCCTGGCCCGCAACAAGAAGGTGCCTGGCAAACTCAAAGACGAGAAGGACGGTGATGTAATTCTCGAGTTTGCAGGTCCTCGCGCCAAGGCCTATGCCATCAAAGCCGAGGGCAGCGTTACCAAGAAGGCCAAGGGTGTCGGCAGACAGGTGGTTCGGGAGCATCTCACATTCGAGGACTTTGTCGATTGCCTCAAGACCAGGTCGTCGGTTCTAAGAGCAGAACAGCGCATCCAGAACGTCGACCATGTGTTGACCACAAACAAAGTTAGAAAAATTGCGCCGGATCCTGATGACGATAAGAGGTGCGTCCTCGAGTGTGGTATTGACACATTGCCGTTGGGGCACTATCGCTTAGCAGAAAGCAAAACCTGCAACATATGTCCATCTTCAACAGAAGATTCATAAAAACAAAACAAAACAAAAAAAAAACACTTTGACTGTCATTACAAAAAAAACTTTGACCGTATTCTTAAATAACCAGCATGCCTATGAATTTGTTCGGTTTCAAAAAACAGATCATTTTGGAAACCATACCAGATCATGAAGTCTTACCTTCCGTGTTACCTAAACTCAACGGTCTGTTGATCATTCACCTCAATAGTATTTGGACGAAACTGAATGACGATGTGGGCAAGATGTTTTATGTTTTTAATAACAATTTATATTTCTACGAAATTCCGATCGACGGAAAACTTCAAATCACCGTGAATCCGGAAAACGCAGGCGAAATCAAAATTTCTACCGGCAAGAACATTTTCCGAATTAAGCACGACAAGATGCTTTCTAACATTACGTACGATGTGTCTGCAGGAGATTATCTTTACATGGAACTCCTCGGAGATTACGACAAACTTATTCCTCTCTTCGTAGAATTACGAATCGTCTATCCTATTATAAATAACCGTTAACCAAAAATGCCTAACGACATTTTCGGCAACACCAAGCGTGTAGACCACGCAGAAGAGATTCTCATGTTGGACATTCGAGTTAAGAAGTTGAGGACCGATTTGATCGCTTTGCAGGAAATCTTAAACAAAAATTTAGAGTCGGAAATCGCTACGCTCCAAACGCAATGTCTCGACCCCATTCTGAAAATCGATTCCGAACTGAAGACGCTGATAAAAAATTATGTCGACGTACCTTCTCACGACAACGTTCAAAATATACAGTTGAGCGTGGATTCGCTTCAAAATGATTTGGCCAAATTACAGCAATTTCAATCGAAAAATGAAGATTTGGAAAAATTGAAACTCGAAATCGAAGAACGAACTTCCGCAATCGAAAAGAATTTCTCCGAACTTCAAACCGTGGTGAACAATATAGACGCAGAACGCTTGCATGTCGTCGTTTCCAAATTACAAGAAGAATTCACCAGCACGTTGGAAGAAATTAAATCCAAGTTACAGACTTTGGAAGATACCATGACGAACCTACCATCGTCGGACGAACTGCAGGTCATCGGTAAAAGCGTCGCGAACATAAAAATTCAATTGGAGGCCTATCAAGATTTCGAACACATTCAAACCACCATCGCTACGCTTCAGGCGTCCTTGGAATTGATCAGCGAAGAAATTAAAAATATTCACGCTGAAGCGAGAGCGTTGACGAGCATTCAAGACACGTTGAGCACGGTTCAGCATAAAATCGAATATTTAGAAAATTTAAACGTCGAATCCAATCTTGCTCATTTTCATCACGTACTGGACAACATACAGGGTGACTTGGAATCGTTACGGATGAGCGTGCCTTCGAGCGAAGATTTGGAAAAATTGAAAACGGCGGTGACGGCACTATCCGAATCGAGCGACATCAAAAGTTCATTGAGCGATCTCGAGAGTAGGGTGGCCAATCTCCCCACCTCCAAAGAATTGCACGCTTTGAAAAGGAACATATCTCGAATGCTGAAACGACTGGAAACGGAAACGGCGAACGTGGAACAGATTCGAGACGAAATTAGTTCGCGGGTGTCGACGCTGCCCACTTCGCAGAGCGTCGCCGATCTTCACACGCAGTTTACAGAGATGCGAAGCATCGTGAACGATCTTACCGAGAAGAGCTCGAAATTGAATCAAGTCGAGAACCTTCAGAACATCGTCGTCAACATCAGAGATCAAGTCGGAGTGCTGGAATCCACGCAGGAATCGACGCTGGCTTCTTTCGGTGCCAAGTTGCAAGAACTCAACGAAAACTACAAGCAGTTGAACGTGGAAGTGAAAATCAAACCGTCGTTTTCTGCCGTAACAGATACCTTAGTCGAGCATTTGCTGCCCATCGAAAATAAACTCGGACAAGTTCACAGTAATCTGCTCGGCGTCGACACTAAATTCGCTAAACTGCATTCTCTGCAAGCCATCGAAATCAACAGCGTACCCAATCAACAGAGAATCTCCACGTTCGTCGAAGGTAACAAACTGTACATGTTACATCCTTATCATCCGTACTACAAGTTTCTCCTCAATGGCACGATTCAGATAAACGAATTTTCGTACTGGTCTCACGGTAGAAAAGCTAGCATTCCCACCATGACTTTGATATCGAATCGTGGTGTCCAGAAAGCAGGAAACATTCCTCTGGCACGTTGGAACGAAACGCGCAACATATATGAAATACACGAAGACGAAGATCTTACCGTTTTCGACGTGAGTGCCGGCGATAAGCTGATCATTCAAAACACGAGCGAAGTGCCACCCTCTTTGAATCCCATCACGCTTGTGCTTCTCTTGAAACGTAATCTCTAAAAAAATGTCTAGGCAAGCCATCGTCGAAGAATTGCATAAACCTGCACGCCGGAACTACGAACGTTTGGCTGTGGTAACCAAGAGCATCGACGACCTCTGGCAAAGTGACCTCGTGGAGATGAGTAGCGGCAATTTGAAAAACGTACATAAATTGAACAAGGGCAACAAGTACCTTCTCACCGTCATAGACACGTTTTCGAAATTCGCATGGGCTCTACCTTTGAAAACCAAAACGGGAACATGCGTCACGGAAGCATTCAAATTAATTTTTCGCGAAAGCGGCGGCAGACGACCACGGTTTCTGCAAACAGACAAGGGGAAGGAATTTTACAACGCCGTATTCCAAAAGTTTATTCAAAAACACAAGATTCAACATTATTCGACCTTCAGTCACATCAAAGCCAGCATCGTGGAAAGATTCAATCGAACCTTGAAAACACACATGTGGAAACGATTCACGCTTCGGGGAAATTACAAATGGGTCGACATCCTGCCGGAACTCGTCGACACCTATAATGATACGGTACACAGAACGATAGGCATGAAGCCAGCTGACGTTACGAAATCTGACGAGCAGCGTTTAATTTCTACAGTATACTGTCCAAAGTACACACCCACGACAAAAAAAACTAAATACAAAATTGGAGACCGGGTGAGGATCAGCAAATTCAAACGCACCTTCGAGAAGGGATTCACAAAAAATTGGAGCACGGAACTTTTTACGGTGGTTCGAGTTTTACCCGGAAACCGACACACGTATATAATAAAAGATAGTAGCGGCGAGATTTTGAAAGGAAGATTTTACGAAGAGGAACTCTCTAAAACGAAACACCCCGACACGTACCTCATCGAGAAAGTATTGCGTAGGAAAGGTGACAAACTGTTTGTCAAATGGCTGGGACTTCCGGAAAAGAGTTGGATCGACGCGGACGAAGTGATCTTGTGAGTACGTGGAACGTGGTGAAGCGTCTACCGGATCCGGAAAGTCAAACAAGAAAAAAAAAGAACGGTGAGTTGCTTCCCGACAGCATCCGCTGTCTGATCGTAGGTCCTTCGGGGTGTGGGAAAACGACACTGCTCGTGGACAATTTTCTCCTCGCACCGAATTGGTTAGATTGGAAGAACAGGCACCTGTACGTGTTCTCGAAAAGTTTGGAGCAATCCAAATACCAGCAACTGATGAAACTGTACGATGGTCTGGACATTGCAACGTTCGCCTCAGAAATAAAACCACTCGACGATTGTCGTGAAAATTCAGTTGTTGTGTTCGACGACGCCATCCTGGAAAATCAAAATGAAATTCGCAACTTTTTCACGCAAGGTCGTCACAAAGGAATGGATTGTTTTTACCTAGCTCAAACGTTTTCCAAAATTCCAAAACAGTTAGTGCGCGACAACGCTAATTTCATATGTTTGTTTTGTCAAGATCACACCAACCTCAAGCACGCGTACGATGACTACGTAGGCGGAGACATGAACTACAATCAATTTTCGGAAGGCTGCTGCTCTACTTGCTGGAACGGTGACGATTTCGGATTCGCGACGATCGACATGACGAGGAAACCCAACGACGGAAAATACAGAAACAAAATCAACGACTTTCTAAACGTTGCAACGTTGTGAGAAACGACGTATATAAATAACGTTATGACGAAACGAAAAATCGAAGACGAAAATCTCAAGCTTCGCGATTACCTCGCGAAACGCTTCAAAGGTTGGAAATCCGAGAATCGCGGATTCTACGAAGAGAAGAAACGTCAGGATCAACCTGTGATCGATGCCATCAGCGGTCTAGGTAAAGAAATTAAAAGTGTCACGGAACAAAATAAAAATTTGATCAACGAACTCGTACCGCTCGCAGCTAAAAGTTACGCTGTACCCACGCCTATTTCGAGCATTCCTTCGACGCCGTTCGAACTGAAGGATGCACCGGCACGACGTCGAGCTATTGGTAGCACGTCGTCTTCGGATAAAATCGAGTTGGGACCTTTGGCACGAGACTACCTGAGCACGGGGAAATTCGACAAGGATGAAGTGTTCGGATTGTATCCCAGCATGGAAACCAACGAAGGCGGTGGTGTGGTGTGGAAGATTGGGAAATCGAAGGTGACCTTCGAAGGCAACGACATTAAAATTAATTTAGGCGAGAAGGATAGTTGGACCAGGTATCCGGGTACGGTGGGACTGTGGGAACTCGTTGCCAAAAAGCAGCCGAAAGATTACACCGACGAAGATTACCAGAGTTACAAGGAAATTCTGATCATGACGGATGCCTTGTACCAGAACAACGACGCCTCGCAGAATAGGGTGAAATCGAGCAGCGGCGAGAAGTACAGGAATCTCATCAAACCGATTTGGAACCAGGTCAAAACAGGCAGCGGCGTCAAACGCTACAACACGTTACCCAAAGAATTCGTTTGGGTGGACGACGTGAGGAAGCTCGTGGACCGATTGTTGGTAATAGCCGGCGAAGAGAATGCAGGCAACCGTAATTTCTACAACGAGAAGGTTGGCATCGTGGACATGATCAGCACGAAACTTTCCAACTTCATCGTGAACGACGACAAGGGCATAGATTACCTGATCAAAATCATCAACACGCTACCTCCGAAATTTTGGAACGTGGCCGAAGGAAAGGGACTCGTGAACGACATCATCAACAAGTTACCTTTCGAGATGCATCTACCTGGCTACCAGTACTGCGGACCGGGTACCAAACTCGAGAAAAGATTGGAGAGAGGAGACAAGGGTGTGAATCCGTTGGACGCCGCATGCAAAGATCACGACATCGCTTACAACACCACGCAGACGGATCTGGATGCACGTCACGAAGCAGACAGAAAGTTAGAGCACGCAGCTTTCGAAAGGTTCGTGAGCAGAGACGCATCGCTGGGTGAACGGGTCGCCGCACTGGGTACCACCATCGCCATGAACACAAAACAAAAATTGGGGTGGGGTATATAAATAACATCCAGTAAAAAAACTACACAAGAAAAAATCTCAGAATATATATATAAATAACATACCGTGAAAATAACACATAAAGCATCAACATGAAGCCCAAGGGTGTCGTGTACCAGATACCATATTCGAATCTAAAAAATCTAGGTGCCCTCGATGGGTTACTCACCAAGAAACAACGCGAGAAGAAACGTTCTTGCTTGTCGAAAGGACACGGAATGAAATTGCTGCTCAGCACACCTCAATTGAAAAGATTGCAGCGTTCGCGGAAACAGCAAAAAATCGGAGGTTTCATATTCAGCATCCCGGCCATCCTAGCAGCATTGGGGGCCGTTGGAAGTTTGGCCGGTGGAAGTGCCGCCATCGCGAAAACCGTCATCGACTCGAAGAAGAACAAGGCGGAATTGGAAGAACAGAAACGTCACAACCTGGCCATGGAGAAGAAAGGGGGGAAGGGCGTGATGAAGAAGTTTAAAAAAAAGAAACAACAGCACTCACCAACCGAGACATTGAATCTCTGATCGGACCGTTACAAATCAAACACTTCAGAGGAGTTTTCATGTTCGACTCGTTACCTTCAAGCGTTAAAAGAAGAGAATGCGGAGTAGTCAACTTGGATAATCAAAAAAATCCAGGCACGCATTGGATATGTTACCACAAAAATTATGATAAAGCATTCGTTTTCGATTCTTTCGGAGGTGTTCCACCTACAAATTTAATTCATTATCTGAAAACGAACAAAACCTCTATATACTACAACGACGAACGCATTCAAAATTTCGGAGACGTGAACTGCGGTCATCTCTGCCTCTCCGTGCTCGCGTTTCTCTCTAAAATAAATAACCCTACGATCGAGGATTTCCAGAAACCATTGTGGAACCTTAAACAGCATCACTAGGATGGGCGTGTTCCATCTCACGAGCGAATCTTCAATCTTGAAACTCACGCTGCACGACGACATCGTCTATCCTAAATCCGTGGCTCTGCGTGCATTCTACAGCATGTACCTCATACCTAACGTCACGCAGCACAACAACAAAATTAGCGTCGGAAACGAACACATCGTCGTCACGCCAGGACAATACAATCTTTCCACTTTGCAAGCTCAATTACCCAAAGGTACATACCTTTCTCAAAATTCGGTCACGCACAGAGTGGAAATCCTATCCGCGACGGAGACCGTGGACCTGGGCACCATGGGAGAACTTTTAGGTTTCGAGAACAACCACCCAAAACTCGAAGCTGGCATCAAGCACGTAGCAACCAACATTCCTAAATTCTTGGCCATAGAGACTCTGAACGTACACTGTAACGTGGCCGAAGGTATGATCACGAAATCTTCGGACGGATTGTTAGGAAGTCACAAGCAGACGGGAATCATAGCCACTTTCAAACCAAGTTCCGAGTTCATGGAACCAATCATCTACACGCCCTCTTCGCCGATCTATTTTCCAGTATGTCGCAACCGCATAGACGACATAGAGTTGGTGGTGACGAACGAGAAAGGAGACGTGGTGGATTTCGCAGGTGCCACTACGACGGCCATCGTGGAGATCAACATATAATAAATAACCATACATGTAAAATGGAGCAAATCGAAAGTTACGAATTGCAATCTTTCCCTCCCAACCGTCGCACGTTCGCCAATCTCAACGAGGCGAACAGGGAGATCGAATACGACGTGGACGTAGGCGATGGGTTCGTTCATCCTCACAGAGCGGACCTCTACCTTCAATTCGACGTGGTGAAGAAAGAAAGCGGAGACGCGTTTCCCGCAGCAGCAAACTTGATACTCGTGGACAACTTCGTGCCTCACCTGTTCTCGCAGGTGGAGGTGAGGAAACACAACACCGTCATCGACAGAATAGATTATCCAGGCATCACGTCGACGGCAGTGGGAACGTTGAAATTATCCAAAACGGACGCAGCGTACTACCAGGCCGGGGGATTCGAAGCCGGGACCAAAATATCGACGAGAAGTCACACGGTGCTTTTTCCCATGCGTCTGCTGCCTGGTTTCTTCTCGGACTACAAGGAGATCATGTGGAAGGGAGGACTGAGGATCACGTTTCGAAGAGCGGCCAACGACAACGACGCACTGATGCGATACGCTACTTTGCGTCCGGACGGCAACACGCCGATAGCCAACACTTTACCCGAAGCAGCCAAGTGCGTCATCCGGAGCATGGAATTGAGAATGCCGGTGGTGGAATACGAAACGAACTACGCCCTCAAGTACAAAGCGGAGATCTTGAAAAGTCCGCAGGTGCCGATTCACTTTCACGGTTACCAGTGCGTGCAGAAAATGGCGTCGGGAAGTCACATGGAATTCGACGTGACGACGCAGTTCAACAACATACAGTTCGACATGCCAGATTTCGTCGTAGTGCTTTTTCAGACCGGGAGGGACAAGAATCAGGAAAAAGATTCCAGCAAGTTCGACGACTGCAAAATCAAGAACGTTTATCTGAAGAACGGTAGGAACGAAGTGTTCCCGCGCGAGAATTACAACCTCGACGTGACCAAAAACGATTACCTCAATCTTTACGAAGCGTTCTCGGCTTACAAACGCGTGACCGAGGGAAGCGTGGACATGTACTACACGCCCAGCGAGTTCAAAGCACGGAGACCCATGACCGTCATCAACACATCTAAGAGAAAGAAGGTTGTGGTCAACGATCGAACCAACATCAAGGTCGTCTGCGAGTTCCACGATGCCTTGCCCGAGGATACTCTATGCAGTGTCATCCTGATTGCAGAGAAGTCCTTCGCCTACGACGTGAAGAACGAGAGGGTCACAGAGCAGTTTTAACAAGTTTTTAACATCTTTTCTTGCACAAATAAGAAATTTTTTGTACTAGCACAATCAGTTACAATAGCACAATACGAATTTCACTAGTTCAGATCAGTTACAAATGTCAATTTCATTAGTTATCAGTTACAATATCTTTTTTTGCACTATAGCACGAGACAATCAGAAAATTTGCACAAAATTTGTTGTTGTTTTTACACGTGAAAATTAACAATAAAATTTCTTTTTTTATCGTTTCAGATGCTGTCGAAACATCAAAAACACATACACACACTAGAAAAAAAAAAAGCATGCAACTTTATTTGTAACACACACATATTCTCCATCTTCATCAAGAAAATATTATAATAAACATAATTATTTTTATCTATATCTCACAATAAAACTCTATATCCAAAAATATCACAACATCAAATAACACTAGAGTCGTTAGTACACGTTGCATGCATTACGGAGGTCCTCTGTAGAGTTTCATGGAAGTTTGAGAAAAAAAAAAACACGTGAAACTCTACAGAGGTGCGGTTGTAGATAACCGCAGCCGTTAGAAAACCTTTACTTTTTTGGCTGGGCACCACGCACCCTGGCGAGGTTATAGGGGCCAGGTATCCTAAAAAACAACAATTATTATTTTGTTTGTTTGTTTGCGTCACAATACATACGGGCGCGCGCGTGGCACATCGTTTCCCCGAGAGAGGTTTACAAAAGTCACGATATATAAACATTGGCTTCTCTTTTTTTTTTTTGGGACTTGGAAAAAATTTACAATAAGAGGACATCGCTCACCACTGTTGCCAGCCATAAATCTCTCTCTCTCTCTTTTCATCTTACAGCAACGTTGGCATCTCTATTTTTTTTTAGTTGTAAGTAAATTGCCAACACACTCTAGTTAATAATGCTACATATTATACGCACACACGCACGCACATACTGTGTTGCCATCCACCCATCTCTCTCTCTTTTACGGCAGTGCGTGTTTGTTGCCGGCTCTCCTTGTTTAGTGTGTGTAGGTTGGCAAAAATTGCTTTATGCACTGTAAGGCAAGCCTCAAGCAAAGTTGCCAGCTCCTTGCTTTAGGCTAGGTTAGACCAAGAAAAAAAAAGCTGTAGGTGAGTGTTGGCAGCTGTCGGTTGTTTAACTCTTCCCTCTCTCTCTTCTCTCTCTTTTTTTTTTGTAAAAGATTATGGCAAAAGTACCAGTAGGTTGGCAACTTTGCTTTATGCACTGTAAGGCAAGTCTTAAGTAAGATTGCCAGCTCCTTGCTTTAGGTTAGGTTAGACCAAAAAAAAAAAAAGGCTGTAGGTGGGTGTTGGCAGCTGTCGGTTGTTTAACTCTTCCCTCTCTCTCTCCTCTCTCTTTTTTTGTAAAAAGCTATGGCAAAAGTACCAGTAGGTTGCCAACTTTGCTTTATGCACTGTAAGGCAAGCCTCAAGCAAGGTTGCCAGCTCCTTGCTTTATGCACTGTAAGGCAAGCCTCAAGCAAGGTTGCCAGCTCCTTGCTTGAGGCTAGGTTAGACCCAAAAAAAAACCTTGGTGATTTTTTCGAGTAAAATATTGGCAACACTGCAAGAAAATAGAACTTATGCCTTACAAGAGCAAACCATTAAGGCGAGCCTCAAGCAAGATTGCCAGCTCCTTGCTTTAGGCTAGGTTAGACCAAAAAAAAAAACCTTGGTGATTTTTTCGAGTAAGCAGCTGGCAACACTGCCAGAAAATGGGGCTCATGCCTTACGAGAGAAATCCATTAAGGCGAGCCCCACCGAGCCCCATTTTCGGTTGGTCAACTCCCCCACCACCACTACTGATAACTCTTACCATTTTCGATATATTTGCAATTTAACGCTGGACTTGGAAAATTTTCGATTGATGAAAAAAATTGGTTCCATGACGACCTATGTTTATTTTGGTATGGGAGGACAGAGGACACCGAGACTCGACCGACACACTAAATCCGACAGGTGGGATGCTTTGTTTTTGGCGCAGCCCTTTGACCTACTTTTGAAATGACTTACGACATTTTCCTATAAGGCTGTCTCCCCTGACGATGTTTTCCTCTAAGGCAGAGATAGTCTGTCAATGGGCCCTCAGTGTAATCTACTACGACCTAATACTAACTTTTTTTTAATGTTTCGCGGCTGTTTTATTGCAGTGACGAACTAGAAGAGCGGAAAAAAAGGCTCTGAAAGGTGAGTGTCCAAAAAAACATACTTTCAAGTATGCATGCTCCAGTAATGTAACTTTCTAAAAAACATGTGCCGTCCATGTTTCTATATCGTGAGGCATTTCTGCGATGATGGCCTTTATATGCGGCTGTGAATGAAGTTTTACTCTTAGAAGCAATAATGCTGTAACGCGGAAGAAAGGATATAGGATTCTTGCAGTGATATGGCTGCATCAAAACAACTGCTTTTTTATTCACCAGTTCCATCTGTTTCTGCGGTGATGTGATTGTTAAGTCATCCAACAACAGCTCTTAATAATGGTCGCGGATTGCTGTATCCAGATTGTCGTTGCATCTGCGGAAATATATAGATACTCAATCTCTCGTAAACATTCTGTACAACTAAATTACGTTCAATTCGTCCTCTTCATTTCTCAAAATTAAATTTCTGTATACATCTCGTAAGGAAATGTGAGTCCATATAAAATGTTCAATTTGATCCATCCATCTAATTGGTAAATAACCTCTGGATATTTATTCTTCTTCTATTCCTTGGAGAATGGATTCCCAGGACCAGTTTCAAAACGACGTGCTACATGCTCAAAGTATTGTAAAATCTGATGACAGCAAACTGTCTAGAACCTTTCTTGAATACACAATTTATTTCAAATCGTTCGTCAGTTTTTTCAAACGTCTAATAGATTCGTAGCATTCGCAACCAGCACCATCTTTCGAAGGCACCGATTTTTGGTCTGATGCCTTTATTGTCCATGATTCAACACCGTGCATGAGAGGGCATCCCCGATTGCCTTGTAATCAAGGGGTCCTGGGTTCGATACCCGGTGGAGGCACTTAGTTGTTCGGATCCTACTTTAAATTGTAGTCCCGATATTGGAACGTTTACCGGAACGTTGAAACGTTTATACAGAAAGGTTGAAACGTATTGTCACGAATAGTCGAACGTGTTGTGAATGGCAAAATTAAAATAAAAAATCTCAAATTCAAAATCGGTTAAACAAGACAGAACAAGATAAAAGTGGAATCTTCGGGCTCGCGTTTTTTTTTAACCCACCTACTCCTGGAAGTACTATATAAAATTTTTCAAGAATTGTATTGGACGAAGATGATGATATCCATTTGAGTGATCGATATTGCTGAAATTTATCTGGTGTTCTCTAGATGATCATGAAAAAAAACTATATTTATAAAATGACAGGGAGAAAAAGTGATAATCTAGAAGTTGCGAATGTAATAACAGGAGAGATGGAAGCAATTCTGGACGAAAACGACAAGGAGAAGAAGAAACGTAAGGAGACTAATCGACGCGAGCAAGACAAAAAAAAAAATGATCTGATGTAATAATACTACAGCATTTTAAGTGCCATGCATTTCTTCTTCGTTCGTAATTAAATCAACAAGTTATTCGAATTACGGAACTTGTAATTTGACCTCCCTAGCGAAGCATGTTCTAAAAAATAAAAAAATCATCGGAAGTTTTCATTTCGCAATCCACGATGAACTTAGGAGGCACAGGCTTGTATGCATTCCGTCTTTCGTTCGGAGGGACAACATAACCAACCATTCAATGATGGGACCTCCCCCATGGCGCAGTGGTAGCGTCGTTGCCTTGTAATCAAGGGGTCCAGGGTTCGATACCCGGTGGAGGCACATAGTGGTTCGGATCCCACTTTAAACTGTAGGTCCAGGCTCGATTAGCCATACTGTGCATAAAGTGGACTTAAAACACAAACTCAACAACAACAACATTCAATGATGATAATGTTTATGAATTTGTTCGGATTGAGAAAGTAAAAATTATCATGGAAGAGCCACCTTCCTTTGAATATCCCCTTTCCTCTGTTCATACTTTCCTTCCTTGATTTCTATTATGTTTCCCACTCGTCAGTCAAGCGTGTTTTTTTTCACAGCTCTTCGTTTCCATTTTTCTCTCAACGTACAAATTCATGTTATCACGTCATGGAAATTCTTCTTTTTTTTCCATTGCATAATTGAAGATTTGAAATAACACAGGATGATGAAAATGCTATTGGCAAAATTTACGAGGGGAATAAAATTGTAAGAATTCCCTTGTCAATATGAATATCATATTACTAACTTTGTTTTTTGTTTAATACGTGAAACCATATTACATTGAATATTAACTAATTAATTAATTCTCTACCTTTCTTGAACCCGAAAGTTCATGCTTGCAGTTCGATTTGTCCTTATCCTGAGCAAGATCTATTTGTATATTTTTTATTTTTTTTTAGTTCCTTAGATATGAAACGAGGAGACAGAGAAAAGTAACAGGAATTAAGCCTTCTTTTCATTTCCTCTTTAATATCATTTTCATTTGTTAGTATTACTCCCAAGTATTTGGATTTGGAAAAACTGGTTCAAACAAGTATTTATCACTTGGTTGCGGCCGGTAAGCACATATCTTTAGATTTCACATTGCTAACTTCTAAAACCTATCCCTCTTTAGCTGCTTTGAAAAAAATATTTTAGCATTATTCTTAATTTGTATTTACATCATTCCCCCAGTAAGTCTACATCATCTGCATATGCTAAAACTACTTCGTTAGTTTCTTTTAGCTTCCTAAAAGCATATTGTAAGGCAAAATTAAAAGAGCAATGGAGATAATGCATCTTTTTTTTTTTTAATCCATCGTGAATTGTACATTTGTCAGACATATTAACAAGTTTCTTCTCGATTAATTTATCTCTTTGGCATCTTTGACTTCAATCAAGTTAGGTTCTGCTGTGCGTACTTAATTTATTTCTTGATTTGATTTGATTTTAAAATTGTGGGAGCGTGAGCACTTAGGCTATTTTGCTCCCGTCACATTATACGGGGCCAGCCCCTTATCATTACAAAAAACAACTCTAACGTTGCATAATTAAAAATCTTAAAATGTTCTGACTTCTGTTAAAAGCTGAGGCTGTAAACGGGCACTCAGCACACATAAGGACAACAGGACAATACAAACAAAATTATACTGACCATGGGGCCAGTCGCCAGAGCCTCGTTAGTCTTCAGTCCAGGGTGTACTAACGTGGAAGTGAGGTTGACAGTTGGGTGTACTACGTGGAAGGTCACCCCTTACACCCCTTAATTTATTTCTGATTTATCTCCTACATGAACATTTAAAACGTCATTAAAGTAGTTCTTCCATCTATTTAAAATAGTCAGCCATTTTTTTATCAAGTTTACTTTAGGTTGCCACCCCTTTCTCAATTCATTTGCACCTCTACTACTTTTATAATTTTACTTTTCAAGTAATCTTCTAAACATGCTGTTCTTTAACCATCTAAGTCTATTTTCTATTATTAGTACCTCCCCGATGGCGCAGTAGTAGCGTCGTCGCCTTGTAATCAAAGGTATCCCGGGTTCGATCCCTGGTGGAGGCATGTAGTGGTTGGGATCCCACTTTAAACTGCAGGTCCAGGCCCGATTAGCCTTACTGTGCATCAATCAATCTATTTTCTATTTTAGGTTATGCGAACCATGGCTTACTTTTTCTTGATTTATACTTTATTTAACTGCTGATTCTATTGCATTACGTACGTGTTCCCAATTCTTCTTTACGTCTGTTTCATTTAAATCCTGCAAAATTAAAAAAAAAAATATACAATTGTATAGGTTGAAGTTCATTATATGGAAATAATTTTTTTTTAAATTCATTTTTTTGCCAGGGATTGTATTCTTTTTATAGTGGCATGTGCTTTCATAACTAACTAACTAACTCTCTAGCCTTCTCAAACCCAAAAGGTTCATGGCTGCATCAACACAGACCTTCCATCTGTCCCTATCTTGAGAAAGATCTATATACTCTTTTTTCCATCCCTACCAAAATTTTCCGTTAGGTCCATCCCAAATAATTGTCCTTCCATCTTCGTCTTAGTTTTCCTACAGGTCTCTTACCATCAGGTCTCCCAACAAGAATCCTGTAAACTCCTTTTTTTCCTCTCCCATTCGTGCCACATGGCCTGTTCACCTAAGTCTTCTTGATTTAATAAATCTAATAATATCTGGACATGAATATAAATTGATGTAACCTTCTCCACTCACCTATCTTCTCACCCCTTTTAGATCCAAATATTTTTCCTAACGATCTTATTTTCAAATACTCGCAATTTTATGTTCCTCTTTCAATATGACAGACCAAGTTTCACATCCATATAATACAACAGGCAAAAAATTACTCTTTTGTATATTTTAACTATAAGTTTCTTAGAGAGAAGTAACATACATTTCCTAAATTTTAAGCCTACTTTTTTATTTTATATCCTCTTTAATATAATTTTCATTTGTTAATATTACTCCTAAGTATTTGAATTTTTAAACTGGTTCAAATAAGTTATCATGTGCTAACCACTGAACCGGAAATCAACAGCGTTGAGGCAGGGGTCCCAGGTTCAAATCCTGGCCTGGGCATGGGTGTTATTTGTGGTGTCCCTTCATTAATTTCATCATCATCACATACTCATCCTCGCGTTTAGCCAAAAGTGGCGGAAAAAAAGTAAACTAAACAAAATCAATTAATTGGTGCTAACCACTACGTCACGAGGTCGACTGGTACAGAAAGGCTAATCGGGACTACAATTTAAAGTAGGATCCGAACAACTAAGTGCCTCCACCGGGTATCGAACCCAGGACCCCTTGATTACAAGGCAATCGGGGATGCCCTCTCATGCACGGTGTTGAATCATGGACAATAAAGGCATCAGACCAAAAATCGGTGCCTTCGAAAGATGGTGCTGGTTGCGAATGCTACGAATCTATTAGACGTTTGAAAAAACTGACGAACGATTTGAAATAAATTGTGTATTCAAGAAAGGTTCTAGACAGTTTGCTGTCATCAGATTTTACAATACTTTGAGCATGTAGCACGTCGTTTTGAAACTGGTCCTGGGAATCCATTCTCCAAGGAATAGAAGAAGAATAAATATCCAGAGGTTATTTACCAATTAGATGGATGGATCAAATTGAACATTTTATATGGACTCACATTTCCTTACGAGATGCATACAGAAATTTAATTTTGAGAAATGAAGAGGACGAATTGAACGTAATTTAGTTGTACAGAATGTTTACGAGAGATTGAGTATCTATATATTTCCGCAGATGCAACGACAATCTGGATACAGCAATCCGCGACCATTATTAAGAGCTGTTGTTGGATGACTTAACAATCACATCACCGCAGAAACAGATGGAACTGGTGAATAAAAAAGCAGTTGTTTTGATGCAGCCATATCACTGCAAGAATCCTATATCCTTTCTTCCGCGTTACAGCATTATTGCTTCTAAGAGTAAAACTTCATTCACAGCCGCATATAAAGGCCATCATCGCAGAAACGCCTCACGATATAGAAACATGGACGGCACATGTTTTTTAGAAAGTTACATTACTGGAGCATGCATACTTGAAAGTATGTTTTTTTGGACACTCACCTTTCAGAGCCTTTTTTTCCGCTCTTCTAGTTCGTCACTGCAATAAAACAGCCGCGAAACATTAAAAAAAAGTTAGTATTAGGTCGTAGTAGATTACACTGAGGGCCCATTGACAGACTATCTCTGCCTTAGAGGAAAACATCGTCAGGGGAGACAGCCTTATAGGAAAATGTCGTAAGTCATTTCAAAAGTAGGTCAAAGGGCTGCGCCAAAAACAAAGCATCCCACCTGTCGGATTTAGTGTGTCGGTCGAGTCTCGGTGTCCTCTGTCCTCCCATACCAAAATAAACATAGGTCGTCATGGAACCAATTTTTTTCATCAATCGAAAATTTTCCAAGTCCAGCGTTAAATTGCAAATATCTCGAAAATGGTAAGAGTTATCGAAAAAATATATTGAAAAACACCCCCATCCTGGTATCGTTAGATACCCCCCCCCCTGTCGATTTTGGAGGTGTAGAATACGTGTACCAAGTTTTGGTGGTCCTGAGTTCAAGAGGTAAGAAGTTAGCCCACCCTCCAAAATTTTGATCACTCGTAACTTTTGAACAAATAGTCGTAGAAAGGTCGAGTTTAGTGCGTTGGTCGAGTCTCGGTGTCCTCTGTCCTCCCATACCAAAATAAACATAGGTCGTCATGGAACCAATTTTTTCATCAATCGAAAATTTTCCAAGTCCAGCGTTAAATTGCAAATATCTCGAAAATGGTAAGAGTTATCGAAAAAATACATCGAAAAACACCCCCATCCTGGTATCGTTAGATATCCCCCCTGTCGATTTTGGAGGTATAGAATACGTGTACCAAGTTTTGGTGGTCCTGGGGTCAAGGGGTAAGAAGTTAGCCCACCTCCCAAAACTTTGATCACTCGTAACTTTTGAACAAATAATCATAGACAGATCGGGTTTAGTGCGTTGGTCGAGTCTCGGTGTCCTCTGTCCACCCATACCAAAATAAACATAGGTCTTCATGGAACCAATTTTTTTCATCAATCGAAAATTTTCTAAGTCCACAGCGTAAAAAAATCTTAAATTGCAAATATCTCGAATTTTTGACAAACAGAGGTGTCCCATAGGATCTTTGAGAAAAAAAACACGTGAAACTTTACAGAGGTGTGGTTTTGGTTGGGCACCACGCACTCCTGGCGGGGTTATAGGGTCGTGCTTGTTCGACAAAAGCAAGCAACGCATGACCGAACATCGGATCACGAGCACCATCGACCAGTTGCGTACATCCACGATCAACAAAATGGCACTTGATCCCCACGACACCAAATTGAGGCTACTGGACTGCAACATCCACACCCGAGAATGGGGATACCATGACGAGGAAGAAATCTGCTCGCACCATTAGACTTCTGCATCAAAAAAGTAACTATTTTTTTCGTATTATTTCTTTGCACCACTTTTTTTTTAAAAAAAAAAACAATCATTCACACTAATTTTTGCATTCACACTCTTTTTTTTTGTATTTTTCTATCATATTATGTACACTATTTGAGTATATTTTTTTATTTCTTTCAGATGCTGCACCCCTACGGAAACTTTTTTAGTTCTTACACATTCCATTCTTAACCAAATTTTTTTCTTCTCTTCAATCATAAAACACACACATTACACACGGAGGTCCTCTGTAGGGAGTCATGGGGGGGTTTTAAAAAAAAAATCCATGAAACTCTACAGAGGCATGGCTTTGTTAGCCGTGGCCATTAGAACTGTGTTGGGCACCACGCACCCCTGGCGGGATATTTTCTTTTTTTGGGGGGCAGGGGTTTCCTTAACAAAAATAATTTTGATTATCACACACACACACACACATCGTAGAAGATCACACATGAGTTTTAAAAAACAAAAACACATCGTGGCAGATTACGCTGAGAGCAAGGTCGTGGTAGATTACACTGAGGGAGCTTACAGTAAGAGAAGACAGCAGCCTTATAGGAAAATATCGTAAGTCATTTCAAAAGTAGGTCAAAGGGTGAGAGCAAAATTTGCAGGAGGTAAAAAAATAGCTTAAAAAGTGTGATGCCAGAGCTTCTTCTCTCCATTTTTCTCTCATTGTAGGTTAGTTTAGTGCGTAAAAAACGGATTACGCTGAGAGCAGAAGCCTATTAGCAGGTCGTAGTAGATTACACTGAGGGGGACCTTACAGTATGAGGAGGCAGCCTTATAGGAAAATGTCGTAAGTCATTTCAAAAGTAGGTCAAAGGGCGAGTTAGCATAAGAGCAAAATTTGCAGGAGGTAAAAAATAGCTTAAAAAGTGATGCCAGAGCTTTTTCTGTCCATTTTTCTCTCATTGTAGGTTAGTTTAGTGCGTAAAACGTCGTAAAATAAAAAGTAGGTTAAAGGGCGTCGCCAGAACGTACGGTTCCACCTACTTACGTTTACTAGCTTCACTCATTATTAGACCCTGCGTGGTCGCTATATTCTTTTTAATGTTATCAATTATTGGCAGTTACACTGTTCAACGTGTTGTTTAGAATGGCAGAGTCCTGCGAGGCTCATTATTAATTGTATTGTCTGAATGCACACAGTTTTAGTTTATATTGTCACGAGCATCTAGTGATTTTCCCACTAGTGATTTCTCAATGTCAAAACCTTGATATTTCTCAGTACGAAGTTTGCAATATGTAAAAAAAAATGAGTTAGCAACGCGTACTTGTAGTTAAAATTTTCACCAACCAAGCGCCACCGCGAGTATAAAACCCAGCGCAGCGAGACCGGAGCTCAGTTGGCTCCCGAATGTCAACTGGCAAACATCAAGGGAAAAACCGGCCATCCAGCCAGAAGCCTACCAGCCATTCCAGAAGGAAGGAGAGCCTGGCAGCAACCTAACTACCCGGTCTAGGTGCCAGGTTCTACCTGCCTGGCTTGTCTTGGAGCACCTAGACCTCCTTCCTAACCTGCCGCCCTTGTACAGGAGACACCGGCCGTCTTGCCGATTTCTAGCTAACGCCGGGGGTGTCGCGGCATCCTTAAATCCTTTACCCAGCTCCCGCTTGTCGGAGGTGCCGGCTGGCTACGGCCAGTTCCCAGCTGTGGTTGGGGGTACCGCGCACATACTACTTTCTCTTACAGGGGAGCCCGTGACGTCAGCAGCGAACAGAGCCCTAAATAAAATTAGGTCCCTATACTCCCCCTGGCGGCTCACTGCGAGGAATAAATTGAATGGTCCCTTCCCCCTTTTGAATCCAGAAGTGGTGAATGCACGTGTATGGTAAATGTAAATGCACTTAAGTGATAAAGGTTAAAGACTATTGTCGGGACGCGCTAGCAAGCGGCGTGGGACCACCCACTCTGGTAGCGACGCGCTGTTGCCGGATTGACCTACTTCAGGATTCTCGCGAGCCCACAGAAACATGAGAAAGGCTGAACTACTGCAGCTCCTTATGTTACACAAACCCCAGTTCCCCATATATGGAATAGACAAGCTTGCAGAAGAAGCGGGACATACGGTGGTCCGTCTCCCGCCTTATCATTGTATGTACAATGCAATCGAACTTATTTGGGCACAGGTCAAAGGGCTGGTCGCACAGAGGAACACTTTGCCACCTTTTACACCGTCTAAAATTTTGCAATTGACAGAACAGGCTATCGGGGATGTGACAGCAGATAGGTGGCGTTCGGCTATAGATAGTGTTACCCACGAGACGAGACATTGGCCTGTCTCGTCTCGTGGAGTCTCGTGGAAATGCTGTCTCTTCTCGAAAATATTCGTTTGTCTTATGACACATGGTCAATCTCGTCTCGTCTCGAATTTTTAATAGCCTGTCCCGTCTCGTCCCGTGGGCAACACTAGCTATAGAACACACAAGGAAGATTATTTCCGAAGCATGGGAAAAGGAGGGAGTTGAAGAGCAGGAAATGGAGTATTTTGTAATTTCACTTGGGCGGGAAGACAGCAGTGACAGTAGTAGCTCAGATGAAGATGTTCCTTTACTAACCAATAATGAAGATGATCTTGGGATAGCGCCACAGCAATGGTAGCCGGTAAGCAAAAACAACTGATTCTTTAACTACTACTTCTGTTCTTTCATTCATTTTTTATGGTTTTACATACAGGTAGCCTCAAAGCATTAATGACACGTGTACCAAATGTATCATTAATATTAAGGAAATCGAGCAATTGCGAAGCGTTTCGTTGTAATTTATTGAACTCTGTATTGCCAGAGCCTGTATTCTTATATAGCTCCCAAATTATCTCACTTCACACACCCACATGTGCCTCCCCGATGGCACAGTGGTAGGGTAAGTGTTGTCGCTTTGTAATCAAGTAGTCCTGGGTTTGATACCCTGTCGAGGCGCATAGTGGTTCGGATCCCACTTCCAACTGTAGGTCCATTCCAGATTAGCCGTAGTGTGCATAAAGTGGACTTTAAACACCAACTCAATCAATCAATTCACACACAATTGATTTGTTCTTGATAAATTCTTCTCCGTAATACAGTAACTCAGTTCTGTAAAATTCTGTTTGGAGGTGAATTTTTGTAGGTTCCTCATAATATAATTTAAAAACGTGTTAACGAAACGAAGTTGTACGTAATTTGTTTATACGTAATTTGCCCTCATTTTCAAGAAATACATTTCATTTGTACGTTCTGAAGCTTCAACAATCGCGGCGTGACAAAGAAGGCAAAGAGAGGCGGCATGAAATCAAAGGAAAACGATTTGCCACAGTGTTGTTCATAACACAAAACGCATTTTCTTTTGTTGGTAATTGTGATACGATACAACATAAGTAAAAAGATGCCGGTAGCTGATGCTTGCAATGTACCATAATAAAAACACAACAAAGGTTCCTTCAGTGAAGGTTTTCGGTTGCTGTGTAGAGCAGGAAGATAAAATGTTTCATGCTTGCCAGAATGCCCGAGCTTGCCAACAGCTGACTAGCCTGTCCGTGTGTTTGTGCGAACGTGGCAACGTAGAAACCCCCCAGCCACATGGCAACCAACGAGGAGACAGAATTTGGTCACGTTCTGCCGTTCTGCGTTCTGATTGCACGCCGCTTCTTATCGCGTCCGTACTATAGTGTGCTAACAGACTTTCTTACAATAAGTTTATAATAAACATATATATATATATATATATATATATATATATATATATATATATATAAAGCTGTTGTTCACGTTTTACCCAGCAAGCCCTGAGATATCTAGAATCTGTGTTCAACGACTGGTAAGAAGTTAGCATTTATGGGTAGACTTTTGCCGTCCTCCTAATTGAAGAGTTTAGAGTGTGGTAATTTTGTGTAGGTGGGACGTTGCAAGAGTTTTTTGGCTCCTTAACATGGGGCTCGACATAACAGTACAATTAAGTGAAGCCAATCGAACCGTGCATTAAAAGGACTGTCCAGTGAAAGTGAAAGTGTGGACTGTATTAAACATGGACCAAGAATTTACTGGTATGAACCTGAGAAGTAGAGGGAGGAAGACCATGGATTCAGAGTCTGGATATGGTTGCTGTGAAGAACTGGGAGAAGAGGTAGCACATTTCCAGTGTTGCCAGTGCCAGCGACAATTTCACTGGAGCTGTGATGGAAAAGATGTGCTTACCTTCCCCGCTGTAGGAGTTAAATGCCAGACGTGTGAATCTGCTCCGCAGACTCAAGTAGCGGAGACCACAATACAAGAACCAAGTCCGCTGACCAATCCTCCATCAGACCATTGGTTATTGGAATGGCTGACGAAAGATAGGGAAGACAGAAAGAAGGAGAGACTTCAAGAAGAAATACGCCGAGAGATGAGAGACTTGAAGAAGAAATACGCCGAGAGAAAGAGAGACTTGAAGACGAAGAGCGCAGAAAGAAAGAGACACTTGAAGACGAAGAGCGCAGAAAGAAAGAGAAACAGGAGGAAGAGAAAGTGCGCAAAAGAGAGGCAGTTCAGGCTGAAAAGCGGAGAAAAAAGGAACTGATAGAACTTAGATCCCTAATAGAGTTTCATGAGGAGAAAAGGGAGCTTGAGAAACGAGAGATTGAAGAGAGAAGGGAGCTTGAGAAACGAGAGATTGAAGAGAAGAGGGAGCTAGAAAGAAGAGAAATTGAGGAGAAAAGGGAAAAAGACTTTGAAACTCTCCGAGCTTTAATTGAGAGCCTAGAGGAAATAAGAAAGAAAGAGAAAGAGGAAGAAGAAGCCAAAAAACGAAGAGAAAAAGAGGAAGAAGAAGAGAAGCGTAGGAATGAACTGCAAGCCCTCTTTGCCCAGCATTGGACTGACATAGAAGGTCTTAAGGCCGGAGTAGAAAGTATCCGAATTACTTCTCAGCAAGATATAGTAAAGGTTGAGGAAAGATTAAAACAGGCTCTTCAGGAAAACTAGAACGCGGACAAGTAGAGATTACAGTGGAGTCCATTGAGAAAGCTGTCCAAGACTGAATCCATCGAGAAAGTCGTGCAGGAACAGAAGGAAGTGATGGAGTAACCTCAACTCTGCGGAAGGACGTAGAGCAGGCAGCTGAAGAGAAGGTGAATTCTCTTAGGGTAGAAACAAGGAAGCTTGAAGTATCTCTGCGAAGAGAAATGCAAGATCAGACAGGAACATTTGTCCAGACGGTAAGCGAACTTCAGGTTCAGTTCCAAAGATTGAATGTTCAGCCAGAACCCACTCCAGATGTTCATTCCAGCCCTTTTACTCCGGATAGAGATCTGAATCCGGATGCTACTCCTTATGAGCCGCCAAGGTTAGCTGAGAAACCTCTATTCGCTGCCAACAGAATGAAGGCTGATGGAACAAAGAGGCCTCGATACGATGATACTTCAGATGGATCGCCACCTAGAAGAAGGCCAGATTTTAAGATGCCCAGGATGGCGGATATCGCCCACATTCCTAAATTTAAAGGCGACATTGAAGCTCAGTCAGCTGAAAAATATCTTCGGGAGCTCAACGTCAGCTTTGAACTTATGCAGGACCCGAACATTATAGGCTAGAGTTGCTTCCTAGAGTCTTCACTGATACTGAACACTGGCTTGCAGGAAATATTGATAGTTTCGTGGATTATGCTGACTTTTGCGCCAGGTTCAAAGAAGAATTCGCTTTTGAGAAGGCTAGACAACGGCAGCTAACAGCTGTGAGAAACAGGAGATATTCCAGACTTGTCCATGAAAGTATGGAGAGCTTTGCCTGGAGCATTTATGTGGCCTATAGAAACCTGAGTGATAACTTTAATGAGGGAGAAGTACTTAATTTGATCATCGGACAACTTCCTTATAGAATGCGAAACCTTTGTTTAGCACATGCGCCCAGAACGATAGATGACCTAACTCATTTCCTGAAGGATTTTGAAATCTATGATGAGCCAGATGCATGGAGGAACAAAGATGAACCGAAGGGAAAAGAACAGAATCCCTCAAGGAACTATAAAATCCGGAACATAGAAACGAGGTCAGAAGGTAATTATCAGCGCCCTCAACGTTTCGCTAATGAAAGAGGAGGCAGGCGTGATTTTAGAAGAAACTCTTTCCGACCTTACCAAAACCAAAGACGTAGATCTCCTGACCCAAGAAGGATCCGTGAGGGTAGAAGTAGCCCTAGTCCTCCGAGACGACGATTTACGGGTGAGCAGAATGAGATTCGCGGACCTCCCTCTCCTAGACAAAACATTACATCGGAACAGGAGGAGGCCGTAGAAACCGCGAGAGTTTCATCAAAATCAAAAAGTCCCAGTCTAGCCAGACAAACTAGGACCTTGTCTAAATGCTTCGTTACTGTTTAGGCAAGGGACTTCGATGGAACGGCCCAAATTAATAGAAAAAGATGTCCAAGAGTTTCTAGCAAATTTCCAGCTAACAGAAACTGAAGAGACCAATTTACAAAAGGAATTGAAGTCTGCAAGGACATCCAAAATTAGATACAGATCTCCAGTGGTGCAAGCTAAATTAATGGACTTTACAGTAACCTGTGTGATTGATACTGGCAGTGAATGCTCGATCCTTAATTATTCAATCTGGACTAAGTTAGTAAATAAGATACCTGGCATACAGATCCAGAAAGTTCCAGAAGTGCGATTGGTAGATTTCTCTGGAAGTCATAAGAAGCGTGTATGTGGAAGCAGGAGTGTGGAGTTAGAAATTGGTGGCTTAAATTTCAGTACCGAGGTTTTCATCTTAAAAGAATTTGGAACTGATCTTCTGTTAGGAATGCCTTTCTTGAAACAGCACGAGGCTGAAATCAACTTCAGGAAAAATATGGTAACGCTGTCGTTCGGAAAAACTTCTGAGCAGAGAGAGGGGAATCCTTTAAATATTGATATAGTGCGGTATATCCAAAGAATCCAAGATGAAGAAGTGGATTGGATATATAAACCCACTGACCTCAGAGAGAAGGTCGCAACGATAAATATTTTGCTCGATTCCCAGAAGCAGGAGTTATTCAGTGTGCTGCTGCAGTATTTAGAGGTATTCTCAGAGAAACCAGGAACCATGGAAAGTGCTGAATGCGAGATCGTACTGAAAAGTTCTGAACCAGTTTACCGCCACCCATACCCTGTACCGCTTTCCAAAAGAAAAGCTTTGGAAAAGTAATTAGATCTCTGGAAAGCTTGGAATATCATCCAACCATCTGTGTCTCCATATCTGAACCCATTATTAGTGCTCGACAAGCCTGACGGAAGTGTACGGCCTTGTCTGGATTTTCGTCAACTCAATGCCATCATGGTGGTCCCTAAGAGCTCCGTTCCACCTATTGACGAATCTTTACAACGATTCCGAGGATCACGATACTTCACTAGTTTGGATCTGGCCTCGGGTTACTTGCAGATTCCCCTAAGAGCAGAGTGTAGAAAATATACAGCCTTTTCCTACAAAGGTCGTCAATATGAATTCCTAAAGATGCCCTATGGCTTATCGAATGCAGTTTCTACTTTTGTATCTGTTATGCACCGTGTGTTTGGACCTGAGACTGAAAGTTATTTAACGGTGTATATTGATGATCTCCTTATTTTTGATTCGGATTTTCCAACTTATTTAACACACATAGAAGAAGTTCTTCGCAGACTGGAAGAAGTCGGTCTCAAGGTGAAATTAAGAAAATGTAATTTTGTGAAAGGAGAACTAGTGTATCTCGGACATTTAATCTCTGGTGATCAGATCAAGGTAGATCCAAAGAAGAATGAAGCCATTCTAAGGTTCCCTCGCCCTACTAGTAAAAAGGACGTTAGAAAGATTTTAGGACTAGAAAACTAGAGAAGAAAATTCATAAAAAACTTCTCTGTGAAGACAGAACCTCTGGTGCAGCTGCTTTCCAAAACTACCAAATGGAATTGGAGTCCAGCTCAAGAAGAAGCTTTTTCTCAGTTAAAAGAAGAATTAGTAAGTACTCCAGCGTTAGTGCAGCCGGATCTAGATAAAGAGTTCTGTATTCAGAGTGATGCCTCAATTAAAGGTTTAGGGTGCATCCTATTTCAAGAGCAAGGAGAAGATAAAGCTGTTGTTCAGTATGCTAGTCGAAAATTAAAGAACAATGAAAAGCATTATTCAATTCATGAGCTTGAATGTTTGGTCATTTTATTTGGAGTGAATAAGTTTGAAATTTATTTGAAGGGTAGACAATTCAAGATTTATACTGACCACCGTGGATTAGTATGGCTACAAAACTCTAAGAACTGGAATTGCCGTCTTACTAGATGGTCCCTCAGATTGCAGTCCTACTCTTTCGATATTATTTACATCCAAGGAAAAGAAAACTTAGTACCTGACGTGCTTAGCAGATAACCAGTGGAAGATGAAGATGTGGAACCAGAAACCAGAAATTTCCATGTGAACTACATCTGGCAGGAGCGAGATGAAATAAAGGAGGTGAAAAGTTGGATAGGAGCTCAAGAAGCTGATGACTTTTGCCGGCCTGTCATCAAAATCCTAGAACAAAAGGAAGAGCAAGATTCGCCTGCAGAAACAAAAGTTAAGAAGTTGTACCAAAGGTATGGTAATCTTTTGTTCAGGAAGAGTTCTGGAGATGAAGTAACGTGGAAGTTGTGTGTTCCAGAAAAATTCAAGGAGAAAGTTAAGAAAGAAAATCACGACGAGCAGGGACATTTCGGCCTAGCCAAAACCTTAAACCGAATTAAGACTCGTTATTTTTGGCCAAAAATGAAGGCAGATGTAGTTTAGCATGTTAGAGATTGCCTCACGTGTGCTAAGACTAAGATGGATAAACTAGGAATCCTTAAGGACAAGCTGCACATAAATCAGAAGGATCCTCACCAGCTGCTGTACATAGATTTAATCGGAAAGTTACCTTCACCTCAGGGATACCAATACATCTTGTCCCTGGTAGACGTTGGTACAAAGTTTGTCTCAGTTTATCTCTTACGGCGAGGGACTGCAAGAGAAATAATAAATATAATGGAGAGAGGATACTTTTCCCACTTTCCAAAAGTTATTGTCAGACAGGGGTACCCAGTTTACTTCAGGACTATGGAAGGACTACCTTGACCAGAAAGGCATAAGATATTTCTTCACGACCGCCTACCACCCAAGCAGTAATACAATCGAAAGGATGAATCAAGAAATTGTAAGGTTACTCAGATTGTTCTGCCATCGTGAACATCAAAGTTGGTCTAAATTTTTAACTGAAATCTGTTGGCTACTCAATAATTCGGTATCTGAAGCTACCGGTTATGCTCCTTCAGAATTATTCTTCAACAGACCCGTTCCTAACGAAGTCCTTGATCATTTCAACTGGCCTATCAACGAAGTAGACCCGCAAATCTCCAACTGGAACCAAAAGCTGTTTCTAGCCAAGTCCAAGGAGCGCTCTAGAAATATCAAACGAAAATTTAAGACTAAAGGCCATGCGCTCCTGCTGCACGAAGACGACTTGGTTCTTGTTCGAAATCATAAGCTTAGTTCGAGGAAGAATAAAACAATAGCTAAGCTCTTCGAAGTGTATATTGGACCTTATTTAGCCACTGATGTTTGAAACAACACAGCAATGTTAGTTCACCCCAGGACCAGGCAACCCGTCGACAGAGTCAACTTTGACAAGCTTCGCCTCTACAGGTGTTCATCGGAGCGAAGAAGAGAAGTGGTAGGGGAAGAAGATGACCTAGTGACTAATGAGTAGGAGAAACAGACTCTTATTACTGTCATTTTTTCTATTGAATTTGAAATCAATGTTTCATGAAAATTTTTCATAAATTGTAGGGTTTAAATTTCTTCAAAATTTTCGCCCGAAGAAGGGGCATATGTAACGACCCTGTATGTAACGGTTCCACCTCTACGTTTACTAGCTTCACTCATTATTAGACCCTGCGTGGTCGCTATATTCTTTTTAATGTTATCAATTATTGGCAGTTACACTGTTCAACGTGTTGTTTAGAATGGCAGAGTCCTGCGAGGCTCATTATTAATTGTATTGTCTGAATGCACACAGTTTTAGTTTATATTGTCACAAGCATCTAGTGATTTTCCCACTAGTGATTTCTCAATGTCAAAACCTTGATATTTCTCAGTACGAAGTTTGCAATATGTAAAAAAAATGAGTTAGCAACGCGTACTTTTAGTTAAAATTTTCACCAACCAAGCGCCACCGCGAGTATAAAACCCAGCGCAGTGAGACCGGAGCTCAGTTGGCTCCCGGATGTCAACTGGCAAACATCAAGGGAAAAACCGGCCATCCAGCCAGAAGCCTACCAGCCATTCCAGAAGGAAGGAAGGAAGGAAGGAGGAAGAAAGAAGAAGAAGAGCCTAGCAGCAACCTAACTACCCGGTCTAGGTGCCAGGTTCTACCTGCCTGGCTTGTCGTGGAGCACCTAGACCTCCTTCCTAACCTGCCGCCCTTGTACAGGAGACACCGGTCGGCTTGCCGATTCCTAGCTAACGCCGGGGGTGTCGCGGCATCCTTAAATTCTTTACCCAGCGCCCGCTTGTCGGAGGTGCCGGCTGTCTACGGCCAGTTCCCAGCTGTGGTTGGGGGTACCGCGCACATACTACTTTCTCTTACAGGGGAACCCGTGACGTCAGCAGCGAACAGCGCCCTAAATAAAATTAGGTCCCTATACTCCCCCTGGCGCCTCACTGCGAGGAATAAATTTAATGGTCCCTTCCCCCCTTTTTGAATCCAGAAGTGGTGAATGCACGTGTATGGTAAATGTAAATGCACTTGAGTGATAAAGGTTAAAGACTAGTGTGCTAACAGACTTTCTTACGATAAGTTTATAATAAACATACATATATATATATATATATATATATATATATATATATATATAATATAAAGCTGTTGTTCA
Organism: Lepisma saccharinum; assembly: GCF_977018435.1. Classification (NCBI taxonomy): domain Eukaryota; kingdom Metazoa; phylum Arthropoda; class Insecta; order Zygentoma; family Lepismatidae; genus Lepisma; species Lepisma saccharinum. Next base: position 22,780,473 of record NC_139239.1, read on the forward strand.
CGTTTTACCCAGGAGGCCCTGAGATATCTAGAATCTATGTTCAACGACTGGTAAGAAGTTAGCATTTATGGGTAGACTTTTGCCGTCCTCCTAATTGAAGTGTTTAGAGTGTGGTAATTTTGTGTAGGTGGGACGTTGCAATTGAAATTACGCCCTGTGTACATACATTTTATTTCTTAGATTTCCTTTCCTTTCTCTTCGTGAGTTCTTTTTTTACTTTTGCTTCTCTCTAGCGATTCTTTTACTAATTCATATCTCTCCTCTTTTTTTTGTCACTCTCTCCCTCTCTCTTACTTTCTCATCCCCTCGTTTATTTCCGTTCCTTTTCTCGCAATTTATCTCTCTATCTGTGGCACTTGTAGTTCTATACATTCTCTCTGATTCTATTAAATCATTTCCAATTCACTTTAACTCATATACATGACCTCGTCCAATTTTCAATATTAATATACCCCCTCTTTAAAACACCATATTTTGAGATTGATCATCCCCACCCCTTTAGAAAAAATTCAATGGCGCCCATTGTAACAGTGATTCAAAGTGATACGTCACAGATTTCCCAAATAGTGGCAGTATTGATCCATACCGATTCAGTTTGTCAGTTGATCCTGGTTTTGCAACATGCTCGTCCTGATCTAAGCTCATGAGCCACACGGATACTTGTTGCAGATGGGATTCGTGCGATTTGTAATTCCTCGTTGTACAGTTGCGATGCACTGTATATAGCAGAAACTGCACGGAGTTAAGAGTGCGATAATCAGTTGGCTATGTTGAGGATTAAACCGACACGGAATACTCCACAGTACGTGTACTGAGTTGCCATGCCCGTCAACCCGACACCTTTCCGCATACATAAACAGTCTTTTATATATTATCTCTAAAAATTACATTCAGTGGCGGGAAAAGTCTATTGAGGGTCAGGATCTGCCAAGTGGCTGTTCATTGGATGGCACGTCAGTACATTGAGTCCCTTCGGCTCTATGTTCTGGCTTTCGAAACCGTAGCCCGCCATTTCCTTTGAAATAGCTTTCTAATTGTTCTCACGATGCTGATATTTTGGAGCACCCTCCGAGGATCGAACCCAGGACCGCAAGCACTAGAGCGGTAACTCCTACGCTCACTATTACTACAAGTGGGAGAAAATGTGGGGTGTGTGCAGATTACTATACAGTAAAACCTCGTTGATCCGGACCCCGAGAAGCCGGACTTCGCTTAATCAGGACAGCCCCCCCCCCAAAAAAAAAACAGAATGTAAGGTTTTAAATGTGGCTAGAAGTCAACAAGAGAACTTCCCAAAGAGAAGGCAGTCAACCACTGATGAAATTCTGTTTCCTGCAGACTTTGTGTTGTACTGTATAGTGTATTTAGGCCTATGCACTTTAAATACACCATAATAAACGTGTATTGTTGCTATAAACGGAGTTTTAATACACTTTCTACTGTTCTTTTAGGTTATTTCAGTTAATCCGGACTTTCATTAAACCTGTCAACTTATCCCCCCCATTAGTCCGGATTAACGAGGTTTTACTGTACTTCGTCCCGGGTATCTCCTGAGCAAGCGAACGAAAACAAGTCTTTGCGCAAGTAGTGACGCGAGACTGCTCCACCAATGAACACGTGCGAGGGAACGGGATTGCAATGCGCGGTCTTGCTAAACAGATTCCGGGGATAGAGTATAGCAGAGGGAGCGCTATAAGCTCTTCGCACCTCTCCCCCCCCCCATTCGAGTTTCTTACACATGGTACTTCATGTATCCGTGCAAATTCCCCTCTCCATGTTGAGGCACATTTGAGTCCGTGCTCTTTATATTTATCGAAACCCAGCCTCATTTTAACGGGAGAAACCGCACGCAGTGTGAGTAAGCGACCAAGACATTTCCCTTTTGGGCGGAAAATGAAGGCGAAATGTCAGTTTTTGAAGAAGTTATTAATCTCGCTTGGATTCCTTCCAATCTTTGCGAGAGGTCCGGCGGACTTGACAGTTATGATCAAAGTAGAGGAAACGGTGGGGTGGGGGAGAGATGAAAGGAAAATGAAATAACGGAAGACGATGAGAAGTTCTAGAATTTTTAATTGTTCACTTCAGAATTTGTCATTGATTAATTATCAAAAGCGACAGAACGTTTCGTTTGGTGGAATCTCCCTCCCTTCCAAATGGAAATCGAACTGGGGTGTCTCAGATGAATGGAGCTTGTCGGGGAGGAAAGCAGGGGGTTATCAAGAAATTCTCGGACTGGTACGATTCTTGGTTGAATATTTTTTTTATGGTAAACTTACAGAGGAAATTGTCAGCTATGCCACAAATGAGGCGTTGCCCAAACTCGTCCACCAGCTCGTGATTGGCCGAGGAAAGATCATCCGACATACTATTTTGCTTCTGTATTTACGTAGTAAGGATTCTTCGGAGGAAAGAATTTGGGCAAATGTTTTTCAAGTTCACTTTATGGTTACATAGACTAACTGAACCTACAATTTAAAGTGGGAACTACTGTGCAATACTTTCAATTGGAGTTCTGGAGGATCATCACGTGGTACTGCTGTCTGATCGAAGGCGGGAGAGCTTCGTCATTGCGTTTAAAGTGGTGTTACAAAAAATAAATCAACAAACCAGCAACTGGGGGAAATACGATAGAAATGCGTTTGTGAACAAGGTTGAATTGCAAAAATGTTGATGCAATGTCTTGAAGTCGATATGATTCCAGTTTGATTATGCAGTCACAGACACTTCTGAGTTGTTATAATCCCATTGGAAGTCAAAGGGGTCGTTGCAACCCAGAAGTGTCCGTGACTGTACAACTAATCAAGCTAATTTGGTTCTTAGAATATTTGTAAGTGTTTTAAGTTGTACACGGGCCTCTTCCCTTGCACTGTATATCAACAACGATGAACAATCATTGTTTGGACGCAAAAAATTGCACGTAAAAGGGTAGGCGCTAGGGAAGTGGGGAGAGGATTACATCTTGCATAGAGCATCCATTTTCATAGCGCAATTTGACTTCGTATAAAGTAGGATATTGACTCACATCAAAATTCGTTGTAGGTACACTTTATGCTCATATATGCCAATTGGGCTTGCAGTTTAAATGGGATCCGAGGAAACTATAATGTTTCACTGTGGTGTTCTCAAATGTGACGGATTTATTATGGACACTCTGTATAGTCTGCAAAAACCTTTCCAAGTGAAATGCACCACTACCTTAAACATTCTCCTGGTCACTTTCCGTATAGTCTCACATCCACACACAAATGGTTCCTTGTACGTGCCTGTTTTCTCCCGTTCGCAACCCCCTTTCCCCTGCTCCCGGGAACGCCCCCTCCCGACCTGTCCCGTGTACCCGCCGGCGTCCTAAGCTCCGCTGTATTACCTGGTCACCTGGCTAGAGATTTGGTCCAGGTCAAATGGATCGATACGGCGTCGTGAAAGAGGTTCTCCCGAACGTGTAAGAGGGGCCCTATTTGGATTAAATGGGAACTGAACTTCCCTGTTGACCATGGCATCGAGCAACACTGGCAGGTCGGTTGCTAGCCCATCCAAAAAGCACTTGCCCTTCCCTTAATCCACCGCGGAAAATTGATTACGTTTCCGAAAGGTTTGCAGCTGTCACGACAAGAAGAGATCGGATATGACAAGAACGGAAAGAATTGAAAGCAACGAGAAACCACAAGGTGATCGAAACACTGAATAAACCCGCTCCAAGTTTCGGATCGTTGCCTTCTTCAGGACATGACTGAAAAATCCACCAATAGATGACAGCACATAAGATTATCATTTACTACTTGAAAGTTTAGCACACCGCACAGAACTTTCTGATATTGCAAACGACCAACTGTATAGAAAGAATTGAATTGATGTAGTTATCTCGTTTCTAAGAACTATTAATGTAACTACATACATGATAGTTTGCAAGCAAAACTAGCAAAATTCGCTGTCAATTTACTCCATCCAGGATTTTTATTTTACCCTTTTGGCTACCCACACATTCAAGCAAGAAAGAGCATTTTACGGGCTCTGCCAGAGCAAAAATATTCCTGACCTATAGCCATGCAAACTTTAACAAACTCTCTAACCTTCTTTAACCCGAAGGTTCATGGCTACAGCAACACAGGCTTTCCATCTGTCGCTATCCTGAGCAAGTTCTATATACTCTTTTCCATCCCTACCAATTTCCTTTAGGTCATTCTCAACATTATTCCTCCATCTTCGTCTTGGTCTTCCTACTAATCTCTTACCATCAGGTTTCCCAACAAGAATCCTGTATAATCTTCTTTCCTCTCCCATTTGTGCCACATGGCCAGGCCTGCCCACCCAAGTCTTCTTGATTTAATCATTCTAATATTTGGACATGAATACAAATTATGTACTTCTAAATTATGTAACATTCTCCACTCAACTATCTCCTCATCCCTTTTAGACCCAAATATTTTCCTAAGGATTTTATTTTCAAATACTCTCAATTTATATAAAAATGCTAGAACCTTTTTTTAATCAAAATATCCACCCCTATCCCTGTAACATATCACCACCCTCGATTTCTTGAAACACTCCCGCGACGAATCGAGGCTGATGTGACCATGTAGTGGAAACGTTCCAGAGAGTGAAGTGCCCTATGCGTCTCGAGGACGTTCATTGTAAATGAAGATAATTACTACCAGCATTTCTTTCAATTAAACAGATAAATATTTTAACCTGAAGTTTATTTATTATCTGTTGGCAACGAAGTTTTCAAAATCCATGAAATATAACATAGTTCCTTTTAACCATTCTATAGAGTTCCATGATACCATGATACACTTACATACTTTAACCTTAATACACAAACAAAATTTACATCATCTTCACTTTCAACAGTTTTACCATTTGTACTAACGAACTCAATAATAACCTATTTAAGGCGTGTGTAAAAAAACGTGCAATAACAACAATGAAATATGTGTGCCACTAACATAAATTTTGCCCCTTATTTACCAAAAGGCCCACCCATTACCTGAACTGTATTCGAGCTGTGTAATGCGTACGGCGTGCTACCCAGAACTCGACTGTACGAGACTTCTAGGTCGCTCTTGAACACTCGAGTTCGTATCCGTTAGCACCAATCAGAGTACACCTGACGTCATATATAGTTCTTACATCTAATCGCTAGTTACACCTAAATACACTCTAAGGCCACTTAACAGTAACATTGAGTGGTCTCATACAGTTGCTGGGGACATAAAGATTTTGACTCAAGGCATGCCGCAATGACAATACACTAAATTACGAACGACACGTATACACTCAGAGAACTAAATGTTAAGTGACAGGTTTCAGCAACAAATTATGATGGATGATTCTGGGTATCAAATTCATATCCTCCTACAATGATTATATATATCTCGTATATAACTTATTGATATGCATGATATAGGAATCGGATAAAATTTGGTTAACTACTACATGAGTATCGGATTAAATCTTAGGGATTCGCGATTCTAGTAAGAACTTCCAAATTTAAGATTTCGAGCAAGTTATCCTAGATTTGCACCTCAGTAATTCGAATTAATTCGGTGTACAGTAATGAAAAGCGCCATCTCTGTTTCAAAACCGAATTTATTTCTTTAGCAGACGTAAGCGTATTTTATGCATGCTCGAGAAACGAATAATGAATTCATTCCAAGGGAAACTAAACCCGACAAGATCGACGTTTCTATTCGTGAAATCCGAGGGAATTCCCGAGTGGCAAATGACGTCGATTTGTCAAACAGCAACACATTCGGAAAGAATGGGATAATTGAAAAGTCGCAAAGGCAAGGAAGGGTTTCTGAGTTGCACGCACCATTGCCGTCAGTCATACACTTCATAATGGAGGTTAATAATTTATCAACGACACTTCGGAATGTTCCTCCATCACAGTAGCCTTCCTCCCAGAAGAATCGAGAACGCAAAGTAAGACCACAGCACGCAACGTCACAGGTGCACGCAATGGACTTCTTCCAAGCTTAGAATTTTTTTCCGAGTTTCCGTATCGTAAGATAGCAGAAGATGATAAAGGCACATAAAAGTATAATCGAAGCATGTTGCTAATACCTAATAGACACATAATAAAATCTTCTGCGCAACTTTACCGAGAAAGCTAAAATTTTAGAAACAAGACATCCTTTTATTGATTGATAACCAAATTGCAAACGAATGGCATAAATGATTTTACTCTCCTTAGATATATAAATATGTGCTAAGATTATGGTAATGACGAAAAGCAAAATGATTTACAAATCCAAAAACCTTTAACATTTTATTACTAAGATATAGGGCCCGGATTTTGATGAGCTAAAAATCTTTGAAAAATGACATTTAAAATGACAACAAAAATCCTGTAAAATGACCTAAAATATTTGAAAAATGACCCAAAAATTCGTACAAAACTCAAATCTGCTTATTGAAAATAGTATATACAGCGTGTCCCGCTTATACGTATAATAAAATAAAAAAAAACACAGCTTTTTTTATTTACCAATATTTTTTGTCCAAACTTTGTACAAACATGTTACAAATCATGAAAACTAGCGCACTTCCACATGTGAACCGTTAGTAGCACGGCAAATGTCAAACCGGTTGTCAGTCTCAAGCCACACGTTTTGAATCATGTACGGGGTAATGTTGCTTACTGCAACCACAATTCTTTCACGCAAGTCTTGCAAATCTCTAACCGGTGTACAGTAAACTTTGTCGTTAACACACCCCCACAACAAAAAAATCACACACAGTTAGATCTGGCGACCGTGGGGGCCATTCAATAAAATTCGAACCTCTTCCTATCCATTTTCCATTGAAATGCTCGTCCAGGAAGTCTCTAACGAGATTTGAGAAATTAACCGGTTTCGCGTAACTGTTTTTCCCATTTCTTTATTGAAATGTACGATGGAACTACTTCTTTAGCACCCAAACCATAACGTGCACGAAATCGTCTCTGCACAAGTGTCACAGACTTCCCTTCAGGCAACGTTAAAACACAATACACCTTTTCTTGTGGTGACCACATGACGAATGGCTACTGAGAAACTGATAATATCAGTTTTCAAGACATTCTGGCTACTGCGCCTGCGCAACTACCACTGAATGTGTTGCTAAAAACATTTCTGAGTCATTCTTTAAAATGAAACAACAATCACATCATTCTGACAGTTTGTTTAGAAGTTATGAATTTTTCTTTTATTATACGTATAAGCGGGACACGCTGTATATTCCAAGACAAACAATTTAACAATTTCTTCTTCACCTTGGTGTGTTGTACGGACTGTGAATAAGAAACTAGACAATGTTGCATTTTGCACTTTTCAAACAGGCTTTGTTGCGCTGGTAGTTAAACACAGAGAAGTACCGCAAGATAACATTCAGACAAAACAGAAATTGTTGAACTTCTTATGTTTCAGCATGCAATGACACAATATTTTTAAAAAATGACCTGAAAATGACGCAAAATAAAAAAAAAATTGTAAAAAAATACCAAAAAATGACCCCCAAAAATTACATTTTTCAACCTGAGGAGGGTGTTCAGGATGTCTGTACTATAACTTGACAAGTTTAAAAACAAGACGCTGCAAATAGCTGTTGCGCAGCTCACACCACATTTCCCCACTCCCTTCTCCGCAGCGACGTTGGTTCGCAGTGTTGCAACCTGGAGGGAGCGGAATGGTCTGAGGATTTTCAACGAAATTTGTATTCATTTTTTCCTGGGCTGTTTTCTACCTGTCGGAGTACAGAACTTCAGCTCACCTTTCGCCAACGACTCTTTTCCTTCTTTTAAAACTTGAACTCTCCGATGGAGCAGTGGTAATTTCGTCGCCTTGTAATCAAGAGATTCTGGGTTCGATTCCCGGTGGAGGCACATAGTGGTTCGGATCCCACATAAAACTGTACGTCCAGACCCGATTAGCCTTACTGTGCATAAAGTGGACTTAAAACAACAAATCAATCCAATCCAATTCTTTTAAAACTTGAGAAACCATCCATTTAGATACTCCCGTGGCGGCGCTTGTGGACTCGACAACATTATACAAGTTTATGTAACTCCTCCACATTTCGCAAATATGTTGCAACATTGTAAACAATTTCTCTCACCTGTCCTCTAAGGGGTTTTCCAGAGCACATTGTGGATTTCATTGGACCCGGCATGATTTGATTTTTGCATTTCAAAAATATGCAGCCAACATTAAAGAGCAAGTGCTTTAAACAAGAACACAGGCAAGCGTGTTATCAGATTGCCTTCTCGTAAAGATTGTTGTACGATAAACAAAATAACCCCCACCCTACTCGGCTTTAAAAAAAACAAAAACAGGTCATTGCTCGATGTCGCATTCAGAAAATGAAGTCATTCGCCCAGTAGTTTCTCTTCGTTATAAACGTTAACACGCGTGCGTAATACTACATTTTACGATGCGCGCACCGCACGCATTTTCAAAGACCGGATTAAATCAAATGAACCACTGGTAAACTGATATGAGCCTGCACCGACAATCTACACAGGAAAAATAGTTTGTCATATTTGTTTGTTTAGCTTAATTTTGCAGAGTTGGCACCACTCGTAGTCTCAAGGCCAGATCAGTACGTAGAAGAGTGGTGGGGAGGATGGCGTAATAGGAAGTGCTCCGCAGCGATCTGCGCATATCGGGACTTAACTTGTCAGGCTATAGATAGCAATGTCTACGTTGCACCAGTTAAAAGATGAAATGTCATCAAAATCAGAGCCCTGGAACCAAGGAAGAGGTGCAAGACAAGAATACTGATAGCGTGTGAATTTTAATTTAAAGAATGCTATGAAAGTTCAGGTTCCAGTTAAAAAGTATAATTTCGGAAATGTCCCGTAAGGTTCTAGTCTTTTTTGGTTTTGGATTTGGTGTTTTAAGTCCACTTTATGCACAGTAAGGCTAATCGGGACTGGACCTACAGTTTAAAGTGGGATCCGAACCACTTGTTCCTCCACCGGGTATCGAACCCGGGACCCCTTGATTACAAGGTGACGACGCTACCACTGCGCCGTCGGGGAGACCCGTAAGGTTCTAGTCAGAAACCAGAAATTTGATATATATAGTTTTCTACAAATGCCTCAATCAGCTAACCTGCTAAGTTTCATTATATTGCAATAAGCAAGTATGTGATAAATCTTAAGCTGTATTAGTTTCACGGTGGAGGGACGTTATATAGTGGTTCGAATCCCATTTTAAACTGTAGGTCCAGTTCCGATTAGCCTATCTTTGCATAAAGTGGCCTTAAAACAAATATGCAATCCAAATAATTTCTGAATAACTATTGTAGTCTATACAGTTGCGTTCGTTTTATCGAATCGAGCAGTCGTGACTGCAGAACAGCGAGACACGGCGCGGATGCCCGCATTTTCGACACGTGACGTCCCTCTTATTTATTTTTATGCACGTACTATCCTGTGTTATAAGAGTTGTTGAAAGTGGTGGCCAACTAATTCACATATTTTTAGTTTCCCCGAAATGCATATTTGTTGTAGCTTTCGTTATTTCTATTTTTAGTTATTGCTACATGTTAAATGTCTTAGTGCGTCAAATTAATCTTAAGTTGCACGAAGAAAGAACAAAATGCTGAATTTGAAACGAAATCTCATGAAACCAGCATCTATGAGTAAGCGAAAGCTTCGGAAATTTGGAAAATATTTTTGTTTTCATTTACTGCAAGTCATTGGTGTGGCGTTCTTTATATGTAGTCAAAGCGCTTTAGAGAGATGCGGAAGGGGGAGGGAGAGAAAGCGAGACAACGGGCGAGAGACATAGGGAAAGAAATGGCGAGAAAACAGAGATATAGTAGGGGAAAGTGGGGCACTTTGCAACATGGGCACGTTGCAACAGTGCTTTTTCTGTTATGTAGGATGGCTCTACTGCGTTGCGCTTACTGTCGTTCCAACACACGTTGGTAGGTGTCTCTGATGAACCGTTCGTTACGCCAGTTTTTCAGATGTTGTCAGAGTGGAGGAAGAAAGAAGAATTTTGAGGACGGTGAGTAATTTTTAAGAATCTCTTACAATTTTTAATACGCAATTCCTATAAATGACCACAGCATGCAACATGTGGTCAATTGAAAGCTTGTTTATTGAAGGTGTGGAAAGTGATATTGCTTTTTATGTTATGCAATTTTTGTGGAGGCAAGAATAGTTTTCGTAATCAAACATGTCGGTGAGGCAAGTTGCAACAGATGTTGCAACTTACCCCACAATGTTGCAAACTGCCCCATGACAGACCAGCGCTTTTATAAGATATTGAATGTAATTGTTCACTGTCCCGAATGTGATAAATCGAAATATGGTTTATTGTTTACTAATTTTACAATCTTTTCAAGTATAAGAAAAATGTGATCGCATATATTTAGTCCTATATTCAGTAACCAACACATATTTTGAATTTTTACTTATTTATTCTCATACAAAATTACACGCACGTCAGTACGGCAAGAAAACACTATATTTCACTTAGTAGTGCTAGATAAATACGTAAATTGTGAATGAATTTTTGTTTATAATCATGTGCATGTAATTTCTACTAGCAGCACAAAACATTAATATTGTTATGCTTTCTGATATGGTCTCTTTCGTCTTGCAGATTTATTTCTAAAAAATTGTTCCTTATGTTCCCGCCGAAACTATTGTTGTCGAATTGCTGTATAATCGTTGCCGTATTATTATTATTATTATTATTATTATTTATATTGTTTCAGGTAGCCTGCAAGATGAGGAATTACAAGAGGAAGACCCGAAAGGGGACTACACCGCCTGATGTGATGGATAGAGCAGCAAATTTAGTCCTGGAACACGAAGATGACAAAAATGTCAGCTTAAGACAAGTGGCTGCAGAGTTCAACATTCATTATTCAACCCTTTCAAGATACATACAAAAGAAGAAATTACAAGAAAGTGGTCCTCGTGAGGGGCAGAACATAAGTTGTGGTTATGCGAAACCGTGGAAATTTTTTCAGAGGAAGAGGAGAATATCTTAAAAATGTACTTGCAGCGTTCCAGTGAGATTATGTTTGGATTAACACCACAGGAAGTGCGAAAATTGGCTCATATCTGTGCAGTTAAGTTTGATATAAGTGCTCCTTCATCGTGGTCGGTAAACGGAATGGCTGGTATTGAATGGTTCAGGGGATTCCTACAGAGAAACAAAGATCTTTCGGTGCGCTTGCCTGAATCAACTTCTTTAGCACGAATGGCCAGTTTCAACAAAGAAAATGTGCGCATGTTTTTTGACAAAGTTTCCGAAGTTCTGTCCAGAAACAATTATTCATCCTCAAGAATTTGGAACATGGATGAAACTGGTGTCACAACTGTCATGAAACCAAATAAGGTTGTAGCTCGAAAAGGAACAAAACAGGTTGGCATAGTGAGCAGTGCAGAAAGAGGTGAACTTGTGACAGTTGCAGTGGCAGTTAGTGCTCAAGGGACTTTTATACCTCCAATGCTAATATTTCCACGTAAGAACTTTCGGGACCATTTCATTCGAGATGACCAAACAGACTGCATTGGAGCAGCTACTGGTTCAGGTTGGATGATTGAGGAAACGTTTGTCCAATTCATTCGACACTTCATTTCTCAAGTGAATCCTAACGAAAACTCCCCTGTGCTTCTTTTCATCGATAATCACTCTTCCCATCTCAGCTGTGAAGCTTTAGATGAATGCAAAAATAATAATATTACCCTTTTGTCATTTCCTCCACACTGTTCGCATCGACTACAACCGTTAGATGTCAGTGTTTTTGGTCCATTTAAGAAAGCGTGTGGCCGAGCAATTGATTCTTGGCATAAGAATAATCCAGGAAAAACTCTTACAATCTACGACATACCACAGATAGTTAAAACAGCATTTCTGAAAACAGTTACCCCTACCAACATAACATCAGGTTTTGTTCAAACAGGAATATTTCCCTTCAATTCTGAGGTATTCCAAGAAAGCGACTTTGCGTCGTGTTTCGTTTCTGATTGACCAAATCCAGCACGACAGGTAGATAGTAGGCCTCCCGTATCTGATAGTGATGACATAGTCCAAACTGCCAGGTGCGATGCACTGCCAACAAAATCATCCTCAGGTGATGTTCAAAATGAACATTTGCCTTCGCAAATTGAAATGCCGGGTCCAAGTGGCACACAAATGTCTTCAGTAGGGAGTAGATCTAAAGTTTCCTTCTCTCCTGAAAATGTTCGTCCATACCCAAAGGCTGAACCCAGGAAAACGACGAATCGTAAACGTAAACGAAGTGCCATTCTAACAGACACACCTGAAAAAAAGGCTTTGGAAGATGCAAAAAAGAGTAGTGCAAAGAAAAAGGGCAAGAAGAAAAGTATGTGCAAGAAAACATTATTCCAAAGTTCTTGCAAAGAATATCACTGTTTAGTGTGTGGAGAATCCTACAAAGAAGAAGAAGACTGGGTGCAGTGCAAACAATGCAAAATGTGGTCCCATTGGCTGTGCGCGGAGAGAAATCCTTATTATGTGTACATTGATTGCAAATAGTGTCATTCAGACAACGCATAATCCCTGTTGCAACGTACCCCAAACACTGTTGCAACTTACCCCATGCATGGGGCACATAGCAACACTCGGACCTGCTTTAAATTAACAGACTTTTCTTATTTGAAGTTCAAAATTAAAATTTCATATTTGTTTCTTAAGTGGCCAAAAGATGTACCATTTCATAGCATATTTGTAACTTGTTCCAATTGTAACAGTTTTTGAGTAAAAAAAAATAAACTGAAAAGTGTTACAAAGTCCCCCACCTTCCCCTATGTCTCTCTTCTTCTCTTTTTCGTTTGCTCTCTTTTTCCTCTTACGTTTCTTTCTTTCTTTACTTCTCAACTTTATTATTTTACCATCTAAGTGAAAATCTTCAATAATATTGAACCACTATATCAATGCATATGCATACATCCGAAAGGAGCAGCTTGTCACAACTTTTACCTTATGTACACATCTGACAGGAGCAGCTTATCACAACTTTTACCTTATGTACACATCTGAAAGGAGCAGCTTACCATAACTTTTACTTAATGTACACATCCGAAAAAAGCAACGTACCATAACTTTTATCTTATGTATACATCTGAAAGGAGCAGTTTACCATAACTATAACCTTATGTACACATCCGAACGGATCACCTTACCATAACTTTTACCTTATGTACACATCCGAAAGGAGCAGCTTATCACAACTTTTACCTTATATACACATCCGAAAGGAGCAGCTTATCACAACCTTTACCTTATGTACACATCCGAAAAAAGAAACTTACCATAACTTTTACCTTATGTACTATACACTTCTGAAAGGAGCAGCTTAACTTTTACCTTGTGTACGCATCTGAAAGGAGCAGCTTACCACAATGTTCAGCTTATGCGCACATCTGAAAGGAGCAGCTTACCACAACGCTTACCTTATGTACACATCTGAAAGGAGCAGCTTACCATAACTTTTACCTTATGTACACATCCGAACAGAGCACCTTATCATAACTTTTACCTTATGTACACATCCGAGAGGAGCAGCTTATCACAACTTTTACCTTATATACACATCCGAAAGGAGCAGCTTATCACAACCTTTAACTTATGTACACATCCGAAAAAAGAAACTTACCATAACTTTTACCTTATGTACTGTACACTTCTGAAAGGAGCAGCTTAACTTTTACCTTGTGTACGCATCTGAAAGGAGCAGCTTATCACAACTTTTACCTTATATATACATCATGTGAAAGTAGCAGCTTACCACAACGTTTACTATATGTACACATCTGAAAGGAGCAGCTTACCACAACGCTTACCTTATGTACACATCTGAAAGGAGCAGCTTATCACAATTTTTACCTTATATATACATATGAAGGGAACATTTTACACAACTTTTCCCTTGTGCGAACTTCTAAAAGGAGTAGCTTACCAAAACGTTTACCATATGTACACATCTGAAAGGAGAAGCTTACCAAAACTACTACCTAATGCTCACAAGTGAGAGGAGAAGTTACCGCAACATTTACCTTCGGCGCACATCTGAAATAAGCAACTTGCCTCGACGCAGGGGAGAAAAATCCAACCATCCCCTGTCAATAACTTAGAAGTGAGGTCTCAATTGTTGGCAGAATTGGACCTATAGGAATTTAAGTTCGCATCCTTCAGCAGGAGGCAAATTAGGTCCCGGAAGGAAATTAGCGGTGAGGCGTCAAAGGAATTTTCCAAATGCCTGTTTCCTCCTTAAAGCCTCCTCCGATAACAAGGTTTCTTCTTTAGTAGTAATCAGAAAGTTTGATCTTGATGGATTTTATTAACAGTGCCTGCCAACGTGGAGGCTGTGATGCAATTAGGACGCCAATTTCCGCAACCTCCTTCCTAGGCGTTTGCAGTTTTTCTAAGATGATGAGACGCAGTAATGGAAACTTGATGGTGACGTCTCCTAAAGAACGTGGCGGATGCAAGAATTATGTAAGAAGAGGATCTGACGTAAGAGGTTCTCTCATTAACTCTGATTTACGATGATGCAGCTACACAACAAGCTAGTACAGGACAGGGGTATCCAAGTCTCTCTCAAAATCTGAACGTTACAATCCTATCCCCCACAAATACTTTCGTTTAATTTACCAGAAAATAGGCACATGAAAGTGTGGAGCGAATTTACAATACTGGAAGAATCTTCAATTGCTTTCAAATTCGACATAATCACCAATTTTGGCCTCGTAATCACGAATCTGCAGTTAAAAGTTGGCAGTCACGTCTAGAAATTGCAAAATAAGCGGGTCCGTGAGAGGAGTAAACACCCTTGATTTATGAAGAAAACAACTATTTTTTGCAATGATTAGCGTTTAAAAACTATGTTCATGATGACCCTTAATTTTAACTATGCTTGCCTAACCTAACCTAACCTTACCGAGAATGGTTCATGGGGCAAACATGTTTTCCACCTTTACGCAAGACGCCATTTTCTCACAAGCAAATCAACGCTCTTATTTATTGCACAACACTTGAGCAACGTTGGTAGCAAGACCGTTGTGCGGAAAGGAAGACGTCTTCATATCGTTTCCATGTTAGTGTATGGAGAGTCATAGCGGTAACTGACAAGGTTATTTTGCAATTTCTAGACGTGACCGCCAATTTTTAACTGCAGATTCGTGATTACCAGGCCAAAATTAGTGAGTATGCCGAATTTGAAAGCAATTGGAGATACTTCCGGTATTGCAAATTCATACCGAAAGTGTTTTAGAGATCGTTGTTGAAATTTTGTATTGTGTTATTTTTACGTCGCTTTTATATCAATTTTGGCCAATTCTGAAGATGAGAATGAAGGGTGATTAGGTGAGAATGATATAGGGGCAATCGCAATGTCACAGTGTTACATAGCTATGATAAAGTGTTAGTGACCAAACATTTTATTGAATTGACCAGAAAGTATTGTTTATCACCACATTAAAGAAATAATTCTGACAAAACGGGTCAATTTTTAGAACCAGCAAACAATTTTGTCTAAATCACAAAATTGAGTAAAGACCA
Source organism: Lepisma saccharinum (assembly GCF_977018435.1). NCBI lineage: Eukaryota > Metazoa > Arthropoda > Insecta > Zygentoma > Lepismatidae > Lepisma > Lepisma saccharinum. The sequence continues at coordinate 22,796,000 of NC_139239.1, forward strand.
ATCATGCCTGAGTATGAGTTTGTAGTACCCTAGATCGAAATATTGGTTGCTCCACCTCTATTTGTCAGAAGTGCAGAAAAGCGACGCAGAATAACCAAATAAATCAATTAATTAAAAAGCATCAATGATATAGTAGATATGCATCACTGCCACATTAACCAATAGCGTGAGTAGGCTACAATCTAGGATGCCGAATTTCTAGGGGCGGATGTTCATAGACGCCATGAAACTAGTTACAGATATATATTTGTCACCCTTCCAGGACAAATTATATGAAGTCAACACTGATGTTTCTATCATCTACTTATTAACGACAGATCAGGACACGTTTAGACGGCTCATGTTTGTGTGTCCATTCATCAATTTCATCATATCATCACTCATCCCTATCTTCGCAAATTTGTTAAAAGTGGCACAAAAGCGAATTAAAATAAATAAATCAAATCCAACAGGACATGTTTCAAAGAGCTAGGTAGAGAGAGTTTGAAGGGAAGAACAAAATAATCATGTTAACTAGCTAATTGTTTTCAATGAATTTGTTTCTTTGATGTCTTACAACGTCTGCCACGCAATGCTCGTGCTAGTGAAATTGTTCGTGATGATTTATTCGAAAAAGTACTTAACGAGTAATTTGATAAAGAAGCTTAAAAGAGGAAATAGAGGTAAACATATAAAATGTTCTGCTGTCGTTTTATTTGTGTCCCTTTGTTATAAGATTTTTCCTTCGTTCTTTAAAGTTTATATTGCATTTCATTATCTTGATGTGTTCGTGCACTCTAAATGAGTAGAAAGAAGGCAAGCGATTTTGACTCTGAAACAAATTGGCTTTTAGTTTCATAAATGTTATACATATTCTATGCAACACGAGAGCATGTCTAGGATCATAGAAGCGGCATTACCTCAATAGGGTTCGCTGAAAGTCGAAACATATTTGGATTCTTCTAAAGTTAGTCAGCGGATCTACCACGAGTGCTCTATGGTAGATTTTTCTGTGACATCAGAATATAGGCTCGATTTGATTTGATTATTGATTTGGTGAATTTTTCCTCGGTTTTCTGGCCCTTTTGGCTACTCGCGAAGATGAGGATGAATGGTGATATGTGTAACTTGCCTGGTCCACCCACACTTTACCTCAACACACACAAGGTTCGATGCACTCCGTACACGGCTCTGATTTGTCTAGGGTATCTATCTGTCTTTGTACGACAATGCACTTGGATTGCAACAAGTCAACATAATTATATAATAAACTACAAGAGACAATGGATAGCCTTAGCGAAACCATTTTGATCAGGGTGATAAATTACCTTGTCCAGCATTGTGAAATTAAAAAAAAAAGAAATTTTGGATATTTTCTAAAGTTTAATTAACGTAAATTTTAAATATATACAAGTCGTTCATTTCTCTAATTATCGGGTGAAAACTCTAATTTTGATGTTGAAAATCTCTATTGTTTGTACCTGGATGCTTTATATTTCATGAATTACATCGGTAGTACGCTTGTCACAAGGTAGACGAGGTCACCCGACGTGTACATTATACAACACTTCACGGTGACAAGGCACTAGGCTGCCCGGCGCACCGTAATTACTTCAAAATAACATCCAGTACAAACTACCCTTTTACCTGTAAATTGGGCATCAAGGCACTAGCTTACCCGGCAATCCAATATCTTACAGCATCCGTTGAGGGAGATCTGTCCTCCGATCCGAGCTGACCGAAGCAAAACAGCCTCTCCCTTCCAAGTTACAGTTCCAACAGCCAACCTCCCCCACTCTCATGTGAGAGTTTATATACAGGGTGGTCCAAAAGTCTCGGAACGGTCACATATCGTGAGAAATACACATCGAATCGGAAAACGAAAAAATACGTGTTCAATAAGTGAAAGAAAGCTATTCAATGATATCACACTTGATTCCCCACCCCCGCCTGCACGTCAAGACCTTTCAATAGAGTATATGGAGGGGGGGGGGGTCTACGATCACATGCAGATTCCGAATCTGCAATCGCTTTCACTCTAGCTCAATTAGGGGCAGAGATACGTCCCTTTGAAAATTTTCACTTTTTTTAAAAAAAAAATCGCCATATCTCCGTTCCTAGTTGAGCTAGGAGGATGGTTGATAGCTCGTTGAACTCGGAATGAAGTCCTCTTTCCGATTCTACAATACAAAATGGGGGTTTCCATTTAAAATTTCACAGTTGCCCCCCACCCACCACTGGTGGGCGGGGGTGGGGAATCGATTGTGATATCATTGAATAGCTTTCTTTCACTTATTCAACACGTATTTTTTCGTTTTCCGATTCGATGTGTATTTCTCACGATATGTGACCGTTCCGGAACTTTTGGACCACCCGGTATATTTGGTTGGCGTCTGATGCCAACGGCCCTTGTTTCAAAATTATTTTTCTTTAACAGTTAAACTGCCCGCCTTTTCCTTGAACGTTCGAAACACGAAGAAAGAACAGAGTGCTACATGGTTTTTATACATGGAATATATACGAACCTAAAAAATGCATAATAAATAGAGTTACACTAATCACACATACATATTTGTATACACGTAATAACCTAATTGATTAATATACTAATAAAATATTTCAACAAGAAAAAGATACTGTTGCCCTGACACGGGGTCAGGGTAACATATGATGAAAAGACAGTCACAAACACACAAGCCACACGGAGGATTATACTGGTCGTGAGTCCGGATGCGGGAGCCTCGCTATTCTGCAAAATGTAGTGCAGGGTGTACTTCGTGAAAGGGAGTTTGACATTTGGGTGTCGTCGCAAAGGGACAACCATTCCACCCAAGACTCGCTTTGAACATACACGTAAGATATGAGAATAGATATTGCGAAAATTATCAATCTCCATCCTCAGTCGATTTTTGTTCTTTAGTATCCTTTGTGAAGGGGTGAACAATTTTGCTTGCATTACATATTTGTGTCGTTCAAAAATTTGTATTTAGACTCATCCCGAGTGTATCCCCTGCAAGTTTCTATGATTCTATTAGCATGTAAATTGAATGTCCAATTTCGAAATACTCCAGCACATGAAGTAGATTTTAAAACAATTATTTTGCATAAATCTAAGCAGTACTTTTCCTTTACTCGTAGAACCTTCAAACTTGAAGCCAGAAAGAAATGGATTAATACTATTGAAGATATTTTGGAGTAATTTTTTTAAAGATCATGTATATGTAAATGTTGTACGACTCAAATAAATAATAGATGGCAGAAAGTTAAGAAATATACTTTTTGAAATTTTTTATGACCGGTGTTTTTTCAAAACTCAAGAAGTTAAATTTTTTCAATCAGAATGGATTAAGATGACCAATATTGTGGTCTCCTTGCGTATAGTGAAAAATCATGTAAATTTGACAGACGTTTCCTACTGGTCATCTTAAATATGTTATAGTTTTCTTTTGAATGTAAAAGTTAAACGAGTGAATGTGCTTCAAGTCTTATGGAGAATTTGAGTCGTGATTGTACATTTGTTAGTATCAGTGACTTAAGGAAGAAAAATTTCCGTGCCATCTGAATGAACCTTAAGATTATAATGAAGAGAGAACATTGGGGAACAAAATTTTTGTTTCATTGATATCCACTTTTCAAAATTCACTTCAACATTTTAAAGTTGGGTACCATCTTGGATACAATCTTGGCGAAGATATACTTAATTTATTTACAATATGCACTACAGTCTGAAAATATGGTAAGATGAAAACACGTTTTGGAGTATTAAACATGTATTCAATATAGTAAAATATTAGTATGAATTTAAGGCTTTTTTAAAATAAAATAACACATATCTCTACATGTAGACGGAAGGCAATATAAGATATTTGATATGGATGACATGCAAAGTTCAAATCATTTCTATTCAGGCTCTGTGAGCTTGCTGAGGACAATCTCGATGGCAGCTGTAGTCTGCCACCATATTCTTGTTCCGTCGCCTTTGGACATGCTCTTTTATGGCATTATGTTCTTCTCGCAAATGCACCGAGTGACTAACTGGAACTGATCCATAAACATTTCCATTGTGCAAGAGAACACATATGATACTGTGTTTAGAGCTATCGAGATGTAATCGCCATTCTTTGGACTATACGAGGTAAGACTGGAATATCATGGCAGTAAACATAGTGCTTGTCTTCTGAAAAGAAGTCCACAAAAATTTGCCCTCTTTTTTGGAAATATGACACTTTTGCTACAACAGTAGACGTCATTGTTGTGGGCGATCCAACTACTGATTGATTTGGTTTATTTTACTTCGCTTTTCTACCACTTTTGGTTAATCGCGAATATGAATCTGAGTGATGATATTGATGAAGGGACACTCACAAAGAACACCCGTGCTAACGCTGGGATTCGAACCAGGGACCTCTGTCGTCTTGGCGCGCTGTGAAAAACACTCTGACACGGAGGTGGGCGGATGATTCAACTATCGTACACTCTACTGACGTAACAGTGCCGATTAGTAATTCAGCACCACTGTTTATTGCACCTTGAGAATGCTGATAAACATTTAATTTGTTCAGAGACCATTTGATGTTAAGAGTTTTCAAATTAATGCTAAACATTTCCATTGACACAATATTAAGCAGTTAGATACTAACGAAATAATAATAATAATAATAAAAGAATAGTTTTGAGGGTTAAGTGGTAGAGCAGCCACAGGTTGAACTTCTACCACGAGGATTTCACCAACTTATTTGACAAAAACTGTGTTGATCTTTTAGTTTTTAATACACATCGCTGTTCGTGCGATAAATTATACAATGCAATGGTAATTAAGAAATGGTATATTTGAGTTTGCTAAAGTTACGTCAGTCAATATTGCGTATTGTAGCATCACATAGCACGAGTAGCACGAGCACGAAGAACCAGGTAGGAATTCTACCGCTGTTGTCTGCTTCAGAAGGCAGGAAGGGTCACGTGAACCCTAGAACCAACCACGTAGCTCTCTGCTCCGTACGCTGGCGTACGAGAGAGCATTTGCGCGCGTGCTGTCAGAGATCCAAGCTTTCCCTCGAGATAGACAGCAAGGAATATAGAGTTCTTTACGCCGAACCTGGCCGGCATCCAGGCAGGAAAGGCATTGAAAAAAATGCTGGAACGAGTGTTGTTAGTGGAGCGTTGCAAGCGGATCGCGAAAAAATAGCTATTATAATGCCATGAAGGTCAAACATATATGAAATTAGTCAAGATTCACTTTCTATTTACAGCATTTACGAATTTTTGAAATTTTAAATCAGGGAACGCCGGGCGTATGGGCGTATGGGCGTACTATAACGCTACGCCACTGGTCGCATCCCACTTTAAACTGCGGATCCAGTCCCGATTAGTCTTTCTACTCATAAAGTGGACTTAAAACACAATTAATGAATCAATTAAAGCTGTTTTAGTGACTGGTTAGGGTAAATCTAAGCGTCGCCGTCCACCAATCCCCTACGTAAATACCAATGCGTGTTCTGTTTCGCAAAAGTAAAAGTTTCAAATTGCATGATAACCATAGCATGTACGGGAAAACCGGTTTCATATCTGAAATCAGCGTTGCAAAATTACAGAGAAACAGTTGAAAAGTGAAATGCAACAGAAAATGAGAAAAAAATTGTTCCCCTGTGAATTCAAGCAATAACACAGTCATTTCCGAGCCGCAAAATAGGACATAGTGAAACATTGAAATTGGCTTGACTTCCAAGAATAGGTGTTTACCTTCTAGCTCCAAGAAGAAGCAAGATCACAAGCGTTACACTTACCTCACTGTCTTTCAGTTCGAAAGTTAGTTATTAATGCGTCTTAGAAACGAATCAAGTAAGCAGTTAAATACTTGTATTGTTGCCTTCTTTATCAATAACCTATCACACACGTGCGCTAATAACTTTTATAAAAAGTTGATACGGAATGTCTGAAACACCGTGAAATTTGAAACCCTAATAAAATTATTCTACACCACTTGAAATTTTACTTGAGTAATTCTGTGTTATACGACGCACGGTTTTAGAAGCGATATCGGGCGTAGTTACGGAGAGCGTGTCCTTGGCGACCAGCCAATAGCAGGAGTGCAACGTTGTACAGTTAGGTTTGCGCGCAAGAAGTTCTTTATAAGACTCGCCACTTTAAGGTTCATCATTGCATGGGACACGACATTGTGAACCTGACTGTCCAAGTCCCATGCATTTCCGTCGCCTACAGCCGGAGATATCGTTTCTCGAAGAAACAACTCTACACACACACAATGACCCTTCGTTTTCCTTCAGTGTTCCGACTGTTTTTTTTTTTTATTTGCCACCTTGTTAACCCCGCTGAGTTGTGTCTTGGTAAAGCTATGGGTGTCAAATTCGGCTGAATATGAACAATGGCCCTTCATTGTCGTGGGCGTTTACGAACATTGCGAGTCTGAGTAACTTTCAGTTCAGCGTTTTCGTAACAAGGGCGGTGTTAATTGTACTCTTACGCCACGAAGAACAGTTGTGAGACGATTCAATATGACCCTTATTGATTGATTAAATATTGGTTTATTTTACTTCGCTTTTCTGCTACCTTTGGCTAATCGCAAATATGAGGATGGATGATGATATGATGAAATTGATGAAGGGACACTTACAAACACCTATGCCCGGGCCGGGATTCGAACCCGGGACCCCTTTCGTCGAGCGCGCTGTGAAGGCCAACCCTTATATTCGATAGTTATGCAATAGTGTGTGTTCCACGAGTGTTACTTAATAATTTAGCTCCGGCCCCCATGGTGGAGTGGTTACCATATCGCGCTACGACGCCAGGGATCCCGGGTTCGAATCCCGGCCTGGACATGGATTTTGTGAATGTCCATCCATCAATTTCATCATACCATCACTCTTTCCCATCTTCGCAATTAGCCTAAAGTGACACAAAAGTTAAATAAAATAAAATAAAGCAAATCAAATTAATAATTTCGCTCTCGAAACCTATTACAAGTAGTACAGGCACCAAGGGTAAAATATTACGTTCACAAGACAGAAATCTAGTGTATTCTTGCTTCAAGGAATTGGCGTCGGAAGAAGTGCGTGCTGAAACAGTGTTTTCTCCGAGTCGAGAACTTACGGCTAAAGCGTATGGTGTCTGTGTGCATACTGTGTTGCGTATTATAAAACAGGGTAAAGTATCTACCACAGAAATCGGGGATCCCCTATTCAAATCTCCTGGGAAACATGCCAGAAAACAGAGACGAGAGCGATGATGATGACCTTGCAGTTCCCCTACAATAAATTCTTTCAAACTTCTTTCAGGTACGAGTTTCTCTTATATGCTGCAGTGATATGATATAATCCTGTGTAGAATTCTTTACTATATATTTCATTGTACTCAAATATCACGTGCATGCATTATATATAAAAATCTAAATATTGGACACGGCGAAATCTCTGTGTTTCCTTTCCGCTAGCAGTTGGTTTGGCAACAGCGCGACAGCACTGGCTGCGTATTGGCTGAACTCATGTTCCTTCTAAAAGCGTACGCCGTATTTTTTTTTATATAGAAAGTCTCGAAGTGATGTATGTACATTTATGGGAATGAGATTAAAAGATATGTATTTGTAATGTTTATATTGTTATATCTAGGGCTAGGATTCTTATCACCTAAAATCACCAAAATATGAAAAATAAAATATGCTCTTATGACCTAAAATTGTACAAAATATGTACTACAATTTGAAAAATATGCCCTTATAACTGGACTGTTTCTAACATCAATATCTAACTTATGCTGAGATATTTTCACATTCGTACTATTTTTAGTTCACTTTATGGGCCCTGAGTTGCAATGCATAATGTATACTTTCTGTATATTTTCAAATAAAAATGAAAAAGATTTTGCTGGAGTCAAAAAAAACAAAAAAACTAGTGTCATGGGATTAAGAACGAATCCACTTCGAAAATGATTGTACGTATATTTCTGGAAAATGCTAAAATATGCTGAATATGATCGAAAATCCATCAACATATGCTCTATCACGCAGAAATGGCTTAATATGCTAAAATATGCCCTTAAGAAGCAACCTTAATTTAATTCGTTTCTTCATAATATGAATTTCTATATGTTTAGGGAACACATAACCTTTACCAAAAAAAATATGCAAAGTCATGAAAATCCTATCCCTAGCTATATCATTCCTCTCCTATCATTTACACTATTTGTCCAACGCTAGCATAAGTATCCGTCATGGTGAACAGATGAACACGCACAGTAATACATCCATTCAATTACCAGAGTTGGAACAAGAGGTCCAAAGTTCGAACCCTCCTCAAAGCATGGATGCCTCATCGTGTTTGTCCCATTAACTTCATCTGTTCATCATTCACCTTCAGCGTCACGATTAAGACAAGAGGTAGATGTAAAATAACCCAAGCGTCAGGATAACTTTGCAGCAGGTTCTCGCATATGTAGATCCAAACGTGCGCGCAGAATATAGTTCCACTGAGACGGGTTCTATTCCGACACAACTGCATACTTGCAAGAAAACAGTTATTTAATTTGTAAAATACAGACAAAAAATAATACATCCATTAGCAGGTGTGGACTTGACGGTTGCAATCACTGTGCAGACGAACTTGGATCCGCAGATTCGCCAACTGGAGTTTGTATTGCGCCGAGGAATCGCTGAAGCCCAAGTGCGAGTCGAGCAAGACTGAATACGTTGCAGAGCGTGTGGAATCCGTGATACCAGTGTTGCACATCCCACTATTTTAACCCTATGTTTATTGTGATTAATAATCCTGCTATACAGCGGCGAAAATGGATGAATCGAGGTCTCCTGTTCAGCGAGTGTTATTGTGGGCTTCATCCGAAGGGAAAAGCTCTTCAAATCAAGCAAGTTGTTTAAAATGCATAATCCTCCTTACGGAAACAAGAGCAAAGTAAAACAGGGCTTGAGGTGATTTGCCGTCAATGTCCGCACGAACTGTATCCCGGGTGTTGAATGATTTGCGGTTTGAGGAAACGATTGTTTGTTGTTTGACGACAAAAGAATGTCCCCGGTATTAAAAGATATCGCCGTGAAAAGACACATGTTATTATTTGGACCAGACGTGCTTTAACTCGGTGAGGGGAGGGGCGGGGGCGTACATTCAATTTTTTTTATATATACCACCGTGCAAAACTACCGTCAGGGCTGAAGATACCGACGCGAAAAAAGGAGAGGGGAAGGAGGAGGCTTATTGTTTCAGCCACTGGCAGCAATGAAGTCTTTGTTGAAGGCGCATATTTACTGTTCCGTGCAAAGAAAGGGAAGGATGATTAGCAAGAAATGGAATGCTGGTTTAGTGCAGTGATTCATAAATTGAAACCAGAGTAATAGCAGCAGACAATGCACCTGATTGTATATATCACCAATAACAAATCATGCTTTTCTTTTTGCTGGTATAACTTGAAGTGCGTGTGTCTTACAGTAACCAAGTTTTTCATAAATGTATTTTTTTACAAACCAAAAACAATAATTTGTCATTAAATTCAAGAGAGCCTATCGTTGTTTACTTATATCTTTGTTTATTTTTATTTATGCGCGCTCGAAGTATACACACATGCTCATGGACGTCCGGAAGGGGGGCAAGAGGGGCCATGGCACCCCTGGAAAATGAAAGTCAACCAACAATTATGTATTTCACACATATAATTTCATTTTAGCCACAATAATATGTGTTAATTATTGCATAAACACCATAAATTCAAATTTAAGCAATGTTTTTTTAGGGAACTACACTTTTGGGGAAAATGTGACTTGTTTGCCCCCCTGGAAAAAATACCTTCCTTGCCCCTCCGTTGAAAAAATCCTGCGGACGTCCATGCACATGCTCTCATGTTTCGAAGATATTTCGCCTTTTATATTAAGTAATGACACATTTTTTAAATAATTTATGCGCAGAAAGTACTTCTAAAATGTTGTTTCAGGAGACAAAAAGAAACAAAAATACATTCCGCTTGACATGCATGCGGGTTTTGATGTGTTGTGCGGTTGGCAATACTGTGGATTTTCTCAGTGTCTGCGATGTAAGCAGCTCGGCGGTTGAGGCAAGACTGGCACGGAAGATTCTGAGCTCAGTTCTCGCGCGGATTCTTACATAAAACCTGCTGCAAACTTAGCCTGACGCGCGGCTTAGAATTGAAATTGCCAACATCCGGAGAAGAGGCGGAAACTGATTTCAGGCATGACGATATGCCATTTTATTTTTATTTTCCTCGGGAACGACAAAGCCTAAGAATCTTCCTAACATGCTTCAATGACTGGTGATATTCATAACGGATTGTACTTGTCCAGTGTCACGGCACATGTTTTAATAATCATTAATAAGTTATTTATGTTGTTGTAGAATGGGCATCAATTAACAGAGCTAAATATGTAATTTTGTTTCCTTTATCTTATATTTTGTTATCATTCAGAAGATCGAGTCTGATCTTCTCAATTAATGCATTTTAGTGCATCAAACGGAACAAAATCTGATAAAAGTACCATTTTATGCATTTCTGTGTGTATTTTGACACCAAAAAGTGCATCATTTGCAGTTTATACACGTTAATGTGTTATTGGAGTCAACGTATATGTGTCAATTCACACATTTCTGGTTCCTCATTCTATATTTTGTTCATGTTAGGAAATTACTATACTTTCTTATGGAACTATTTTATGTTCTCGAACTCCAACTGTATTTCGGTTTCTGTGACGAGCGCCTTCAGTTATAGTTTCGTAACTGTACTACAACCGGCCCCCGTGGCTGAGTGGTTAGCACGTCGCGCTACGAAATCCCGGCTTGGGTATGGATATTTGTGAGTGTCCATTCATCCATTTCATCATATCATCACTCATCCCCATCTTTCCAAATTAGCCGGAAGTGCTATTATTTAGCTTATTTAGCGAAGTAAAATAAAGTAAATGAATCAATCGTAACTGCACTGCAGAAATACGCCAAAAATTACGTAAAGGAAGGACGATTCCCCTTTTATCATTAGAGATTTTGACATTTGAGCCCTCAGATATTTTTTTTCGTTTTTGAGGGAGCTATCAGACCGAAGCGACAGGCGACAACTGACACGGTGGGTTCACACCGAAGTGACAAGCTAGAGCTCTATCAAATCTGTAGAAAACATTCACCACGCATGCGCTACGAACAGACCGGGGCGACATAAAAAAAATCGACCCAGTCCGAGCGATATGTGCAGCTTGTCGTGTCACTTCGGTACGAAAGGTTGTATTTATTTCTGGGACACGTGCCTTTTTGTCACTTCGACCTGAAAGCTCCCTAAGGTAGTTCGTTCTAATTCCTCATTGATAAGAGGCTTCTTCCCATGTGGCGCCTCCATGAACTGTAGGTTCAGTCCCTATTAGCCTTTCTTTGCATAAAGGGGGCATACAACTAATAAATCAAACCAAGCTTCTTCCCATGTGACTTGTCGGGGCAAATAACCTATGCCATTGCGAGTCTAATTTCAATTAATTAATTACTATTGAAACAGTAACTGCTTAATTTCTTGCAGTATCATTAGTACGATAGTATATATTTCTATTTGAGTCTACTGAATGCAGAGATGCGCTAGTGTGTTCGATTCCCGGGGTAAGGTCGGAATTTTTCCGGCCTTGTTACCGCATAAAGTAGCTCCGGGGCTCACACAGCTTCAAATCAATGGGTACTTGGGGGCAACACTGGGTGGTAAAGGCGGCCGGAGCGTGGTGTTAAGCACATTACCTCCACATATGGCCGAGATCGAGAACGTGTAGGACCCTACCTCCATATCCACTAAATGTGCCTTCATGGTACGGTGCTACATGCACGGGTAACTTTGCTTATACCTTACCTCTGTCCACTGTAAGTATCAAGTCAATGTAGATTACTTGTAGATTTTGAGGTGTCACCTTTGAAATCTAGAAGATATATAACTCAATATTTTACACTTTATAAGATTATGAATTACTTAATAGATTCGCCTGAAGTGTTGCAATATTTTAAAGTTAGTGTGAAGCCAGGAAATTTTAGGTGTCTGCTTCCTTTCTTATTGATAAATCGAAAAATAATACACATAAATCTTCAGTTGTTATGCACAAATTATAACAAACTTGTTCAAAAGGGAATTAAAGTCGACTTCGCGCTTCCTTATATAACATATAGTTCAATAATAAAAATTAATATATTGTCATTGCCTAACATTTACATTTCATTGTATTAAAATTATTCAGTGTTTAGTGAAGCTGTGTTTGTATTATATTATTTTTATCGATACTATGTATTTAAAGTCATTCATCATTTACTCTCATATGGATTTGATATTTGTACAATTTGTGTAATTAATCTCAGTGTTCATCGACTATTGTGCGATGTATTATATGTTTGTATTTGAAAGTATTTAGCGATACTCTGTTGTGATTGTACTATATTGTGTTTGTATTTTGTTCTGTAACTTTGTATAACATACCTACTGCCATTTTTATTCTCTATTTTCTGTATCTTTTTCTTTGTATTTTGTAATTCTGTAGTTCTGTAATTTTAAAAATGTATATTTATTCTTTATTATAAATGTTTTTAATATGATCCTTTATTATTGGAACATCATGTACTGTTAAGGATCTTTGCGAAATAAATAAATAAATAAACAAATACACATGACTTGTGTTAGAATGGCAGCTGCGCAGAAATCTTGCGCGTAGGAATATAGTGGTAGAGCAATACCAATCAACGTAGCTGCTGTATTTAAGTTATGGAATCTATGAAACACCAGAATTTTACAATTTATTACATAAAAATATTATGTTAAATTAAATTGTAATTAGCTAACACATAGGAAAGGGACGATTTGTCAGCAGTAATTTATATTAACTTCGTTCTTAGAGTAGATGGAGATTGATTTGGTTTATTCTACTGCGCTTTTCTGCCACTTTTGATTAATGAGTAATTAGTGATGATGTCATGAAATTGATGAAGGGACGCTCACAAATAGAGGAAAAGATATAAATATGGGCCCCCCTTTTTATGTTGTCATTTTCGGAGGAAAAAAATATATCTAGCACCTACCTTTAAAATGCATATCTATGAAATATACACTTAAATGTAATAGCATGCTAAAGTATAGAAGGTCTCCATTTTTTTTTTTTTAAAAAAAAGCATTTTTCAAAAAAATGGTAAAATGATGTATTTCAAAATTGTGGTCTAAATATGGGCTACTAGTGGTAATATCACAAAAATCAATTAAAATTTAAGAAAACAGTCATTTATCGCTAACACATTATAAAATTCATATTTATGAAAAATATGTTGTTTTGAAAATCACGCGGAATGGGAAAAATCGAAATTAAGGAAAACATCCAAATATTTGTTGAAAATGTAATCTCAGCATTAGACCTCATGTCATATTTAGACCATCACGCTATTTTTCTTCTTCAATTTATTTTCGCTCTCTGTGGTACATATTTCACAAACAAATCATGGTATTATAAAAGCCCACATTTGTTTTGTGTACCGCTAATATCATAACCTATACCAAGCAGATGAAAATTCAGAAAAAGCTGAGTTAAAACATAGGCTACCTGCAAAACGTTTTCGGAGGTCGCAATTCTATAACAGCGTCCAAGGCCGAAACTAACCACTTTCTCTTGCAAATTGGCACCGCAACCTTTGTCCTTGACAAATAACCAGTTCCCATAGCCTCCGCCAGGCTGCAGCACCCGGGAGTATTGATAACTCCAAAACCCATATTTAAACCTATGCCCATATTTAGACCTTCCCCTCTATCTTCCATGCCCACCCCTAGCGTCGTAGCGTGGAGTGCTAACCACTCTAAAACGGAGGTCGGCACGTGGATGGAGAATAGGATCAGTAAAATTCATTCTGAAACCGGGAACCGTATATTACAATATTACAAGGCAAAGGATATTATTCAACTTGACGTCATCACACTGTTTACTCTGAGAAGCAATCGTGCAGATTTGCGTGTGTTAAGGAAAGCGAATGAGAAGTCTTCTTACAACAAGAAAATTTTCATTTCACCATTCTACACACTTTTCACGGTTTCTGTAGGGCTTCGGAAAAGGTAAAAAGTATATATTCCTCGTATGATCACAGGCCTCTCCGACGAGGCAGTGGTAGCGTCGTTGCCTTGTAATCAAGGGGTCCCGGATTCGATTCCTGGTGGAGGCACATAGTGGTTCGGATCCCACTTTAAACTGTAGCTCGAGTCCCGATTAGCCTATCTGTGCATAAAGTGGATTTAACACACCAATTCAATCAATTAACCATATGATCACGATAATCATTCCTTGAATCAATTCAGTAAGGATCATACGCACAATGCTGTATCATATTTCATTGTTGATTTCTGGTAATGCCACGATATAGGAATCACCCCTTTAAAAACGCATAAATAATTTGTGCTAGATTTCGAACTAGTTTTTGTTTGTTTGTTCTTTTGTTTTAAAGAGGACCGAACCAGCGATTTCTCCTTCCCCTCGCATCACACTTCGAGAAGCATCCTCATCTGCGTTCATCATCCGTTTTTGCTTCGCCCCCAAAACCCTTCAACCTCCTCCTCCGACCCACTCCATCTTATCTTCTCCGTTTTCCCCTCCATGCTATCTCACAGAGAAAACCAAAAGGAGGAGAAGCACAAACCGAAAGGAGCACAACTGACACAAATTTCCGCTCCGTTATCTGGCTCAATCTACGTGACAGATTTATAGCGGGGGATGCTGGGGGACTCCTCTGGTACCTGCTACTGCGGCGTCTTTAATACAACCTGACTAGAGTGACAGGTGGAATCCTTCACGTCGAGGCACCCTTTTTAACCCTCTGCTGGGGCTCACGGTAACTTGGAGCCCTCCCTCCTTCACCTGCGCCAAAGGTAGTGTTTACAAATCGATAAAGTCGAAGGTTTCCGTCAAGGTCTCTGTGGAACACTTCATTTGCTCTCGAATGGAAATGTGGTTCCGTTCGCCAATAATAGAGGGGGCGAGGTGTATGCAGTAAGCATCTTCGCTGTTTCTCTGCAGAATGTTCTGCGATTAGTTCTGGGGCTACCACAGAAATTTATAACTTTCTTAAATCTTAATTTCTTCGATAGCGGTTCAAAATATTAATGATTTTCGCACATTTTTATGGGAGCATTTGGAAGCCTTGTGGTAGAATACTGGAAATTATTTTGAACGTAAATTTGAAGCCTTCATGAATCTTGATTCGTCAAACCTTGCAACAGTTGCTTGAGCTGACAAACAACTCCAAACACCGCCTTGAAAATTGACAAAAAGGTCAAAAATCTTACCCGGAAGTTGCGAGGCATAGTCCCTAAAAGGACTGAAACTCCACAAATTAAAACACGCACTGATAACACAGGGCAGCAAATTCAATTCAATTTAATGTTGTTTTTTGTTTAATAGGTGAACTTTATTATTTGTGCCATGCTGATCACGAATATGAAATTTGTTTTTTCTCTATCACGCAAGGTTTTCCTACAAATCAAATTTCAAAATTTGGGCTTTGTCCAATATTGCATACTGTTTTATTATAATTTTTTCTTTTCTTCAATCAGAATAAGTAGCTTATCACACTAAACGCATCAACATGTTTATTTTAAAATGAATATAGACAGACACAAAGGACCTATATAATATAGAAAACGACATATACGTAGCAGTATACAGCGTGTTTCAAAAATAATATATGTATTTCGCATGCATATATTTATTAAACTTTAAGACATACGAAGATGAAACTTGACACACATACTTACGAACCTCTCAGGTTCAGATTACAGATGTTCAATATGTCCTCCAGTAGTGACACGAACAATATCACATCGATAATCAAATTCCTCCCATACTCGGGCAAGCATGTCCTTCGTCACTGGTGTTACGGCAGTACGGATCCGGTTCTTCAACTCTTCCAGGTTCTGTGGGAGTGGTGGTACATAAACATTGTCTTTAATGAAACCCCACAGGAAGAAGTCACAGGGTGTCAAATCCGGTGACCGTGGAGCCCAGCTGATACATGCTAAGTCGCCAGCTCCTTGACGACCAATCCAACGGTTCGGTAGAGTTTCATTCAGATAATCACGCACTTGGCGACTCCAATGAGGGGGTGCCCCGTCTTGTTGAAAAATGAAGTTGTCTTCGTGCAGCCTCGGAAACAACCAGTTTTGTAACATAGAGATATACTGCTGACCGTTAACCGTGTTTTCATCAAAGAAGAATGGCCGTAAACAGATGATCGGGATATCGCGCAAAACACATTCACTTTGGGCGAATCTCGTACATGTTCAATGAATGCATATGGGTTCTGTAGGCCCCAAATGCGAACATTATGTTTGTTTACCTGACCACTGACATGAAACGCAGCTTCATCACTAAACACGATGCGTTGTGCGAAAGTGTTGTCATTGTCAATAGCATCAAGAATTTCGTTACAAAATGCCACACGTTTGCGTTTGTCATCAGGACGCAGAGCTTGTAACAGCTGTACCTTGTACGGCTTCATAACCAGCCGACGTCTCAAAACACGCCAAATTGTTGTTGTAGGAAGTTGTAACTCCCGACTGGCACGATGAGTTGATTTTGAAGGGCTACGTTGGAAAGCAGTTTGAATTCGTGCAACATTTTCTTCAGGAACACGAGGGCGGCCAGGACTCTTTCTTTTACATACACATCCTGTATCTACAAACTGTCGATACCATCTGCGAATGTTCCACCCATTCGGAGGATCAATTTGGTACCTCAACCTGAAACGTCTTTGCACTGTAATCACGGAATTGCACTTCGCAAACTCGAGAACACAAAATGATTTCTGCTGCGGAGTAGCCATTTCAAACACTGACGGTTACCAAGCAAAAAAGAACACAACTGACATATAGCGGCTATTATATAAACTAGACTATGTATTCGTTTCTCTAATAGCCGAGCCGGGGCGCAGCGATCGATAGTTTGGACAAAATAATACTTTGTAATACGTATATTCTTTTTGAAACACGCTGTATAATATACACTCAAGAAAATCATTACACAATACATATTTTTTAGTTCTGTTTAGCACGCTTTCTTCTGTAAGCTTTCCTAACTTTCTTGTAATTTTCTTCTGGCGTTTCTCTGTACAATGCCCAACAGTAGTCAGCCATCATGCTAACACTCCAATGTCCTTGATACCTTTTCTCCATATCCCTCATGTCCTGATGAAACCATTCGCCTTGTTCCTCACTTAATTCACCGAGATTTTGTGGATAGTTATCAAGGTGTGATTGCAATGAGATTCATGTTGCAACCCAGTTCTTGAAATTTAAGTAACATATTCTCAACACCTTCTCTGTAATCAGGACTTTTGTGGTTCCCCAAGAAGTTCAACACTACACTCTTAAATGCTATCCAAGCATCTCTTTCAGCTACAGTCATTGTTTCCTCGAAGTCTTTATCATTCATTAATTTCCTAATGTCTGGTCCAGCAAAAACATCTTCTTTCACTTTGCCGTACGACAGGTATGGAAAATTTGTTGCATATCAACTGGAAACATTGTCCTTCCTTGTTAAGTGCCTTCACAAATTGTTTAATCAGCCCTAATTTGAAATGAAGAGGAGGAAGTACAACTTTCTCAGGACTGACTAAATGTTGTTGTACGATGTTCTTTGAACCCAGATTCAACGTTTTCCGTATTGGCCATTCTTTTCTTTCGCAGTGGTAATATCGTGCCCTACTATCCCACTCACAGATGCAACATGGCATTTTCGTATATCCACATTGTAGTCCAAGTAAAATGCTCAAAACTTTAAGATCCCCACACACCAACCAACCATAGTCCTCATATTTATTTTTATTAAGTACAAGTTGCATATTGCTGTAGGTTTCTTTTAGTGACACAGAATGAGCAATATTACATATTCCATTATGTAACAGAACAAATTTTAAACTTGTTTTATTCGAATCAATGAAAAGCCTCCAATCAGTTCAAAGACAAGGAAAATTTAACTTAGTCAGCAAACCGGACACATCACAACAAAACACGAGAAAATCTTGTTTCGAGAAATAAGGCACAAACTCTTTTTATCGGTGTCTGTACCAGGAAAATGTTGTTCCACAAGCCAGCAAGTTCTTTTCGTTAAGTCTGGAACCAAGAAGCTCAGCTGATTCTTTAGATACATTTAGGTCTCTAACTAAATCATTGAGTTTTTCTTTGAGTGAACGGTATAGGGTCACGAGATCCGTGAGGGGGGGGGGGGGTCATAAATGTCATCTTCCATTTCACTTCCTTCCACTGAATCACTTAGTGAACCAGGATCACTTACACACTCAAGACTTGATGGAAGTGTCGGTACAGGCAAGTCTGGACCGTGCAACACAGGTCTCATTGCAGAGGGAATATTGGGATACACTATCATCTTCTTGTTTCTAATATTTCGACCTACAATTTCACAGGAACAGAAGTAACAATCATTGCTGTGATCCTGAGGCTCCCTCCACACCATGGGAGGGCAAATGGCATAGATGGCCGCTTTCCCGTGCTCCAGTTTCGTAAAAATTGTGGGGCCCACGATTTATCTTGATCTCCTAGTTCAATTTTAAAGTATGCGTAATATGCTCTTCTTACATTATCTGTAATTTCCTGTCTCTGTACCCGGGGAACACATTCACCGCAGATGTAGCAAAACATATCTGGGCTACTCAGACAACCACGAGATGCCATGGCCACACCATGCAAATTAGGACTTTTGAGAGTTACATATAAAATTAATTTCAAATGATATATCAATGTTTTACATTGTATTATTTTCAGCATTTAGACAAGAAACATATTAATTAATTTAAATAAAACAAAACTTCTCTGTATTTAAAGCTTATTCGTCTTTATTACTTGTTGAATAATTTTGAAACGTGCCAGTGACATCTAGCGACAATCACTTCAATTGCACTGAAACGTGCATACCACAACCCACATATAAAAATCGTGAATTGTAAAACATTCTTGCGCGATGTGAGAAAACTAATGCCAGTTTCAGCATCAGCAAGTTCAAATGCATGTAAAACACCCAAAAATATAAAAACAACAGAACCCATGCGGCCCTGTGTAACTGGCTGACTGAGAATATAGTAGAGCGCCTAACAATTATTTATGTTTAGTATTTTTGTTGATGCAAGTTTGAGGATTGCATTTTGCAATTCTATGAACTTGTTTACATTAAGAAAACTCGTAGTTTTGTAATTAATACAAAGGAACGGATTTATATGTAAATGTATTCATTATCTTCATATGATACTAAAATCAATGTTATTACACTTTCAAGCGACACGAACAGAAGCCAAAACAAACCATAATCCCAGCAAAAAGCAAAAAGCTGGTTTTGTAGTTATAGAATCAATGTAAAGAAAATTGTAAGCTTAATTGTAACCCTACTTTAATAATAATAAATAATAATAACACGTCAATCAACCAGAGGCAAGGGTCACTCTACCAACAGCCAAATGTAAGAGAAGAAGAGAATGTAATTAGCGCAGTTTCGAAATTCGCAAAGGGAAGTTTTCTGATCAAAGCAACGCGTATAATTTGAAAGCAAAACTTCAGAAGTTAATGCACCCGGCGAAAAGATTCACTTGCCTCTTGGACTGGCCCGAGCTTGCATCGTGTCGCCTCCATCTGTTGGTCGTAAATACGCGATGAATGGTTTCTTAATAAGCTTTCATCCCGAAGCGACAAGCGATGTATGTAACTTAGAAACGATACCTCAGTAATAAATGCAAACTTTCGAACCGAAGCGTCACGACAAGCTGCACGTGTCATTTTCTGAATAGCATCCATCGTGTCGCCTCGTTCTGTTGTTTCGTTCATGAGGTTAAGGCTGACTTATAGACTGAAGAGGTCCGCGTCGCTTGTCACTTTAGGTGAAAGCCCCGTGTCTTTTCGGTCTAGAAGTTCCCTTATGGACTGAATGAGCCTTGTGTCGCCTCGGTCTGAAAGCTCCAAAGTACTACGTATTTACCAGAGAAAATTGATGTAAGAGTAGTTTATGCAAACATCGTTTTGAACTATTGCAATATTTTCACCCGAGGCTCGAAGGGGTCCTGCTTAAGACAAGATACTACGCGATTAGCTGTTGCAAGCTTTTACGGACGTTATTTTAACGCTGAGAGTCCTAAACCTGACCCGCGTAACCTAAGAACAAATATTTAGGTGGCTAATTTTAATTCTAAACCTGAATTTCCTAACCCAGCGATTCCCAACCGCTGTATCGTGAAATATTAGAATTTAAATACACATCTTATTTATTCCATTCAAGAAAGGAATGACATTGAGCTAACAGTCGATGAGGAAAGTGAGCTGTTAGACTTGTCAAGCGATTCTACCATGAAAACACTAAAGTTCAGGACACTGTAGTACAATCATTCTGGATTTAGTCAGCTCGGCGTCAGTATGCCACGATCCCAAAGAGGGCCATAAAAATGTTGCTGTCGTTTTCAACGTCATACTCGTACTAATCAGCTTTTTCTTTCTCAATGTTAACAGTGAAATCTAAACAAACAGATTGGTGCATCTTGAAGATGATTTGTATGTTGGTCTGTCAGCCATAAGACCGTGTGTGGAACACACAAGATGAGTAAATGTTTACTAAATTTAAGTTTAAACTCCACAATGTGGGCTGAATTTAAGGGGCGCAGGGTTTTCAATGTATATTTTGTCCCTTTTCCTCAATGATGATGATAATTCAAAATCCAAATAAGTATGTCACAAGATGGTGGGCGTTTAGTGTACAGCTTCTCTTCAGTCATAAGATGTTGCAGAACTCTGGAAAAATCTACAACGAAAGCATTTGAAAGCGTTATTTTAATGTTAAGATCCAGAAATAACCTTCGCACCCCACTTCCCTGACGTAGATGAGAGTAACACTCCGTATCTATAACTACAGTAAAGGATTGGTTGTTCGAAACTACCTATTACAAGAGTACAGAAGTATAGGCAACGAGCCTCTTCAGTTTATATTTATCTTCAAATGATCCTAAAATCAATGTTATTTTGTATTTCCTTTGGGAAAATATTTCAATATTTTTACATACATTAGATTTTAATACATATTTTTCTGTTTTAGTTATTTCTACATTTCACATTTACAAACATTTCTCGACACATGTTTCACATTTATGTTATCACTACATTTTTACTTGTGTTAAATACTAAAGGTTTCCGTTCATCTGTATTCTATTCGTTTTGCACTCTGCCTATTACAAATCTCGACAATAGACAGTGCATCTGTTAAATAAGATCTCCCAAAAACATTTGTCAGTGACGAAAGTCCGAGGAATGATTTGCCTTATATTTAGGATAATTTTCATCCATTACAAAAGCAGCCAAAAATCTTCAGAACAGGTGCCTTTCTTTCGTTGAACGTGTTGAAATTGTGAAGAAGACTGTTGAAGAATTAAATCATGGGGAAGGGCGAGTTGCAAATGGGATTATTTAAAAAGAAGGTAGCCTATGTTTTCCAAGAACCCTGTGTATGAAGGTTTCATAATATTTTTTAATAAACATAATGTGATCAACATTTTTATCTGAAATAAAAATAAAACAGACTGCTTGTTGTTTCACAGTTATGTTGCTATATTACAACAATGTAACATTGACAACATCCATTGTATAACGGATTCTCTTTTTTATTTAAAAAAATCTTAACCATTGTTATAACTGCATCTTTAGTCAAACTAAAAAGAAATGTCTGATGAAGGATGCGTGTGCTCTGAAACGTCACAACGAAAAACTGTGCTTTTATGTTCGTAATAACCGTAGGTTAGTACAGTTTTAAGCGGTGAGACATTGCATATTTTAATTGGTAAGGATGTCGAATCGACCCTTCTCAATAGAAATATGTATGATACATCGTTGGAAAGGGTATGAATCAAAGATTCCAGAAATGTAAAATTTAAGGTGAGGAAAAAATTGGAAGTGGGAAAAAAGTAGTATTAATTGCCCCCCGATTCCAGGCTCCGCCCCTGGGGTAATTGACCTACCGCCCCCTACCGCTACCGCGACCCCGCCTTTTTCTATAGAGTCCCTTTGAATAAAAATATGATTTAAAAAAAGTTGAATCCTTGTGGAAATTCACACATATATTCACGTTGAAAACCAAAGTTCGACCTGGCAATACTGTGTGTTTACAACATGGATTAGGTTCAAGGAAACCAGCTATGGCAAGTAATGTAGTAGTATTTTTTTTATTATTTCATAGAAATATAACTTCAAATTTAGAAATGCACAGTGGCAATTCGAAGTGTTAAATACTTACTATTAGTGCACAATATTTTTTTTTTTATTTTCAAACGGTAAAACGCAAGGGTCGATTGTGCAGTCTAGCCTTTTAATTAGCCTATAGGCTACTCCCATTACTTCGCGCGATATTATACATCTTCAGTTAATATAAATATATATTTCGGGGCTAATAAGATGAGATTCACAGTTGAACGCTTTAAAGAGAGTTTTGGTAATCCATTGTTTTGTTAACAGATAATGAAGCTCCTTTAGTATATGAATTTGCATTATAATTAATGCTATTGTAAGCTAATGCATTTTATTTAGCCAGTTGAGTGGCTTGCTTAATCAAAGATGCCACTTTTTACAATTGTAAGACCATGTTTTATAATTTCATATTTTAGACAACTAAATATAGGCCTACATCAACATATCTATCGCTTCTTTAGTATTATACATATAAATCCGTTCTCTGGTGAATCACTAAGCAGATGAAGTATGTGCTTACAGGCATAAACAGAAATTGAAGCATGTTAAAATTGTTTGCGTACCATGGTTAGTTTGGAATTAAACAATGAGAAGTTTGGCCCAAAGTCTTTTCCAAATGTTTGTTGACATATTCGTCCACAGAATTCTTCTGGCTGGTGTATTTTGTTTGTTCGCTTTCAATTTGTTTCCCCTCACACCTCTTCAAGATCTACAGAAATTCTCAAATATCTGGTCATTAAATAAGTATATATGGGAAGTAAATGCTCATGTAGAAACATTACTTTCCCTACAGTTATTTGCTTCAGTGAAGCTACTTGTTTATAACGCTTATATATTTACCAAAAATTGTTTCTAAGTTACTTACATCTCCATTTCTCTCGCTATTAGATTGGCTCTTGAAGTGAACTTTATCGGCTACTAATATCGAGGTCACATTCTCAACCAATCTGATTTTCGATTTTTTTCTTCTAAATTTGCACATAACATTTCGATAAAGGTGAAGTTCTCCCTAGCATGCAATCACGTCATAAGGCGTGTGGATTTGAGGCTCACTCGACCATAGTGCAGGTGCCATGATCAGTACCACTCTTCGGCCATTGTTACATTCACCAGATCGTTCCCAGGTACACTCAGAGAACTAAATGCATCATATCGATTGATGCACCCGAATGCACTGATTGATGCACTAACGTGTGTTTTATGGCTTCTTCAAAGAAACAGATTCACACTTGATGCATTTGGGTGCATTTTTGTATGTCGTGATGTATTTGGGTGCATTTTTGTATGTCGTGATGCATTTGGGTGCATTTTTGTATGTCGTGATGCATTTGGGTGCATTTTTGTATGTCGTGCGTTTTGATTTACCAGAATGCATCATCCAAAAAGATGCAGAAAGGTGCATCAAGGAACATCAACTGATTCATTGTAGTGCATCTCCACTGAAAGAAATCCTCACTTGAATCAACTTTGGTGTTTCTTTCACGACATACAAAAATGCACCCAAATGCATCAAATGTGAATCTGATTCTTTGAAGAAGCCATAAAACACACTTTAGTGCATCAATCAATGCGTTCTGGTGCATCAATCGATATGATGCATTTAGTTTTCTGTGTGTACACAGTGTAGAAATGCTTTGAAAATCGATCACGAGCCTACTGTGTGGCAGCTAGGCGCCTACCATGCGAGTTGATATTAGTGTTAATTGGTAGAAGCGACATAAATTAACAAATATACAGTTTTTGGTATTATTTTATAAATTTGTAGTGTATCGATAGCTGAAAGATGTAACGATTTTAGGGATTAATTGAAATGAGAGAATAAAAAAAATGACCTTAGTAAATACCAAATTCCTTTAAAACTTAGCAAAGAGTAACACAGTGTTATAGTCCCAAAATTTTCAGATGGGTATACGTTAAGTTTCGTTAATCATGCATTCATTAAATATATGTATGAAATAATTTAACTTCTGAAAAGAAAAGTTACATTTTTTTTAAAAAAAAAGATTAAAAGATCCATTTCGTATTTTTTTGCACTAAAACTTTATTTTTCGAATACGGAACGAACATCCAATGGCATATAAACCTAGCAACCCACACCAAATACGAAATTCCCAAGTTTCTGATATTACTCCCTGCAGTCGTGTTTCAATTGTAGGATACGAGATGTGTTAACTTTTGTCGCATAATGGTAAGAAGGTTCCAGATTCTTCTCTATCGATTTGCTTGAGGTCCCTTAATATAGAGAGGGTTTTGTGGAATGTTCTCCCCCCCACCCCCGTCCCCCTTTCAAAGACCTAGAATTTAATAACGCGAGAGATAGTAAAATCTTCAGAACAAAGAAGGTAGGAGCAGTGAGTGGCCTTCATATAGAACTGGTTGGGTTCGGAAAGAACTAACGGCAATAATCTTAAATCCCCTTAAAAGAGACGAAGTTGGAGGAAACGTTTTGGGCCAGATGAGAAGAATTACCGTTAATATACTCACTCTCCCTCGCTCTCTAGGTCTCAGAGCCAAGGCATAAAGATGAGCTCAAGTAAGAAGTCCTCTTACAAGCAAGTAACGACTTGACGACAATGGAAGGTTCGTTAATGTTATTGAAAAACAGAAATGCAGGCTGGTGGCTATGTACGGGGTGGCGCATATTCAGGTTGTCTACAGTTAAGATATCAACAGGTAGGTCAGGAAAAAGTCAAGAAATTATGCTTGTTGTCAAGAATTTTTGCTTTTTTTCTTTTGTTTGTGTGTTTCAGTATAGTGAATATACATAGAGTCACTCGGGGGAATATGCCCACCCTCTCGTATCTCGGGCGACGTTAATGTTATGGTAACTCTGCGACTCTTGTTTGAAAGCGCCTTCGTGGTGAGACAAGGCAGCAGGTTTGGAGCTTGTGAGAAGATTCTGAAGCCATCCAGGATTAATTTCATGAGGTAAGATGACAATTTTTGAGGTAACAATTTTTCGGACGTTTCTGTATTAACAGTGTGCAATAATATTCGCAAAAGAGAAAGAGACTGAATTATATTGGTGTAAAGATCAAGAGTCAGGGAAACATATCTGCACAGTAAAACTGTCGCATGGTGCTAAGAGTTGCCAAACTAGTGATTCAATTTTCTGCTTGTATCTGTGGGGTGATATGCCCACAGAAATTAAGTACAATATGCCCATGGGCATTACTATTATGAGAAAGGACCACAATGTGACTGGATCCAGTGTATTCATTGTAGTATGTAGATGCATGAAAAATGTACCAAATTCACGTCCATGTGTCCAAAGTGCAATGTAATTTCTCACAAATGTAAGCAGTAAAAGAGGCTATGATGATATATTCGAAATAAATGTTGTTAGAAACGCTATGCTTGTCTGTACAAATGATGTTCTGTTTACGAAACAAACGTTAATAATCTTACAGTTAATGCTGTGTATTATTTTCCTTTAAATATGTCATGTCAAGTATTACAACAATTGTTTCTTGTATTGGGCATTTTACCCCTAATGGGTGGGCATTTTACCCTGGACACGGGGTGATTTGCCCAAATTGACCTTCAACTGTTTATTTTTCTATGGCTATTTTGCTATATGACTTACAGTAATAAAACTTATAGGCAACAATAACAAAACATGTAGCTTTCATTTCACATTATTCTTATTGCGACACTCCTTCATTTAGTTGGGTGTATTCCCCCGAGTGACTCTAGTACCTGTACTGGATTTGATAAAATTGAATATTTGAAAATCTAAAATTGTATTGAGTTGTAGATAAGATTTGTTCACTCTGTTTTTTAAGAATTACATTCATGTATGCGTGAAGTTTTGTAAAAATATTAAATAAAGTAATGTGGCCATTTCCCATCCAGGAAGAAGTCTGAAGCATTGATTTTTACATGCATTAATAATTAAAGCAAGTCTAAATCTCTGTCTTTAAAGTACAGCTTCAGTTTTCATGATAACCAGCTTTGTGGTAGGGGTTTTTCATTTTTTCTTTTCTAAATTTCCAATTATACCTAAGTAGGGGCGAGTAAATAAATGTTAAGAAAAAGAGATGGATAAAAAGGGTCAAGTCATGAAAGGGTCAAGAATTTTGGATTTGTTATTTTAGTAGACACCCTGGTATTTATTTCTCTCTCTCTCCCTTTCGATCGATCTTTCTTTCTCCCTCTCAAGATTTGTTTCTTGTAGAGTTTGCTATCTCTCACTTTCTTCTCTCTCTCTTTTCCCTCTCGAGATTTATATCTTTATCTCTTCTCCTCCAGCTATCTTTCTTTGTTTGTCTCCCTCCCTCTTTCATCTACCTTTATTTCTGTCTTCATCTCTCTCTCTTTCTCCTTCTTGAACTTTCTCTCTTTCTTTCTCACTCACTCACTCACACTTTATTTCTCTCTCTCTTCTTCTCTTGAAACATCCTATGATGTTTAATAGGCATAACCTATTACATTGTAGAACACAATTTTTCATTTTGACCACTTCCTCCGCTGCCGTTAGAAAGAAAGTGTTCTGCTGTCGACCATACATATGTGTAATAACTAGGGCTCGGAAGTTGAAGACCTATAAATTGCCAAAAAAAGACCTATAGAAAGACCTAAAAATGTCAAAAAAGGACCTAAAAACGCTAAAAAGGACGTATAAATGTGATCCAAATTAATTAATAACTTAAGTTTTAATTACATATTTAATATATATGCGCGGCACCTCCTTATCTGATTTGCGATCTTTGCAGGCGCGTGCTGTTTGGTCGTATACACCGTGCTGAAAGCTTCAAAATAATAGAAAGTTGTCACTTGCAGCGTGACCTTCCAGACAAGTTACGGTTAAAGAACCTTGTACTGTACCTGCTTCAGTCGTCCAAAAATGTTTTTCTCTCGTTTCAGGGATGGTTCAAATATACAGGGTGAACATAAAGTCCCAGCCCATTTTGCAGAAATAATGTATTCATGAATGTGATATTACAACATTAGTATACAACATATCAGTGCTGTTCAACGTGATGTCCATCAATTTCAAAACACATTTCCCAACGGGTCAGTGTTGCTCGAAACACTGTGTCCAACATCGCCCCGGTGATGAGTTCGCATGCGTGCCTTATGCGTTGTTTGAGGACTGCCACATTTGCAACCTTACTCTTGTAGACCTGTTCCTTGATAAAACCCCATGCAAAAAAATCCAATGGTGTAAGGTCGGGGGACCGCGATGGCCAAACACGTGTGGATCCTCTTCCTATCCATCTGTCTGGAAACATGTTATTGAGGTATTCCCGCACAGTCAAGGCGAAGTGCGGTGGTGCGCCGTCTTGTTGGAAGATCACGGAATCAAGAATCCCATCATCCTGTAGCTGTGGCTGGAGGAACAGTTGCAACATTTCGAGATAGGTGTCTGCTGTGATGGTGTTTTCTGCAAACATGGATGGCCCATTGAGTTTTTGTTTCGTGAAACCTTGGGTGTATTCCGTTCCCATTCGATAGTAGCATTCGGGTGTTCAGAAGCCCAGATACGAGAGTTATGACGGTTCACAGTTCCACAGGTGTGGAATGTCGCCTCATCACTGAAAAGGATGTTCTCCATTAATCCATCCTGTGCTGCAGCCGCGCAGAGTTCGTAGCACACGTCTTTCCGTACAGCGTAATCCTCCGGTTCCAGTTTGTGGACAACCTGGACGTGGTACGCTTTCTTTTTTAAGGTGTAGTGCAACACTTTCCACACCGATGATTGAGGTATCACCAGTTCTCGACTGAGGCGACGAGTTGATGCAGTGGGACTACGCTCAATGGCTTCACGGATACGTGCTACTGTATCACCCGACATCGATGGTCGACCTGTACGTTGCTCATCGAGTACAGATCCGGTGCGCATAAATTTGTTCACCAGTTTTCTGATATTACCTCGTGTTGGAGCCTCTCGTCCACATTTTCTACTAAACGTCTCCCTGACCTTCTCGAATGTCTGACCACGCAAACGTGCCGTTACAATCACAATTCGTTCTTCTGTTGTATCATTCACCTGAAATATAAAAACCATGCATTAATTATTTCTGCAAAATGGGCTGGGACTTTATGTTCACCCTGTATTTATTTATATATATATTTTTTATTTCTTTACTACAGAAAGGATGTTTAAGAGGTGATGAACTTATGATGATTCGAATTGAGAATACAATACAACGTAGTCGAAAGAAGGTGAAGTTGCAAAAAGAAAAGCCGTTAAGACCTAAAAAAAGGCTAAAAAAGGGACGAGGGTCGATTGCACCGCTAGCATAACAAGTCAATCAGACGACTGGGCGAATTGCACCCGACTTCCTCGTGACCAAACAAGCGAGTTGCACCGGTTCCGGATACATGACGTCATAGCCAGTGTCCGGCTTTCTTCTAGTCAAACAGCCGTTTTGCATGTGCTGTGGTAACGTGTGTTGTCTGAAGGTACGTACCTAACTTTGTTAGTATCGAATGTCTTATCATTTGTTTGAAGTTTCTTAGAATTCAGTGTAAAAGATATGGAATATATAAGGAAAAATTTGAGTCGAGCACGGCGTGCAGTGTTACCACCTCTTCTGTTGCGGTCAAAGCGTTGTGAAGAATTAAAATTGAAATTCGAGCCGAAGATGATTGTCGCTGATTTTGAAATTGGCATTCATTCAGCAATTAAGAAGATCTGGCCTAGAAGCAACATCATAGGATGTCGTTTCCATGCATCTCAGTCATGGTGGAGAAATATCCAGGAACTAGGTTTGGTAAAAGATTATAAAGATAAGGAATCTGATATGATAAGTGGCTACGTTGGTCATTCGGTCTGCTATATTTCAATCATGAGGGTGTTGCTGAATGTTTTGTAGAGGATTTCATGTCGGAAATTCCTCAGGATGAAAAGTTGGAAAATGCACTGATTACTTGGTAGATATATACATTTCGGAAGATGCCAAATTTACACCAATACTATGGGCTTCAGATAAAGTAGACGGAGAGAGAACAACTAATGTTCGTGAATCGTTTCAATTCCAATTTCAGTACACCTAATCCAAATATTTATGCATTATTGAAGTGATTAAGCAGACCCAGGTTGATGTATATGCTTTAAAAAATAGTGCAGATGTCACAAAGAAACATAGTAAATTTCTGAAACAGAGAATGGAAAGTATGGAAAAAATGAAGCAGAAATATAAGAATAAAGAACTACCACGATTTGATTTCTTAAAGGCTATTTCCTACTAAACTTCAAAGAAGGATAAGAAGAAATAAAATTGAAACATAGAGGTAAAATTAGACAAAGGAAACTCATCCGCAAATTTTTAAATACGCAATGAACTTTTAGCCATGACAGTCCTAAGCCTGCGAAAAGTGTGAAAGGAAAATTAGCGGAGAAAGCGTAAGCGGTGCAACTTACCCCTTGGTCAGAAGGGTTTAGCGGTGCAACTGATCCCTTTATTCGAAGAATTTAGCGGTGCATCTCGCCCATTTAGGTATTCTCGGGGTGCAACTAACCGTAACCCTAAAAAAGGACCAATAAGCCATAAAACGCCAACAAAGGCAAAAAAGGACAAATAAAACCCACCTTTTCTGGCCTACAATGACCCAAAATGAACATACGAGGGTCACTATTTATATTTTGAGCCTAACAATGAAAAAACAGGAATTTGGCATTGAAAACTGCTTTATTGTTTTTCGAAGTATTCTCCTTTATGGTCAATACACTTTTGCATTCATTCGTTCGAACCATTTGTCAAAGCAGTTTTTCCAATCTTCTTGAGACACCTCCATAATATGGTTTTTGAACGCATCAACGGCGTCTTCCGCCGACGAAAATCGTTGTCCACGCAATTTATTTTTGACGTTCGGGAACAAGAAGAAGTCATTCGGTGCCAAATCAGGACTGTACGGCGGATGACCCATCAATTCGATTTTTTGACTGTTCATAAAGTCGGTTGTTAGACGAGATGTGTGACAGCTGGCATTGTCTTGATGAAGAATGATCCGACGGCGTTTGTTTGTTTTCCGTATTTGACCGAAGACCTCTGGCAAACAAATTGTTGTGTACCATTCAGAGTTGACCGTTCTACGTTCCTCTAAAGGCACAGTTGCCACATGACCAGCTTTCCCGAAAAAACAGGCGACCATTTGTTTCGATGTGCTTCGAGCGCGAACAACTTTTGTTGGATTGGGTTCATCTTGAAACACCCATACAGTCGACTGCTGTTTACGTTCCGGCTCATATGCATATATCCATGATTCGTCACCTGTTACAATCTTATATACGTCTTTTGAAGCACCACGATTGTATTTATTGAGCATTTGTTTGCACCAATTGACGCGAGCGTCTTTTTGAGTTTTTGTCAAATTGTGTGGGATCCAACGAGAACATACCTTTCTCACAGCTAAATGATCATGTAATATATTATATATGCTGGTGGAACTAATGCCTATGGTTGCCTCAATCTTACAGTATGTCACATGACGATCTTGCAGTATTAGGTTTTGCACAGCATCAATGTTTTCTTGAACAACAACTGATTTTGGACGACCTTCGCGAATCTCGTCGGTGAGCGAATGTCGGCCACGATTAAATTCGTTATACCAGCGTTTCACAGTGGCAAAGGATGGGGCTTCATCGCCAAATGTGGAAGTAAGTTGATCGATGCACTCTTGTCTTGATAATCCACGTCGAAAATCGTAAAAAATCATCGCACGAAAATGTTCACGAGTTAATTCCATTGTATTGTTGTCGCGCAATCTCCAAGGCAACATAAACAACACAAATGAAGCTATTGACAAAACATTTGAAGTACGTTATGGTCAATAATGCCAGACGATTCCGTGCAAACGTCAAATCGCTTCTAACCTCAATCAGTGTTGCCAAGGCTCAAAATATAAATAGTGACCCTCGTATATTATGTTGGACCTCGTCTTCGGACACCAGGAAAAAAAAGGATTTTTTCTCAACTTCCGAGCGCTAGTAATAACAATAAAAAAAATCTTGTTAATCAAACATGTACAGTGTATCGATCAAGAGCAGATTTAATCCACCGTACAATCCCCTCATGCTCTCGCTGTTGAATTAATTACAAACATGCGATTCCACTGCATCAAACACGCCGCTCATTAAATCCGTGTATCTGTCAGGAAAGGGGAGGGATTAAAATGATCTTTCAAACCTCCGGTACAGAACGAATTGTTGAGGTTTACCACTTGGAGTTAACAGCGAGAATGCATATTTATGTTCGATGTCGTGTCCGCGTGTTCGGGAAAGTAAGAAAAATCATGATTATTTTGCCGTCGAAACGGTGGCTTGGTGCAATTATAATTTAAAGAGTGCAATTGTTTTATACACTATTTAATGCTTTTGAAAGTCAGTTTCGCGCCAGCTCAGTGGTCGATTTTTCGATCTCGCCTGTGAAGTTTCCCGGTTCGAATACCGGCGTGGCATGCGTGTTCTTTGTGAGAGTATCTAATCATCACGCATCCTCATCATGCGTGGCTGAAAATCAACGTAAGTTAACATAACCGTAGTTCTTCGAATCTAAGGCGCACCTGAATTTTCGCCTCATTTTTTCAGAAAGAAAAATTGCACAAAGACGTTCATATTTTAACCTTTGCGGCCTCCCCGATGGCGTAAAGGTAACGTCGTCGCCTTGTAAGCAAGGGGTCCCGGGTTCGTACCCGGTGGAGGCACAGTGGTTCGGATTTCACTTTAAATTGTAGGTCCAGTCCCGATTAGCCTTCCTGTGCATAAAGTGAACTTAAAACAACAAATCAATTAATTTAACCTTTGCGGTGTTTATTTAAACATTTATAGGGTACATGTCTATTTGTTTACAAATACCTATACGGTACTTTACCTTGCAACATCGGTAACTTCTATCTCCCGTGCTTTCCCGATTACGAAGCTAATAACAATTGAATGACTATTGTTGTGAAATGTTAATTGTTGTCCAAACTGCAAATTACAGAGAGCATGAACAAGAAAACATGACATTGACTTAGAGATTGCCTCAAAGCAAGTGCTGAAACTGCTTGCCATCGTCTGTCTGACAATATGCCAACCGATCGTAAAAACTGCAAAGTGAAAGTTGTATCATGTCCCGAGAAGTCCTTTTGTTTCGTCCACGGTGCGATTCCGTAGATCATTCAGGGTGTGTGGTTTGGTGCGATACACTTCGTTCTTCATGTGACCCCATAAAGTAATCCAGGGGTGATAGATTGGAATATCGGTTTTCCTCAGTTCCCCCAGGTGAATGCTGGGATGGTACTTTACTTCGAGGCCGTGACTTCTACTTCTCTTCGTTTCTTCCTTCCTGCCTCTAGTTCTTTTCCTTGGTTGTTTTGATACTTTGTTGGAAACAACATAATATCGCAAATTACCGAATTAAAGAATGCCAGTCTAAACAATCCTTCCTTACAACAGAATACCATACTCTTTTGTAACTAACAATCCGATTCGACGAATTAAGAGCATCAGGTAGGTATTTGTTTTTCTTTTCCTTCCACGGACAGCAATAACAGTGTTCGTCTGGATATGGACTCTACCTGTACACATCCCTTGTAGATTGTAGTCAACTTCCTCGAAGGTCAGTTGTATTTGTTATCGTCCTTGCGAACGTTCTGCATGTTGCTCATGTTGGGGAGTGTTGTGCAAAAGGAAGGAGATTTGTGTCCGCGTCAGTGGTCAAAATGGAGCTCAGTGAACGAGAACGTATTACGTTATTAATGATGCGTGGCTATGGAGATCGCAAGTGATCGTATACAGAGGGGCGACAGTTATTTAATGCTACATTCCCTGAACGTAATCCAATTTTGAAGCCAACCGTCGAAATAACCATTCGACGTTTTGCAGCAAGTGGAAGCGTTCAAGACCGTGTGCGATCAGGAAGGCCGAAATCGTGTAGCAACAAAGCAGTTTCTATGTATGTGTTACAATCTTTTTGTGGAAAATCCGCATACATCGACAACCTGCGTTGCCAACACGCTGGACATTTCCCAGAGTTCAGTGCAACGAACTTTAGTGGGCAGTAAGTTTAAACCCTACAATGTGAGTTTAATGCACGAATTGATGGAAGATGACTCTGATCGCCGTATTAAATTTTGAGAAGTAATGATGCGAAATATCGATAACCATATTGACATTGTATTCTCTGATGAAGCAAAATTTATGTTAAACGGGCAGGTGAACCGTCATAACTGACACTATTGGAGCGATGAAAACGCACATTGGATGATGGAACATCATACCCAGTATCCACAGAAACTGAATGTTTGAGTAGGAATGATGGGAGGCATCATTCTTGGCCCTTTCTTCATTGACGGCAATCTGACAGGTGAGAAGTATTTGACAATGCGTCGTGAACAGATTGTCCCTGCCATCCAAGTGTCCTCACAGAACTTGAATCGTGTTTGGTTCCAACAGGACGGTGCGTCGCCACACTATGGACGGGATGTTCGACAATACTTACATGAAACCTTTCCACAACAATGGATTGGAAGACAAGGTATGATCGAATGGCCTGCAAGATCGCGCGATCTATCACCCGGATTACTTTCTATGGGGACACATGAAGGACGAAGTGTATTGCACCAAACCACACACCCTGAATGATCTACGGAATCGCACTGTGGTCGAAACAAGAGGACTTCTCGGGATATGCTACAACTTGCAGTTTGCAGTTTTTACGATCGGTTGGCATATTGTCAGACAGTCGACGGCAAGCAGTTTCAGCACTTGTTTGAGGCATTCTGTAAGTCAATGTCATGTTTTCTTGTTCATGCTCTCTGTAATTTGCAGTGTACAGTTACCCACAGGAATACAGTAAACAATTCTTTCAGACAAATCTCATCTTTTGCAGTCAAACATAGCACACCCTATGTCTTCCACGAATGCCGATAGGTCCAAAATGAGTTCGGATTGTCGTTTGTGGGACGATTCTAGCCTAAACTGATGTGTCATACATACACCCCTTTCCATTTGAAAATATTGCGTGATATCCAATATGGCGGAATCCAAGATGGCTGCCATGATGGCCACACCTCCATTCAATGCAGTTTCCGCACCAAAACCCACTTGCAACATGTGATTTTCCTCCGTCCACGCGTCTCGTTATTACTGGCCTGTCCCGATACTATTGACTAACCCTGTATGATATTAAAATTGGAGGAGTTTTCAGACCGAAGGGACACGCAACAAACGACACACATTTTCTTGTTCCTTGTATGTTGCTCGTAGTGGCTCTTTTCTCAATAAAGTGCATACGGTATATCCCTTCGGTCTGTTGTTCGCGCATTGCTTGCTTTTAGGCTGAAGGGACTCGTGTTGCGTGTTGTTTGTCACTTTGGTGTGAATCCTTGCTGTTGCTTGTCAGCTGTCACTTGTTGTTTTGGTCTGGTCTCTTACAGGTATATGAAGAATAAAAAGTATTTGAATCATGCCTCTTAACACAGCATAATCATTGATGAGAGATAAGATATGCAAAGTATTCCTGTCAGTTTTACGAGTCATAACAGAAAGGGAACAAGTCTGAAGAGAAAAAAATAGCTGTATTTCTTGATTGTTTACAGTGATATGTGCAGGGTGCGAAATCTCGGGGAGACGGGGTAGAATTTCCCCCCCCCCCAACGATCTTAGCCTGAAATCCCCCCACCAAACTCTTCCGGGGGGAGAGTTTTGCAGAGGCTAAGGCTTCACTCAGAACGCTCCGTTCCTTACTAGTTCAATTTTATATCATTTTATAATCTAATCTATCGCTACAGTGCTACGTTTTAAACCCATGCTGTTAGAGTAAGATTATTTCCGTAACTTCCCTCATTGTTGTGCATTTTGAGCTAGGGAGCGAGTCACAACTCCCGAAGCAGCCAATCAACAAACGAGCTACTGAAGTCATTCCAACCCAGCACCAATCGCTGACTCTCTTCCTCACGCTCCTCGATGTCGGTAGGCTCACTTGCTAGACTCGCGCAGTCTGCCGGAGCTTTCCGAAAATAAATCTGACTACCAGCTCTAAATAAAGATAGAGAGGTATTCATGGGGAGCGTGAAGCATGCAGCTCTCACACAGAGACAGACATCATTTTTTGTTATTCGTTCTTTGCGCGTTTTCAAATTTATTGTCAGTCAAGTTCTTTCGAATTTAAAACTAATTGCTTATCGTTCTTGTTATAACTATAACAACAGTGTAGTTCATATAACATAGTGGATCAGATCCCACTTTAAACTGTAGCTCCAGTCCCGATTAGCCTTCTTGTGCATAAAGTGTACTTAAAACTAAACTCAATAATATTTTATGATAATCTATATGTATGTACGTCACTTAAGACCATTTTGTATTGTTGAGAACTTTATGTAATTGAAGAATATGAATTTTTACTGCCTCAATTCAGAATGTTATCTCAATCTGTGAGTTTAGACACGGCATGAAATTAATTTCAGGTAATTGTTATTTGTTTAAATGTTAACACACCTATTAAAGTGAATTACAAATATCTTTTATCCAAAAATAACATAAATTTTCGTATACCCGTGAACAATTCTTTGTGATAGAAATGCCTGATAACTATGTGTGAAACGTTATGTATTTTCTGTTACTTTTTTGTATGATTTGACACACAGCACAATTTTCATTTAGAGATAGCTACGTGAAAAACATCGGAATGTAGGCGGCGTTAACAATTCAGGAGTGTTTTGCAAGTTCATGTTTCGACTACATAATGCTAATTCCTTGTTCACCTGGATAAATGTAATTGAACTTAAAAATGCGAACGAATTATTGTGGCGCATTTAATTTGATCTGCACGTAATTGTTCAGCCATATAATTATTTCGTCATCAAATTTTATTTGCATTTGTTATCGCAGTCCTTCTTTACTAGGTTTCAAAACGCGAAATTGTAAACCCACAAACATCGTCATCTATTGGCCAAACATGGCCAATGGGACCTATGAAATATGGCCTTATCAAACCCTGCGATTGCCATTCTGTAACAGAAATGTTTCGATAAGCCTGAAGGACTGCTACCGGTGAGTAGAGTAAATATGTACTTCTGAGGCCAACTTTGATTTCTTGACCAAACGACCACAAAAAGTTGAAAAACTCACTTTCTCTCCCCGTTCCGCGCCTCATTTATTGCGCTGACGACGTTTCACGGGGGCAAAAAGGCAGTGATGAGTGAAAGATGAGCTCTCGTTCTCTCATCCTCCTCATCTTTCTCATCTTTCTCGTTGTTCTCTCATTCTCTTTTTATTCTCCTCTCATCCTCTTATATTTTTTTTATTCTCTCATTTTTTTATTCTCTTATTTTCTTATTTTTTGAAAGATGAGTGCATCTTATCGTAATTTTCCAAGTCTGGGACCAAATGTTTATATATCGTGACCTACGTAAACCTCTCCTCTCATTCTCTCATTCTCTCATTCTCTTATTTTTTGAAAGATGAGTGCACTTTATCGTAATTTTCCAAGTTTGGGACCAAATGTTTATATATTGTGACCTACGTAAACCTCTTCTCTTATCCTCTTATTCTCTCAATCTCTCAATCTCTCAATCTCTCAATCTCTCATTCTCTCATTCTCTCTACTTTTAGAATATTGTCGTCAACATTTTAGAGAGATGAAGTTGGAGTGCTGGAATCAACGGGGCCAAATGTTTATATATATCGTGATCTTCGTAAACCTCTTCTCTCATCCTCTTATTCTCTCAATCTCTCAATCTCTCATTCTCTCATTCTCTCTACCTTTAGAATATTGTCGTCAACATTTTAGAGAGATGAAGTTGGAGTGCTGGAATCAACGGGGCCAAATGTTTATATATATCGTGATCTTCGTAAACCTCTTCTCTCATCCTCTTATTCTCTCAATCTCTCAATCTCTCATTCTCTCATTCTCTCTACCTTTAGAATATTGTCGTCAACATTTTAGAGAGATGAAGTTGGAGTGCTGGAATCAACGGGGCCAAATGTTTATATATATCGTGATCTTCGTAAACCTCTTCTCTCGGGGAGGGAACGATGTACCACACACACACACACACACACACACACACACACATATACACATATACACATATGCGCGTATGCCTCTTATTATTTTCCGTATTGTAACGCAAACAAACAAACAAAATAATAATTGTTGTTTTTTAGAATACCTGGCCCCTAACCCGCCAGGGT
The DNA here is from genome assembly GCF_977018435.1 of Lepisma saccharinum. Lineage (NCBI taxonomy): Eukaryota > Metazoa > Arthropoda > Insecta > Zygentoma > Lepismatidae > Lepisma > Lepisma saccharinum. The sequence goes on from NC_139239.1 coordinate 22,833,339, forward strand.
GCGTGGTGCCCAACCAAAAATGTAAAAGTTTTCTAATGGCTGCGGTTATAGATTACCGCACCTCTGTAGAGTTTCACGTGTTTTTTTTTTTCCCCCAAACTTCCATGAAACCCTACAGAGGACCTCCGTAATGCATGCAACGTGTACTAACGACTTTAGTGTTATTTGATGTTGTGATATTTTTGGATATAGAGTTTTATTGTGAGATATAGATAAAAATAATTATGTTTATTATAATATTTTCTTGATGAAGATGGAGAATGTATGTGTGCGTGTTACAAATAAAGTTGCATGCTTTTTTCTAGTGTGTGTGTATGTGTTTTTGACGTTTCGACAGCATCTGAAATGATAAAAAAGAAATTTTATTGTTAATTTTCATGTGTAAAAAAAAAAACAACAAATTTTTTTTGTGCAAATTTTCTGATTGTCTCGTGCTATAGTGCAAAAAGACATTGTAACTAATCTGAACTAGTGAAATTCGTATTGTGCCATTGTAACTGATTGTGCTAGTGCAGAAAATTTCTTATTGTGCAAGAAAATAGATGTTAAAAACTTGTTAAAACTGCTCTGTGACCCTCTCATTCTTCACGTCGTAGGCGAAGGACTTCTCTGCAATCAGGATGACACTGCATAGGGTATCCTCGGGCAAGGCATCGTGGAACTCGCAGACGACCTTGATGTTGGTTCGATCGTTGACCACAACCTGTTTTCTCTTAGATGTGTTGATGACGGTCATGGGTCTCCGGGCTTTGAACTCGCTGGGCGTGTAGTACATGTCCACACTTCCCTCGGTCACGCGCTTGTAAGCCGAAAACGCTTCGTAAAGTTTGAGGTAATCGTTTTTGGTCACGTCGAGGTTGTAATTCTCGCGCGGGAACACTTCGTTGCGTCCATTTTTGAGATAAACATTCTTGATCTTGCAGTCGTCGAATTTGCTGGAATCTTTCTCCTGATTTTTGTCCCTCCTGGTCTGAAAGAGCACTACGACGAAATCTGGCATGTCGAACTGTATGTTGTTGAACTGCGTCGTCACGTCGAATTCCATGTGACTTCCCGATGCTACCTTCTGCACGCACTGGTAACCGTGAAAGTGAATCGGCACCTGCGGACTTTTCAAGATCTCCGCTTTGTACTTGAGGGCGTAGTTCGTTTCGTATTCCACCACCGGCATTCTCAATTCCATGCTCCGAATGACGCACTTGGCTGCTTCGGGTAGAGTGTTGGCTATCGGCGTGGTGCCGTCCGGACCCAAAGTAGCGTATCGCATCAGTGCGTCGTTGTCGTTGGCTGCTCTTCGAAACGTAACCCTCAGTCCTCCCTTCCACATGATCTCCTTGTAGTCCGAGAAGAAACCAGGCAGCAGACGCATGGGAAAGAGCACCGTGTGACTTTTCGTCGATATTTTGGTCCCCGCTTCGAATCCCCCGGCCTGGTAGTACGCTGCGTCCGTTTTGGATAATTTTAACGTTCCCACTGCCGTCGACGTGATGCCTGGATAATCTATTCTGTTGATGACGGTGTTATGTTTCCTCACCTCCACCTGCGAGAACAGGTGAGGCACGAAGTTGTCCACGAGTATCAAGTTTGCTGCTGCGGGAAACGCGTCTCCGCTTTTTTTCTTCACCACGTCGAATTGAAGGTAGAGGTCTGCTCTGTGAGGATGAATAAACCCGTCGCCTACGTCAACGTCGTATTCGATCTCCCTGTTCGCTTCGTTCAGATTGGCGAACGTGCGACGGTTGGGAGGGAAAGATTGCAATTCGTAACTTTCGATTTGCTCCATTTTACATGTATGGTTATTTATTATACGTTGATCTCCACGATGGCCGTCGTAGTGGCACCTGCGAAATCCACCACGTCTCCTTTCTCGTTCGTCACCACCAACTCTATGTCGTCTATGCGGTTGCGACATACTGGAAAATAGATCGGCGAAGAGGGCGTGTAGATGATCGGTTCCATGAACTCGGAACTTGGTTTGAAAGTGGCTATGATTCCCGTCTGCTTGTGACTTCCTAACAATCTGTCCGAAGATTTCGTGATCATACCTTCGGCCACGTTACAGTGTACGTTCAGAGTCTCTATGGCCAAGAATTTAGGAATGTTGGTTGCTACGTGCTTGATGCCAGCTTCGAGTTTGGTGTCGTTCTCGAAACCTAAAAGTTCTCCCATGGTGCCCAGGTCCACGGTCTCCGTCGCGGATAGGATTTCCACTCTGTGCGTGACCGAATTTTGAGAAAGGTATGTGCCTTTGGGTAATTGAGCTTGCAAAGTGGAAAGATTGTATTGTCCTGGCGTGACGACGATGTGTTCGCTTCCGACGCTAATTTTGTTGTTGTGCTGCGTAACATTAGGTATGAGGTACATGCTGTAGAATGCACGCAGAGCCACGGATTTAGGATAGACGATGTCGTCGTGCAGCGTGAGTTTCAAGATTGAAGATTCGCTCGTGAGATGGAACACGCCCATCCTAGTGATGCTGTTTGAGGTTCCACAATGCTTTCTGGAAATCCTCGATCGTAGGGTTATTTATTTTAGAGAGAAACGCGAGCACGGAGAGGCAGAGATGACCGCAGTTCACGTCTCCGAAATTTTGAATGCGTTCGTCGTTGTAGTATATAGAGGTTTTGTTCGTTTTCAGATAATGAATTAAATTTGTAGGTGGAACACCTCCGAAAGAATCGAAAACGAATGCTTTATTATTGTCGTTTTTGTGGTAACATATCCAATGCGTGCCTGGATTTTCTTGACCGTCCAAGTTGACTACTCCGCATTCTCTTCTTTTAACGCTTGAAGGTAACGAGTCGGACATGAAAACTCCTCTGAAGTGTTTGATTTGTAACGGTTCGATCAGAGATTCAATATCTCGGTTGGTGAGTGCTTCTGTTTTTTTTTTTTAAACTTTCTCATCACGCCCTTCCTCTTCTTCTCCATGGCCAGGTTGTGACGTTTCTGTTCTTCCAATTCCGCCTTGTTCTTCTTTGAGTCGATGACGGTTTTCGCGATGGCGGCACTTCCGCCGGCCAAACTTCCAACGGCCCCCAATGCTGCCAGGATGGCCGGGATGCTGAATATGAAACCTCCGATCTTTTGCTGTTTCCGCGAACGTTGCAACCGTCTCAATTGAGGTGTGCTGAGCAGCAACTTCATTCCATGTCCTTTCGACAAGCAAGAACGTTTCTTCTCGCGTTGTTTCTTGGTGAGTAACCCATCGAGGGCACCTAGATTTTTAAGATTGGAGTATGGTATCTGGTACACAACACCCTTGGGCTTCATGTTGATGCTCTATGCGTTATTTTCGCAGTATGTTATTTATATATATTCTGAGATTTTTTCTTGTGTAGTTTTTTTTACGGTATGTTATTTATATATTTTCAAGGCCTCGCAGTCGCTACACAAATTCTATTACGTGCTTTGTTTTCTTGCCAAGAAGTTCCTTTGTCCCCTTGTACACGATTCGAGTTTTGTTCTCGATTAAAATAGATAGCTTCTCGTCCGATAACATGTTAGCGTATCGATCTGGTAAAAATAGACTGTATTGTGCGTTGAGCAACAGGCGTACCTTGGGACCATACTGGGTAGAAACGATTGAACCGGAAGTTATCGTGTAAGGTTTGTCGACTTCCAATTCCCGAATTTTTACATACTCGACTGACAAATTTAGCATTTGTTTTAATGCTTGGAGATCACTTATTTTTTCAGTTGTCATATTGAAGAAGAGAAATTTTCAGTGTGTGTGTTAGGGAAATTTAATTGTTTTTTTTCACCATGTGTGTTATTTATATATACCGAAGATTATATTTTTCACGATGTGCGTTATTTATATATCAAGTTTTTTTGATGCGTATATATTATTATTTTTTAACAGAGGAAGAAAGTCCGTGCTTCGGAAAACGCGATGATGTGCGTAATGATATCTTTCCTCTCCTGCATAGACTTGTACCAATCATCAGTATACTGTCTTCTTCCCTGCATCGCCTCGTACAGTTCGTCCGACCTATCGTCCAATTTTTGCCCTGCAGCCGAAAGCAGAATGTTGAGATCACCGCACCTCAGGCCGCTGATCTCCCGAAGAAGGTCCTTGAGAACCATTTCACAAGGGATGCGAAATTCCGGCATTGTTCTTGCTATGTTTACAAGTTTATTAACATCTCCGTTAACTACCTTTTTGAATATTTTAGATAGTAGCTCGGGTGGCAAATTAGTTATGCAATCCATGTTGTTTTTTTTACTGTATGTTATTTATATACCCCACCCCAATTTTTGTTTCGTGTTCATGGCGATGGTGGTACCCAGTGCGGCGACCCGTTCACCCAACGATGCGTCTCTGCTCACGAACCTTTCGAAAGCTGCGTGCTCTAACTTTCTGTCTGCTTCGTGACGTGCATCCAGATCCGTCTGCGTGGTGTTGTAGGCGATGTCGTGATCTTTGCATGCGGCGTCCAATGGATTCACACCCTTGTCTCCTCTCTCCAATCTTTTCTCGAGTTTGGTACCCGGTCCGCAGTACTGGTAGCCAGGTAGATGCATCTCGAAAGGTAACTTGTTGATGATGTCGTTTACGAGTCCCTTTCCTTCGGCCACGTTCCAGAATTTCGGAGGCAGCGTGTTGATGATTTTGATGAGGTAACCTATACCCTTGTCGTCGTTCACGATGAAGTTGGAAAGTTTCGTGCTGATCATGTCCACGATGCCAACCTTCTCGTTGTAGAAATTACGGTTGCCTGCATTCTCTTCGCCGGCTATCACCAACAATCGGTCCACGAGTTTCCTCACGTCGTCCACCCAAACGAATTCTTTGGGTAACGTGTTGTAGCGTTTGACCCCGCTGCCTGTTTTGACCTGGTTCCAAATCGGTTTGATGAGATTCCTGTACTTCTCGCCGCTGCTCGATTTCACCCTATTCTGCGAGGCGTCGTTGTTTTGGTACAAGGCATCCGTCATGATTAGAATTTCCTTGTAACTCTGGTAATCTTCGTCGGTGTAATCTTTCGGCTGCTTTTTGGCAACGAGTTCCCACAGTCCCACCGTACCCGGATACCTGTTCCAACTATCCTTGTCGCCTAAATTGACTTTAATGTCGTTGCCTTCGAAGGTCACCTTCGATTTCCCAATCTTCCACACCACACCGCCGCCTTCGCTGGTTTCCATACTGGGATACAATCCGAACACTTCATCCTTGTCGAATTTCCCCGTACTCAGGTAGTCTCGTGCCAAAGGCCCCAACTCAATTTTATCCGAAGACGAGGACGTGCTACCAATAGCTCGACGTCGTGCCGGTGCATCCTTCAGTTCGAACGGCGTCGAAGGAATGCTTGAAATAGGCGTGGGTACAGCGTAACTTTTAGCTGCGAGCGGTACGAGTTCGTTAATCAAATTTTTATTTTGTTCCGTGACACTTTTAATTTCTTTACCTAGACCGCTGATGGCATCGATCACAGGTTGATCCTGACGTTTCTTCTCTTCGTAGAATCCGCGATTTTCGGATTTCCAACCTTTGAAGCGTTTTGCGAGGTAATCGCGAAGCTTAAGATTTTCGTCTTCGATTTTTCGTTTCGTCATGACGTTATTTATATATGTCGTTTCTCACAACGTTGCAACGTTTAGAAAGTTGTTGATTTTGTTTCTGTATTTTCCGTCGTTGGGTTTCCTCGTCATGTCGATCGTAGCGAATCCGAAATCGTCACCGTTCCAGCAAGTAGAGCAGCAGCCTTCCGAAAATTGATTGTAGTTCATGTCTCCGCCTACGTAGTCATCGTACGCATGCTTGAGGTTGGTGTGATCTTGACGAAACAAACATATGAAATTAGCGTTGTCGCGTACTAACTGTTTTGGAATTTTGGAAAACGTTTGAGCTAGGTAGAAGCAATCCATTCCTTTGTGACGACCTTGCGTGAAAAAGTTGCGAATTTCATTTTGATTTTCCAGGATGGCATCGTCGAACACAACAACTGAATTTTCACGACAATCGTCGAGTGGTTTTATTTCCGAGGCGAACGTTGCAATGTCCAGACCATCGTACAGTTTCATCAGTTGCTGGTATTTGGATTGCTCTAAACTTTTCGAGAACACGTACAGGTGCCTGTTCTTCCAATCTAACCAATTTGGTGCGAGGAGAAAATTGTCCACGAGCAGTGTCGTTTTTCCACACCCCGAAGGTCCTACGATCAGACAGCGGATGCTGTCGGGGAGCAATTCACCGTTTTTTTTCTTCCTTCCATTTTCCGAATCAGGTAGACGCTTTACCACGTTCCACGTACTCATAGAATCACTTCGTTTGAATCGATCCAACTTGTTTCCGGAAGTCCCAGCCATTTCACCAAAAGTTTGTTGCCTCTCTTGCGCAAAACTTTTTCGATAAGGTACGTGTCGGGGTATTTAGTCTTAGAGAGTTCCTCCTCGTAGAAGCGCCCCAATAAAATTTCACCGCCACTGTCTTTTATTATATACGTGTGACGGTTCCCGGGTAGAACTCGAACCACGGTAAAAAGTTCAGTGCTCCAGTTTCGTGTGAAACCCCTGTCAAACGTTCGCTTCAATTTACTAACCCTCACCTGTTCTCCAATTTTGTATTTAGCTTTTTTTGTCGTGGGCATGTACTTTGGACAGTAAACGCTAGAAATTAAACGTTGCTCGTCAGACCTGGTAACGTCAGCTGGCTTCATGCCTATCGTTGCGTGCCGTGTGTGATTATAGTCGTTAACAAGTTCCGGGAGAATAGTGACCCACTTGTAGCTTCCCTGAAGCGTGAAACGTGACCACATGCGCGATTTCAGAGTGCGATTGAATCTTTCCACAATGCTGGCCTTGACGTCACTGAAGGTCGAGTAATGATGAACGTTGTGTTTCCGAATAAACTTTTGGAATACGGCATTGTAAAATTCCTTCCCTTTGTCCGTGTGCAGAAACCGAGGTCGTCTGCCGCCGCTTTCGCGAAAAATTGTCTTGAATGCTTCCGTGACGCACGTTCCTGTTTTCGCCTTCAAAGGTAGAGCCCATGCGAATTTCGAAAATGTGTCTATGACAGTGAGGAGGTACTTGTTGCCATTGTTCAATTTATGCACGTTTTTTAACTTGCCGCTACTCATTTCGACGAGGTCGCTTTCCCAGAGGTCGTCGATTCCCTTGCTTACCACAGCCAAACGTTCGTAGTTGCGGCGTGCAGGTTTATGTAATTCTTGGACGATGGCTTGCCTAGACATTTTTTATTATTTTTAGAGATTACGTTTCAAAAGAAGTACCAGCGTGATGGGATTCAAAGAGGGTGGCACTTCGCTCGTGTTTTGAATGATCAGCTTATCGCCGGCACTCACGTCGAAAACAGTAAGATCTTCGTCTTCGTGTATTTCATATATGTTGCGCGTTTCGTTCCAACGCGCCAGAGGAATGTTTCCTGCTTTCTGGACACCACGATTCGATATCAAAGTCATGGCGGGAACGCTAGCTTTTCTGCCGTGAGACCAGTACGAAAATTCGTTTATCTGAATCGTGCCATCGAGGAGAAACTTGTAGTACGGATGATAAGGATGTAGCATGTACAGTTTGTTACCTTCGACGAAGGTGGAGATTCTCTGTTGATTGGGAACGCTGTTGATTTCGATGGCTTGCAGAGAATGCAGTTTAGCGAATTTAGTATCGATGCTAACGAGGTTGCTGTGAAGCTGACCCAGTGTGTTTTGTACGGGCACCAAATGCTCGACTATGGTATCCGTTACGGTAGAAAATGACGGTTTGATTTTCACTTCCACGTTCAACTGCTTGTAGCTTTCGTTGAGTTCTTGCAACTTGGCACCGAAAGAAGCTAGCGTCGATTCCTGCGTTGATTCCAGCACTCCAACTTGATCTCTGATATTGACCACAAGGTTCTGAAGGTTCTCGATTTGATTCAATTTCGAGCTCTTCTCGGTAAGATCGTTCACGATGATTCGCATCTCTGTAAACTGCGTGTGAAGGTCGGCGACGCTCTGCGAAGTGGGCAGCGTCGACACCAGCGAAGCAAGTTCGTCTCGAATCTGTTCCACGTTCGCTGTTTCCGTTTCCAGTCGTTTCAGCATACGTGATATGTTCCTTTTCAAAGCGTGTAATTCTTTGGAGGTGGGGAGATTGGCCACTTTACTCTCGAGATCGCTCAATGAACTTTTGATGTCACTCGAATCGGATAGTGCCGTCACCGCCGTTTTCAATTTTTCCAAATCTTCACTTGAAGGCACGCTCGTTCGTAACGATTCCAAGTCACCCTGTATGTTGTCCAGTACGTGATGAAAATGAGCGAGATTCGTTTCGACGTTCAAATTTTCTAAATATTCGATCTTCTGCTGAACCGTGCTCAACGTGCCTTGAATGCTCGTCAACACACTTGCTTCAGCGTGAATATTTTTAATTTCTTCGTTGATCAATTCCAAGGACGCCTGAAGCGTAGCGATGGTGGTTTGAATGTGTTCGAAATCTTGATAAGCCTCCAGTTGAATTTTTATGTTCGCGACGCTTTTACCGATGACCTGCAGTTCGTCCGACGATGGTAGGTTCGTCATTGTATCTTCCAAAGTCTGCAACTTGGATTTGATTTCTTCCAACGTGCCAGTGAATTCTTCTTGTAATTTAGAAACAACGACCTGCAAGCGTTCTATATCAATATCGTTCACGACGGTTTGAAGTTCAGAGAAATTTTTTTCTATTGCGGAAGTTCGCTCTTCGATTTCGAGTTTCAATTTTTCCAAATCTTCATTTTTCGATTGAAATTGCTGTAATTTGGCCAAATCATTTTGAAGCGAATCCATGCTCAACTGTATATTTTGAATGTTGTCGTAAGAAGGTACGTCAACATAATTTTTTATCAGTGTTTTCAGTTCGGAATCGATTTTCAGAATGGGATCGAGACATTGCGTTTGGAGCGTAGCGATCTCAGACTCTAAACTTTTGTTTAAGGTCTCCTGCAAAGCGATCAAATCGGTCCTCAACTTCTTAACTCGAACGTCCAGCATGAGAATCTCTTCTGCATGGTCTACACGCTTAGTGTTGCCGAAAATGTCGTTAGGCATTTTGGTTAACGGTTATTTATAATAGGATAGACGATTCGTAATTCTACGAAGAGAGGAATAAGTTTGTCGTAATCTCCTAGGAGTTCCACGTAAAGATAATCTCCTGCAGACACATCGTACGACATGTTAGAAAGTAGCTTGTCGTGCTTCATTCGAAAAATGTTCTTGCCGGTAGAAATTTTGATTTCGCCTGCGTTTTCCGGATTCACGGTGATTTGAAGTTTCCCGTCGATCGGAATTTCATAGAAATGTAAATTGTTATTAAAAACATAAAACATCTTGCCCACATCGTTATTTATTTCCGTCCAAATGCTGTTGAGGTGAATGATTAACAAACCGCTGAGTTTAGATAACACGGAAGGTAAGAGGTTATTGGAATTTGGCGCCGCAGTGTCCATGTTGCTTTGTTTGCGAAAACCAAAGAGATTCATTGTTCTTGTTAGTTATTTAACACATCGTGCTTTTTTGCTATTCTTCAAAACATACGCAGGAAGAGAATGAAAGAGGGAGCCCTCGGGCGATGAAAAGTTGCAACCTGTTATTATGTTGTTAAGCCCGCTCAAACCGAGGCTCATTAAATTCAACTCTTATTTTTCATCGCCCGAGGGCTCCCTTTTTTTATTCTTTTCCTCCGTCTGCCATTCTTCTTCAAAAACACAGCGGACTTCATGACTATGGGGTTACGGTTAACACACGTCACATTTATCGCTTTTATTGTAGTGCCCCCACTCTCGCGTGTGGATTTGACAATCGAGAACGCGTAACTTGTTGTCTCTGCCATCCAATGCGACCTTGGTTACGCGCGTCGTGTACAAATCATGCAATTTACTTGCAATGCGATGATCGGTGCTAAGTTGCCTTTTACCATGAAAAAGGCATTCTTTGTAGTTTTGCATGCTAAATTTGCTGGTACTTATTTTTCCTACCCCCTTCGCCTTCTTGATCTCTTTTTCTTCTGTAATCTTTACACAGTACATTTTGGCACGAAGCCCCGCAAATTCCCTGCTGTAATTACCAGCCGCTTCATCTTTGTATTTTCCAATCGTCATTTTGTTTTCTGCCGAATGTAAGTGATGGCCTGATGGTAAGTTGCTAAAATCAAACAGATGCTTCATCTTAGTCAGATCATGTTCGAGGCTTGGTGTTTGGATTAGAAAAATGAAGCTATCCGTGTCAATGTAACATATTTGGATGTTATCTCCATAAAAAGGTTGAAACTGACCGTAGTACGATTGGTACATGTGCAATTTTGATAGTTCAAGGACGGTGGCACCTATGGCAATCGGCTTGTTGAGCATCACTTGCTTCTTGTTCCTCTCAACAAATACTAGATTCTCGTCGAAAATAGTGAAGTTTTTGAAGTAGGGTGACGCGACGATCTTCTCAAATTTCTTTTCGTCCGTGACCAACGTTGCGTCGATGTAATTACGCACGTTCTCCATCGTCTTGCCGTAGATGGCGTTATTGAACAGTTTGTACAGATCCTTGTCTGCAGGCGATGTCGATTGCGCTCTGCGGCGCGTGTTCTCGGCTATGTAGGGTTCCAGCCACTTGCTCTGTCGGAACTTCAATCCTCTATGAACTTTCTTCAACTGCAAGCCGTGACTCAGGTAAAATTGGAGGAGTCGGTAGTGCAGAACGTAATTCCGCTTGTTCTCCATGCTTAGTATGAGTTTTGGCTCCGATCCTCCAGGTGGCTTCTCCTTGGTGGGGGCCAGGGCCAATCCGTGATGTTTCTTGTGAAGCGTTTCGGGATAATCGAGATCCACTTCCAAGAAACAGCCCCATTCATTATCTTCGCTCCAGCTGAGAAAATCTTCGCAGGAGAGTTCCTCTACGGTCATCCACCCGTAGTCGCTGATGGGAAGACACTGGGACATGGAGTGGCCGTACAGGTTGTTGACATCCCAGTAGACAATATAGGTGTTGGGCTTCGATGCATCGTAACCAGGCGTATGAGGATTGTTTGCTTGAGCATGGCGTCGGGGGCATTGGACGATGCCACCCCGTATCGCACTCTCCATGAAAGCATACTGTTCCTTCTCTGCGACGAGGCCCAGTTCCACGTTGGTGTATTTCATCATCGATTCCCAAGTCAATCCCGGCGTGGTGAAGAAATACGCAGGATCCAACTTGTATATCGCGATGCATCTCTTACGAAACGATTCGAAAATATCCATCAGAAGTGTCACGTCCAATTTCAGATAAAGATCGTGATAATCGCGAAAAGTTTGGCAATTGAATGCCGTCCACACACTACGAGCGTGTTCGTAGTCCTCTTCGGAACAGACGTCCTCCGTGAGAGAAGAATAAAATACCTCCCGGGGTGGAAGTTCCGTCTCGTCAAATTTGTCGAAATTGTTGACGTACTCGTAGGGGTAGACACCCTTGCGACGCAACAGATTCAAATTCTCATCTCTCCCCGAAAAACATTTTTGCTTGGTGGCCACAAGATCTTCGTCGCCAAGTTGAGATGCAAGGCTTGCGAGGCCGGAGGACAGGAAATTGTAAGAGTCCAGGATTCGCACTTCCACGCTTCCTCCTTCTTGGAGAGGGATCCACACTCTCACCACAATATATTTCTCGCTCGTTCTCGGGATGATGCTGATTCGAGAAGTTATGTTGTGGAGCTCTTTGACGAAGAGATGTGTGTCGTACTTCTCCGTGTAGTGCAGAAACACGGCAACAAAATGCGACTCCTTAATTTTGAGATTGCACGAATTACAGATGGTGCTTAGAAATAATCCATTCTGGTGGTTATGGTGGACGACCTTGTAATTTTCGGCGGTGAAAGCCTGGTTACACTCCTCGCATCTTGTCGTCGCGTCATGTCTCTGTTGTTGTTCTGTTGTGAGAGCAGGTGGAGAAACGTAAGAGCCTTTCAGGCTGGGTGCAAGTTCTCTCGCGCATTCCGCTATCTTCTCAACAAAATGTTTTGCCGCATCAGGTCCGCAATACAAGATGACATCATTCAATTTTTCTCCGTAGATGGAGAAACTGCAAGGCTCGTGGTGAAAAATTTGGGTCGTGCTTGAGGTAGAGGGATCAGGGTCGCAAGACGTCATGGGAACTTGGAAGCTTTCAAAGTCGGCATAAAGGACGACGGGATGGTGGAGAAGAGCCTGGTGTTTCTGAAATTTCATCTTGGTTCCGGGTTCCGGCATGACATCTTCAGGTTCTGCATTCACGGAGCCAAAACACTTGTGCTGTTCTCTCATCTTCTTACCTCCGCGAAAAATTCTCAAACACCGATCGCAAATTTCGATCTTATCGTGATGCTTGCTGATCTGTCTTCCTACTAATCCTGAGAAATTCCGTATCAAACTATAACGACCATCTACAAGCAAGAGTCGAATTACATTATTCTGGCTTCTCGCAGGTCTTAACACACGAATGTTGTCGCAATCGTCAACCCCAAACACAGAAATATCGATATATTCTCCTTTTTCCTCTCTATAGTTTTTTTCAAATTGATTGATCTTATTCAGGGGCACAGGATAGGAAATTCCTCTCATCATATTCTCGTATCTTCCCTCGTATCCTCTGTAATTGGACAGGCGTTGGGGGTGATTATTAGCTGGGTGTAATGCGGCGATGACAGACCATAGGAAACTCTTCTGATCATTACTTTGTATGTTCAACACTGCATTTTGCTTTTTTTGTTTTTTTGTTTTTTTTTTAGTGCTGCGTAATGGTTTGAAATTGCAGACTCGAAGTTCTAACATGTGGTTGTGACCGCAAAGACTCCATCCACTTCCTCTACCTTTAAACTCTTCTTGTTTTTGTGTCAAGTGCTCAAATAGCCGTGTCACTATCTCGTCAAGATCCTCGTTATTGTCATCGTGTAAGCTTTCACACCCTACGTAAAAGCTGAAAGTGCTTGACTCGGACGAGACAACTTTCTCATACAGCAGGGTCAAGACGAGATGAATTTTAATTGCAACATTGACGAGGCAATCACGTAATTTATCGACTACCAGAGATTTCACATTGTTGAGGAAGATGCTCGAGTCACACTTTTCATCCCTTCCAGATTTATACGTTATGATGCGTGCACTTTTATTCAAAGCACCAACTTCATGCCCATCAGTGCGAGATTTCTTTGCCGGCGAGACTACGTCATCATGATCCGGTAAACGACATTTTTTCAAATGCCTAGCAATATTAGGTTTAGAAATCAACTTTCCACAGTTGCAACATGCCACTTTCTCGCCAAGACCGGAGGGACCTGGTTGCGGTTCCATTTTTTCTCTCTGTTATTTATATATATATATACAGAGAAATTTTTTTGGGGGGTTGTGGTGATGGTAGTGGAAAGCGCACTGAAACAGAAGGAAAAAAAGTTGAAAAATGCTAGATATTTTTTCCTTCCACATATATATTAGACGCGAACAGTATGTATGTATGTATGTGTGTGTGCACTGTTGTAGGAGGTTAAAAATATTGGACATGTAAGTGTGTGTCAATTTTTTATGGCTCCTCTGAATATGTGTATGTCAGACGCAAAACAAAAATATTAATATATCATGAAAATAAAAACTTACCTTTCAACAGAGATGGAGAGAGACTTCAAAATAAAAACTTGTAGCTCACTAAAACTTCCACGATGATATATATGTATACTGCCAGACAAACAATTAAGAATACTGAACTCCCACGATTGACGTTCACCCTTCAAGAGAGATAGAAAAACTTCAAAATAAAACTTGTAGCTCACTAAAACTTCCACGATGATATATATGTATACTGCCAGATAAACAATTAAGAATACTGAACTGCCACGATTGACGTTCACTATGATAATAATGTACAAAGAAGAAACTACTACGTTATATAGGAACTCCTCTTTTTTTTCTCCTTCTCTCCTCCCTACTCCACGCGACTCTCTTTGGTGAAAACACAATGAGGGCTATGGTCAATATCCTAGCAAATAAAACCCTTGTTAACTAATTCATTCATGCCATATTTTTTTCAACAAAAGATTTTTGTGATGTGCACAATATTCTGTAGGGACAAATAACAATAAACGGGGCGTTGACAGTTCCACCCATGCATGTATTGTCGATTATTTCCCCTCGGCCTCTATTCCACGCCCCGTCAGGGTGTGGTGTGTGAAACAAACGATTCCCGGCACAAAACTCAAAAAGCGGAAGATGCTGCTGTGTTTGCTTCCGCCGCATCCGCTTCTGAATCTATTGTTATCGGGGATGTAATAGATTCTTTATTCAGAACCGTGGGAAAGCTGAAAAAAAATAGAATCTCTTCGGGCGAAAAAGGATGTAAGGTGAATGGGTTCGGGGAGGGGTTGCTGTCGATAGTTTGGTCCGTGATGAAAATGTTACATTGAGCGATGAAACACAATTTCTCCACAGGGACAGGAAAAATTTCTACCGAGCGTCGCTATCCACGCGAACATTAGAAATTGCCTGAATAGCTTGGGGGCTTGGCATAGGATTATCGATTTTTGTTTTAGAGAATAATCTATGTAAGATTCTAGCATCGAGAATAAACAACATTGATTAAATTTTTGACAACATTCGCAGTACAAATCTAAACTCGTGATGATTTCGCCGTTAGAACCTTTTTGGGTTGGGCACCACGCACCCTGGCGGGTTAGGGGCCAGGTATTCTAAAAACAACAATTATTATTTTGTTTGTTTGTTTGTTTGCGTCACAATACGGAAAATAATAAGAGGCATACGCGCGTGTGTGTGTGTGTGTGTGTGTGTGTGTGTGTGTGTGTGTGTGTGTGTGTGTGTGTGTGTGTGTGTGTGTGTGTGTGTGTGTGTGGTACATCGTTCCCTCCCCGAGAGAAGAGGTTTACGAAGATCACGATATATATAAACATTTGGCCCCGTTGATTCCAGCACTCCAACTTCATCTCTCTAAAATGTTGACGACAATATTCTAAAGGTAGAGAGAATGAGAGAATGAGAGATTGAGAGATTGAGAGAATAAGAGGATGAGAGAAGAGGTTTACGAAGATCACGATATATATAAACATTTTGGCCCCGTTGATTCCAGCACTCCAACTTCATCTCTCTAAAATGTTGACGACAATATTCTAAAGGTAGAGAGAATGAGAGAATGAGAGATTGAGAGATTGAGAGAATAAGAGGATGAGAGAAGAGGTTTACGAAGATCACGATATATATAAACATTTGGCCCCAAACTTGGAAAATTACGATAAAGTGCACTCATCTTTCAAAAAATAAGAGAATGAGAGAATGAGAGAATGAGAGGAGAGGTTTACGTAGGTCACGATATATAAACATTTGGTCCCAGACTTGGAAAATTACGATAAGATGCACTCATCTTTCAAAAAATAAGAAAATAAGAGAATAAAAAAATGAGAGAATAAAAAAAAATATAAGAGGATGAGAGGAGAATAAAAAGAGAATGAGAGAACAACGAGAAAGATGAGAAAGATGAGAAAGATGAGGAGGATGAGAGAACGAGAGCTCATCTTTCACTCATCACTGCCTTTTTGCCCCCGTGAAACGTCGTCAGCGCAATAAATGAGGCGCGGAACGGGGAGAGAAAGTGAGTTTTTTAACTTTTTGTGGTCGTTTGGTCAAGAAATCAAAGTTGGCCTCAGAAGTACATATTTACTCTACTCCGGTGGCCATAGATCCAGTCGTTATGGAGCGGCTATGGCTGTGGAAACCATAATAATAACTCAACCGAACATCCCTGTGGGGTTCAAAAAAAGGATCAAAGATTCAGGAAACAAATGAAAATTCAAAAGAAGTTTAGCGATAAAACTGACGTCAATGATAAAAAATGGAGCTTGTTTATTGTTTCATAGCTGCGATATACTACTGTTTGTTCCGAGATATACATATTTTTTATATTTTTTAACGCACGAGCAGCAGTGAATTATTGAAGATAATGTTCCAAAACCAGAAGTTGTTGAGAACATTTTTTTGCAAACAAAATCCTAGCAAGATGGTAATGCAGTGATGCATTTACCACTTCATTTCTGGTATAATTCATTCATTTCTATAATATAATTATATAATTGTGCCAGCATGCATCGCAGTGACATGTTTATGCATTCCTTTACTGTTGAAGACGGTAGACTTGTAAACTTTTTCTTACAGGTGGTTCAGTCCCACCTTCTTGGACAAGATATACTCTTCCCACTGACTCTTGCTTACTACCAGAATGAAATCAACCTTTTGTCTATACCCTGTCCCAGGAATATCTGGAGCGAGTGAACGAAAGCGCAAGTAGTGACTCAAGAGGACTCAACCAAAGAACACGTGCGAGGGAACGGGATTCCGTGGAGGGGAAAAGCTACTGCAGCTATCAGTGTGTACTGCTTCGCTCCGCACACTTAATTTTTCCCCTTCTCTACCGTTATGTGCGGCCTTGCTCCAGAGATTACCAGGACATTAGTGCATTGCATTTAGCCGTTGGGCAAACGTGAATATTCGAAACTCCTGTGCAAACAGTCGCCAAATTGGATGACCAAAGAATTCAAGCTTTATGTATAGCTATGCACTGGTGAATCATTTGATTACTTTCTGTTTATTTACCTTTTCGAGTATGACACTTGGCAACCCGTTAGAGGGCGAAGGGTCAAAGGAGATTATTTATCTGTTTTCGCCTTAAACCATAAAGAGACTGCCAAAACATATCCAACCCCAGTTTAGCTGTAGGACTTATGTGTGCTGTGCATGTATTTCTTGGCAAATCATCTCAATTGTGTGTAGTGTTGCCCACGAGACGAGACGAGACTTTGGTCTGTCTCGTCCCGTCTCTGTGAAAACACTGTCTCGTCTCGAAAATATTCGTTTGTCCCGTCTCGTGTCTCGTCTCGAAGGGTTCTGTCTCGTCCCGTCTCGTTTTGTCTCGTCTCGTAAAAGTGATCCGGAATATGATGCCAAAAAAAGTCAAAAGTAGCAGAAACACAAAATATTTTTCTGGAAATTGGGATAAAGCTCCAAATATTTACCATTACGTGGTGAGAATAAATAAGGTTCGTTAATGATGAGGTCATTAATATTAAAAATTCAGTTTCTTTGTTAATGAGTGCTAGGTATCTTATGAAATCTACCTTGTGGTTTATCTCGCTTCCATACAACTGTCTATCCATCGTACATTTAAGTGAGTCTCTTTTTCATTACTGCTATACCTTTTGGAAGTTTTGAAATGTTTTCCCCTGGACCTTCCTTCTTTCTGAATGTCGAACTTCAGTGCACTATGAATTTTTTTTTCTTTCTTTAAATTCTAAGCTTGACGCTGGGAGCAACAAAAAAGTTTTTAAATGTGTAGTATGTTGAGTTTCGGGTTCTTTCAGTTCTTCCGTAATCCAGAAAATGGAGTTAAGAATAAGACAGTATTTGTAACACAAACAAAAGTGTATAATTCCGGAACACAGTAATAGAACAAGTACAACAACTTACATATCGGTATAATAGAAAGAAGTCTCGTCACGGAGAAAGGCTATGACTTTTTAGACATACATAACAGGAACAATACACAGACTGATTACGAACAACATTTAATAACCAGGTCTGGCGTTCAAGTTCAATCGGCATACGACATAGTACGAACACAAAAGACTATTCAAAATTGCAATACTTAGTACATTACAAATAGAAAGCATTTATTGTTCCTAATGTTGTTGAACATCCCTTTCTATGACATAAGTTTCATAAAGTGTTTCTTTGTGATATTATGCTGTTTCTTATTTTCAGCTTACGACGCACATACTTGTTTGTTTTCCCTTTAGCTTCTAAGCCCGGTACCACCACCGCTTGATAAAATTTATCCTTCGGCAGGCACACATCTAGAAATATATTTCGGGGGAGTGTGTCTGAGCCATGTGTTTCAGAAAAAAGGATAATAATAACATTAATGACAACAATGAAGCAAATGTTTAAATTAATACATTAATATAATTCATAGGTCTATTCACTTGAATATGTAAATTAAGCAATTCTACATATCATTATTATTACATGAAATGTTACAAAGACGGTACAAGAATAGTAATATAACAGCACGAATGTTAGCTAATATCTGGCTTACGTGTACTTATGATCGCCAAAATTTGCATAAAAACAGCTGTCCTGGCTAGGAAATTAATGTCAAAAAAGGTGATTAATTGAATATTTGCTGAATAACAAAAAAGGATGTTAAATCCAGTTGACAAAAAAGGAAGTTCCTAATTAATATTTTCATGGATACTGTCATTCAAAGCCGTATGATTCCAATAGAATCCTTGTTTTCTAGTAAGTTCGGCAGGAATAAGTAACCCTCGATTATGCTAGACAAATATATTTTATGTTTAGCTAGAGCAAGACCCCAGGTGGATACAAGAATCCGTTCCTGCAAAAGCGAAGAAACGTGACAAGACCACCACGTATTGAAGGCAAACCTGTATTTATTTTATATCGCACATTTACAGAGGCGTGCCTCCTGAAGTTATAAAAATCCCAACTTCAATGATTATTTTAGACATGCTATAGTTGAAAAAATATGCAAAAAAGTGCATTATTATCAGATTATGCATATAACGTGTTATTCGAATCAACATATTTGTGAACATTGGATCCCTCCCGATGGCGTAGTAATAACGTCGAGGTCTTGTAATCAAGTGTCCCCGCGTTCGATACCCCAATGGAGTCACAAAGTGGATCGGATCGCTCATTAAACTGTAGGTCGGTTCGCGATTTAGCTTATTTGCGAATCAAGTGGACTTAAAAAAACAAAACAATATCAACCTTAAGAATATTCGCATCAACTAATTCACCCGCAGGTAAGTCAAATTTCACATATCTCTCTTCATCCTCGTTCATAGCCTTCCTGCAATACTCGTGTGTATGTGTGTTGCATCCCAGCAGGTGCGAGAAATGTCAAGAGTTATTCTTTCCCTGTACTGCGTTATTTCTTTTCATAACAGTAAAGCTAAATTCTCGTTTTATCTGAACTTTTAAAAAATTCTCAAAATACGTCTCTATCTTTAAACAACCACCCTTTCTCATGTATGTGTAAAATAATCCCACTATGTCTCAGAAAATCTCTTCCTACGATCAAATGACAGAAATATCTCACAAGTCCCAACAATTATACATTTATGCTTAAATTTCCTATCGTTTATACAACAAGTAGCACATTCGTATCACATCCTTTGGTGTAACACTGTCAACAGCTGATGTTACTTCCAACCAGCGACGGCGCCAGGGAAATGTGACTGGGGGGAGGAGCGAAAGGGAGGCAACAAAATATTGTTGGGGCAGTCACATTAAAACACATATAATAATACTTATGATAATAATAATAATTATTATTATTATTGTAATTATTATTATATTTATGTATGGTGTTTTGTGTTTGTCCTTTATTTAGAGTGGACGTTTACTGCCTAAATTTGCTTCTTGATTACGAGTTTATCTCCATATGATTCGTTTTAATAAAGGCATTAATTCTATTTTATTCGTAAGTTGCGTTGCTTCTAGTGGCCTATTTCAGTATTGGAAGATAATTATAATTTTATAATTCATCGTCTTTCTTGAGATGAAACTACTGATATAAATATTCAAGTTATAAGATAATCATATAAATTACGAAGAGTTTAATTTTCTTGCAAAATAAACGTGACGTTGGAAGAAATTAATCTTCTTAAGTATTAGAAACAACGAAAGTCGCTTAGTGAAGTGCAATTCTCCTGTAGTCGAATTCTGCTACATGTGCTTTGGAGAACACATTGCCCACCTTCGGTACGTCCAGGACTTGAGATTTCTTCTCAATACCAAGGACAGCCAAATGAGGCAGCTGGCATCCAGCATCATGTTTCGAGCAAGGCTTTTCAAAGGTTTCAAATACGAAAAGTTTCTTTCACACGCTGCATTGGAAACTGGAATTGTTACAGAGAATACAACTAGAGTGTGAACCTTGTGAAGTGCCAATTTATATTTTCCTAGGATTTCAAAGAAATCCATTAAGTGGAGTACTTCCGTGCCATCTTCGTAACGCTGAAGAGTTTTGGGCAAAATTTGTATTTCATCTTTCAGGGAAATGTGATCACAGGATTAAAAATCTGAAAAAGGTTACAGTTATCTCATAATTCAAGAAATATTCTGACCCTGGCATTACTTGCTCTTACTCTACCACTCCAACGTGTATGTCTGTGCTACACAATTACAGGCACCTATGGAGTTCGTGGGAAGAAGTTCTTCGATTTTTATATGTACGAGAAAGAGCGAACCTGCATCTAATGATTGAAGAGTGGCAAATCCTAATATGCGTTCGTTTACCTGCCCGCGACATATTTTGAATCGAATTTTAAGTATAATTTGCATTTTAAAGTTCAAGTTCAATACATTTACAAATAAAATCCCCTCATTTTGAAATTAACTTCAATAGTATCGAAGAAATTCCCTTTGTTAATTAAGGTTTGCCTCAGACTCATCATCTAGAGAATTCAAGTCTCTGAATAGTAAGAAACCGCGATGAATCTACAACAACTGACAAACTGACATGTAGTGTCGCATTTTCTTCAATCACCTTTGGTTCCGGGTTCGATACCCAGTGGAGGCGCTTTAAACTGTAGGTCCAGTCCCGATTAGCCTTACTGTCCATAAAGTGGACTTAAAATAACAAATCAACCAAATCTTGAACCAACTTTGAATGTGTTTTACTAATTAGAAAAAATTGCCCGTTCTACAGATGATGTTTTGTGGTCCTCATTATTTTCGTGATGTTTTAAAACCATCCACATTCAACACCTTTTCCCAGTTCATAAAACTGGTTAAAACTTAGGTTAATCTCGACGACAACAGGACATAAATAAATGAGAAATCATCTATGCCCAGGTCGGCGCTCGAATCTTGAACGAAAGTCACACACATAAAAGTATATATACTAAAACAAATTAAGATTTGTTAGTCAAGAGTGGCCGCGGTGGCTCAGTCGGTAACGCGTCTGACTACCATGCTCAAGGTCCCGGGTTCGATCCCCGGCCGGTTCAAATCCGGGAACTTTTCTAACGGTGGAAGCGGCCCCGGCGCCCACCCAGCGTCGAATAACATGGGTACCTGGGGGAAACCCTGGGGGGTAAAGGCGGTCAGGGGCGTGATGCTGATCACATCACCCCCACTCACGACCGGATCAAGAAAGTGTGGGGCGTTACCCCCACACCCCCTATACGCCTTCATGGCGTGGTGCTATGCACAGGGGAACACTTTACCTTTACCTTTAGTCAAGTTGGTATTATAAGCAGGAAAGTGATATCATGCAGAATACACCACTTTGAAAAAGTGAAAATCGTCATACTCTTATAAATGAACTCTCTTATTATTCGATATTTAATTTACTTCAGTTGAGGGACGGAGGAGGCTAATGTGCCCACCTATGACGTCGTCACTGCTTCCAACCCTCTAATAACTTCGCTGCCGATAGCCTCAGCTTCGAAATGGAAGCTTGTGTCTCCGCAAATAATACAAAGGACTTATGTTCACTGCCCCTCTTTCATTCAAAGTCTGGCGTTTTCCTTTTCAACTTTTCCTAGCAACTGAAAATAATCCGTGTCCCTCGTATTATTGTCCCTACAAAACTTCCTGTCCGCAAGCAAAGCAAAGTACAGAATTTTTATTGCCCATCCCTTGCATCAACCTTCATTCCTATAGGTCTGGATTTATGGCACTTACCCGCTACTTCAGGTCAACCTCGCGCCGATATTTACACCCTGAATCAACGGTGTCCATTGTCGACAGCAAAACTTCTGTCAGTGGGAAGCGGCGAAAATTAGTCCCGAAATACACCCTGACCGTAAGCAGGCAGAGCTCCCGTTCCCCTGACATTGCTGTCAGTTTACTTCTGAAGTTCGATCGAACCCGGGACCTTTAACATGGTAGTCAGACGCGTTACCGGCTGAGCCACCGCAGCCACCTTATTCGTGATCCTTTGTATTTTTTGCTTGATTTTTTTTTTGAATGAGGTTACATATAATACACAGATATTAAAAAACATACTGTTTCGGGGGGAGGGGGGTTGGAATTTGAGGTGGATACGCCTTCAACCCCAAAGCCATCAGCTGACTGCGTCAGGCCAAGATTCAACGTAAGTGCCGCTCACATTAGCCTTCTAATAGTAATAGTGAGTAATATACTCAAACAAACTTATCACTTGAGTTATGGGGGTTAAACCGGACATCTAGATTGTCGGTGGTAACCTAACATCACAAGGTCAATTGCAATCTACTACGAAGAATTAGCCGCGGACTCCAGTCTTGAGAGAAAGATAATAAAGCTGCGATGGGGCTCTATACACTCAAAATTTGTCACTCAATGAAATGCCGCTTGGAAAATGTCATCCCCTTCCCAAAAGAAAAGGTTGCCACAGGCTAATGGACCTCAATATCATTATTCATAATTTTAACACTGCAATTTCTTTTCAATAAACCATTGATCATATATTTCTCAAAGACTTTTTCAAGAAACAAGAACCATTTTTTTAATACGTAGATCATCAGTGCTTGAATTTGCATAAGCATCCGCCTCAATCTACTGAATTGTCTTCAAGTTGTTCCATGCAAGGATCCTTCCTTCTAACTCCAAACTCGAACAATGAAATTCGCAGCTATAAATTTCACTTCGAACATTGGAGATCAAAAAATCGTAACACGTTGGAAAAAAAGAACTGGTTCGACAGAAATGTCCAACAAAATATCAACATGTACGAAAAATGAACTTACAAAAATACATATAATAATGGTGACATTCAACTTATACGCTGTTGTACCTTGCCTAGCAGAGGAGGGGATACAAAAGGGCTCTTAGAACAAAGGGATAATTGCTCCTCGGCTCTGAGTTTTTGGGTCCCCTTGAAGTAAAACGTAACAGGTGTAGACAATGTAGGAAATTCATTTCAGCTCTTATTTCAATATGAAAATATTTAGTGCGAAGTTACATTTTAAATATCACGTGTAAAACTAATATTAGCGATTAAAGGTCATGAATTACCAAGTTTGATGTTTATAGTGTATCAATAAGGAATCGACTGGTTTAGCAACTAAATCCTTCTACTGGATTCATAACTGTAGATAATTAACATATACACCACGTTTACGACAAACTGGGTAGCTACAAAAGTACGAGATGATGGATATTTTCCTTTCGATTGCTATCTCCGAAGCAAGTAAGTTAATTCTCCTTTTCGTTTGGGACCCATATGACAAGTTACCCGGGCCCCTCTGGCTGAGACAATATGCCACTGCTTATTATCGCTAGTGTTGCCCATGAGACGAAACTTTGGCCTGTCTCGTCTCGTGGAAATGCTGTGAAATGCTGTCTCGTCTCGAAAATATTCGTTTGTCTCGGGACACGATCAATCTCGTCTCGTCTCGAATTTTTAAAAGCCTGTCCCGTCTCGTCCCGTGGGCAACACTAATTATCGCAGACGTCGTCATATGATATGTTACTGGGAACCAGATTTCTGTTTCGTAAATTGACATTTTTTTTCTGCGATTATATAAAATTTCAGGAGCATATTGCGGGGCCCTTACACCTCGGCGCCCCCCTCCCCGCATTGCGGGGGCGACCGCTATGCCACTGTCTGAGGGAAACAACAAGAATTTACTCAACAAAGACATTTCCGAAATTTCCATAACATTCTAAAAATTTCGCAACCCATGCAAATAATCATGTGGTAAAATCTTGTCATGGTTCCCTGTAAACACTAAAATCATCATATTAGTTCTTTCCATATTTCTCGTATATTCTCCTCCTCTTTACCTCTCAGCTGCTCGGAGTGGGATAATGCAAGATTATTTTTCCCTGATTATCTCCTTCTCTTAGTCTTGCTGTATCTTGGACTCCCTAATAACTTTCCCAACAACTCCTTATCAATTTGTACTGCCATGTTTCCTACAATGTTTTTCCTACTTCCTAATAACATTCACTTCTGTAAACCCTTTGATGGACAAATTAAATAATAATAATAAACCCTATCCGCCGGTCCTGTCCGTTTATCTTTCCAACCTATAGAGCTGAGACTATGTTTACAAGATAAATCTCGGATTCGGACACTCCACGATGTTTTGTACCCTCCTTCCACCTTCTCTACCTGCCCTTTTCTTGATATTATTCAGAATTGTATTAGTATCTGGAGTACTATTGTAACATAAAGTTATTAACGTGGAATAAATTGAAAACAAAAATGGGGAGTAATGCTGTGTTTCGAAAGAGTATAGAAAATAAGTTTAGGTATTCATTCATTACTCTTTCTAGAATAGTCTTCTTTTGACTTAATACACGCTTATCAACGTTTCTAATTGAAATACTTTATTCCAAGCAAACAAGTATTTGCAACTGATTAAATACTGTCTCGTCCCGTCTCGAATTTCAAAAGGTTTGTCCCGTCCCGTGAGCAACACTAATTGTGTGACGTACAATTTACGAAAAGTAGACAATACACACTTCTTACTAGTAACAAAACAAGTCTAACACTTTCGAGTAATTCGTATTGAACTTAATTCTGAGTATTGCTATGACAAAAACCCATAAAAGGCATAGAATGTTACGGAAAAGAAGAAAAGTGCCTAAAATTCCTGTCAAAATATGTCAACTTTTAGACCTGATAACAAAGCAAAGATATCACAGGTAACATGTTGCTGCTAGCGCCATCTAGGGATTTTCTTAAGACCTCCAGCGACCTTTCTGGCCTCCCAATTCACCTCTCTCGTTTCATTAAACAAGTTTCAACTACATTAGCGGTCTTAATTGGAGGACGTCCCCAAAAAAGACTACGTTTCCTTCTTGCACGGCAAGACTTTCCTATGGTTAACCCTGGTGCGAGTGGTTCATAATTCAGCCTCGAGGAAAAAGACCCCGGCATTGCAGCATGGCTTAATAGAAATTCCCCGCATCTTATAAACCAGGTTGTTTGTTTAGAAGCATCTGGGGCTGTATTCAGCTGGACGCCAAAACTGGAAGCGTCAACCTCCCACGCTGGAATGGCGCCAAGCCCTAACTGCGTCCCGACGCCGTTAGAAACTCGCTCCCTGTCTCCCTAGCGAAGAGAAAGCAAGCAAAAACAGACATCATCTTCAAGTCGCTGGCGAAAACGAGTCCGTTTTAATAAGAAACACGTTTCAAACACTGTTACTCGTCGTAAAAAGGGACGAGGTATTGTCTTATTCTGTTGTTTCTTGTGTCGCTAGAATCTTAAACGGCCTTTTGCGGACGACGAGGAAACTGCAAGAGGACCTTATGATTGTCTTGTGCGAAGTTGCTGTTAAGACGTTATACTTGACTTCTCATCAAGTTTGAAGGATCTTGGGGAGTTGTTTTGCAACTAGCTCGAACGAGAAATTCTTGGTAGCTTCTTGACCACCCGCAGACCTTTCAGTCATAATCATAGGCAGGGCGGCTCTATTCTGTTTCCAGCTTTAAAACGAAGTAGGTGTGGCCAATAAGTTACCGAAATTTGTATTAATGCGCGCGATACCCACTTTCTATTCGCCAGCACTTGCCCCTCCCTCCCAGCGCACGTGTTAGCTTCGGTGTCAGTATTTTCCACAACGTTTCGAAACTAGAGTGACTTTTAAAAATGTGCAAATATTAGTTTTTAAAATTAACACTGTTGTAAATACGAGAGATGAAGAAAATATAATAAAATAGAGGTAAACACTTACCAACGATGTCAGTTCTCGTCAATGGTAATATACCATGTAAGAAGAATTCACACAGCTGGCCGTTGTAGCGGAGTGGTTATCACTGTGCGCTACGACGCCAGGAGTCCCGAGTTTAAATCTTGGCCTGGGCATGGATGTTCTTTGTGAGTGTTATTTCATCAATTTCACCATATCATCACTCATCCTCATCCTCCCGATTAGCCAAGTGTGGCAGAAATGCGAAGTAAAATAAACCAAATGAATCATGCAATAATTTAACCAGCGTAGACAAACTCATATCCATGAAAAAAAACAAAAACATTCACTTTCCTGCTGACGGCAGCAAGTACAAAATCGGCTAAAATGTGCCATCCGCGTTTTTGTTCGGCTGAATTTCCTTGCGGACCGCATAAAAGCTTGTTTTTAAGACACCTGTTCAGAAGTCAACGATTCAACACAATACTCTGGATTCACCGCAATTTTGGTATCGCCACTTGTTCAAGATTTCAAGTGTAGATGTTTTGTAACACTTGCTGTTGAAGCCACATCAACATTCAATGATACTTACAACCTATAAACACTATGCAAAATGAGTGAATGTCACCGTAAGTGCTTTACTAAAGAATGGTTATGAATTCATAAGCAAGGATAAGGCTAGTAAATGCTTTCAACGGCATACAATGCTGTATTACTCTAGTTTCAAGACGGCATTGAATGGACTATCTATCAGGGTGCAAAAGGTCTGCGGAGGGACTACTGCCAGAATCCACCAATAGGGCTGCACTGGCTTTCTCTAGAACACGTGCTTTTGTTTACATCCACTTCGTAGTGGAAAAAAAATGGACTTTAGGTGGGTACGGGGCCTGAGGTATACAATATAACAAAAAGTTTGAGGTCTGAAAAATCAGAGTTTTTTTTCAGGCATTCTATATGATCAAAATTTAAATATTATTAGAGTTAATAAACAATTAGTTAAAATATACCGTACATTTATTTTCGACGTGTCACCGGCGCAACGTTCATTATATTACAAAACTGGATATGTTCAATATATACCAAATTTCAATTTATAATTATATTCCAATAATGTGTTCTATCACAATTCTTTTTTGTTTACTTTTCATTGAATTTTGACACTGTAGTGAATTTACATTGTTTCATATAAAATTATATTTTCACTTAATGATTTCATTCTGGTGCATATTTACTATATTTTTGCAATTGAATTAATTGAACACGATTTTTATGTACTGGTTTGTTTACAATATGATTTCAGTAATAGCACTGATTATAAGTTGATTAATTAGAAGCAACGACGACCCATAAAATCGTAATAAATAGCACAACAATTATTTTTGTCTGGTGCTCCCCTTGAATCGCGGGGCCTCGGCGAGTGCACAAGTTGCCTTACTCTAGGCCCGCTCTGATCGTAGGTGCCGCCAGTGGGTTGTGGAGTGATTACACAACCCTTATTCTAGCTTGAACACTCTTTCTCAAACCCAAAAGTTCTCTTAATATAGAGTCACTCGGGGGAATACGCCCAACTTTTTTTGACGGTTTATAGTTTCGCTAAATGAAGGAATGTCGAAATAAAAAGGATGTCAAATGAAAGCTATATGTTTTGTTCTTGTTACCTATACGTTTTATTACTGTAAGTCATATAGCAAAAGAACCATAGAAAAATAAATAGATGAACGTTAATTTGGGCAAATCACCCCATGTTCAGGGTAAAATGCCCACCCATTAGGGGTAAAATGCCCAATACAAGAAACGATAATACTTGACATGACATATTTAAAGGAAAATAATACACAGCATTAACTGTAAGATCATTAACGTTTGTTTCGTAAACAGAACATCATTTGTACAGACAAGTACAACATGTTTCTAACAACATTTATTTCGAATATATATCATCATGGCCTCTTTTACTGTTTACGTTTGTGAGAAATTGCATTGTACATTGGACACATGGAAGTGAATTTGGTACATATTTCATGCATCCACATACTACAACGAATACACTGGATCCAGTCACATTGTGGTCCTTTCTTATCATAGTAATGCCCATGGGCATATTGTACTTGATTTCTGTGGGCATATCAACCCATAGCTACAAGCAGAAAATTGAATCACTGGGTTGGCAACTCTGAGCACCATGCGGCAGTTTCACTCTGCAGATATGTTTCCCTGACTCTTGATCTTTATATCAAATATAATTCAGTTTCTCTCTCTCTTGGGAATATTATTGCACACTGTTAATACAGCAACGTCCAAAAAATTATTACCTCATGAAATTAACCCTGGATGGCTTCAGATTCTTCTCACAAGCTCCAAACCTGCTGCCTCGTCTCACCACGGAGGGCGCTTTCAAACAAGAGTCGCAGAGTTGCCATAACATTAACGTTGCGCGAGATACGAGAGGGTGGGCATATTCCCCCGAGTGATTCTAAATAATAATAAATGCTAAAAGAGAGTCGTATGATGCTGAAGTGATGTGCTTGGAAACTTCGGCAATCACCGATTGGCTTCACAAATACTGTTATTTAAGAGCTGAAGAAGAAGATGAAGAGACATAGGAAGTCGTCTGTGTTAAATATTACGTTCATCAGCTGTGTTAAATATTACGTTCATCAGCTAGGGTCCATATCCAACAGTAACGCTTCAAGTTTTTTGTGTGCGATGAGATGTAGCGGCACTTCACACTTCAATGTGAAGACATGAGAAGCAACGGAATGACAGTGCTGCAATATTCAGTTATTAAACACCAGAACAAGATCAATGCCGTAGGCTGTGGAAAGGCTAATGTGTAAGTCACTAGAGTAGAGTCATCAAACAGATGGACGTGAACTGTAAGTTACAAGACTATGGACAAGTAACAGGCTTTTGCGATTAGTCCGGGGCAGACATCAAACTTATAAAGTGATTTACTAAAATTCACAAATTAAATGTAGAATATTACATTTTGTGTTTATATTATAAAATATTGAAAAAAAAAATATTGCTCTTCTCTAACTTCGGGAAATTAGGTTTTATTTCATGTTATGTATAATAAGTACTCGTCATTGTATTAAATTTATCTGAAGCCAAAGACTGTAGATGGGTTTCCGAAATGTTATGGGTCTCACACCAGTTTCTGTGACGTCACATGACTGGTCCAGTATAATCATTTGTCTGTGGTATAATTAATATTTAACAGCGCATTGTACAAGCGTAATATTTAGTTTTGTGAACTAAAAAAAGGTAAAGTGCTCCCCTGTGCCTAGCACCAAGCCATGAAGGCGTATAGGGGGGCGTGGGGGTAACGCCCCACACTTTCGAACTAATCGTTCTTTTCCTTATTAATTCAGAATGTTGACTTTGCTTCCAAGAACATTTGAAGATACGTAAATAACATCGATAAACGTTAAATACAATCTTTACAGTTTTGCAAAATCCACCTTTATTTTTAAAATTTGTTAAAACTGTATCAAACATTTGAATCTTACTTGCGTGTTTGAGTTACGTATTTAAAATATAATTTTTGAAAATTTAACGTACAGGAAGATTAGGAAAGAGAAAGATTGGAATTTTGTGTATTAAATAAGCATGCAAACTTTGAAAACACGATTCTCGTTTGTAATGTGCAGGAATTTTTAATTTTCGAGAAATATCTATGGTAAATATTTGGCTGCACAAGTTACCGTGCTCATAGGTTGGAGTTTTTTAAAATCCTTTTTCTTATTAAAAATTTTGCATTCACACACGTTCAGGCAAAGAGTGAGAGTGTACAAATATGCAACGAACTTACCTAGTTTACTCTAATCTACTCGAAACCCTGGATGCTAAGAACGCCAAATTTAAGTGACCTAATCCACTAATTCAAGAATATGGAAAGGGGTTTGAGATCAGCCGGAAAATGAAACTGGCTGAGAATATTAATTAAAGCAACTTATTCGAATAAATAAAAACAAAAAGCAAGAGAATTCAGTAGGCTTCATATACTGTACAACAGTAGTAGAGGAATACGATAGTGGATGTTGCTATTTAATATTCGCAATTTATTTGCACGGGTGTTAATTAATTTGCACGTACTTAGAACTAATTTGCACGTACTTAGAAATAATTTGCATGTACTTAGAATACTTTACATTTATGTATTTGCATGTTTATAACTTTTATGAATGTATAATTATTTATGTTATGAAAAATATGTATATAGAAGGTAATTAGAGGTACTAAACGCTATGCATATGTTTTTATATTCATTACTGCAAAGTATGTAATGTATGAATCGATAATATTAATGTTTATAATATTGAAAATAAGTTTTCTATGGTTTATGAAACGCTATGAAAGGTGGTAATGGATGTAGGTACAGGTCCAATTACGATTTGGGACGGTCCCGGTACTCGAACCCGCGATATGTAACTGTAATAAATGGTTAGGCCTATAGTGTATACAATGTATGTAATAATTTCATTATGTTATGAAAGACGGTGGTCTCAGACGCTAGACAGAATACTGTCTCCGAATCTCAACTCTGCGGTGAGGGTAGACGAGAAAGGAATTTGGGGGATGCGCGGTCAAGGTCAAATGACGTCAGAACGCCAGAACAAAGAAAGAACCCGATTGACCAATCAGAGATCGCGTCGGTAGGTTTTCAGAACCGGTTTTTCCAAGGTTAACTAGAACGCAATAACAGGGGAAAGGTATGCAATACTGTAGGGCCGGGGGAGGGATTGGACCAGACAACAAAGGATGTCTGAGAATGCGCGATGTAGGTCAAATTTTTGAAGCTATGCGTCGCTTGTAGAACCGGTTTCCGCCGCCAATTAATATTCCGCTCAGGGTTGCCCCAAGGCACAGGACGCTTTAGCGCGGTTTTTGGGCTAGAACGCTTGCATGTCAGAACAGGTTTCTGTCTAAGTAAGCCAAGGTTACCGAGAACACAAGAAAAAAGGATTTTTGGATACCCAATTAGATTGGAGCGAGAATTTTATTTTGAACAAGGAGAACGAAGCGTAAGGTTTTTTTTATCTGTACTATGAAGAAGGGAGAGCTATCAGGGACGGAGGCCTACAGTTTTCACCATTTGCTTTTATCACGGGGTAACGAACCTAGGACCCTTTGATTATTGATTTAGGTAGTAAATTTATGTTACTGTGTGCTATTTAACATAATATTGAGTTTATTTTTTACCAAACTTTGACTTTATGTCAAACATTTTCCCAGCTTATCCTTATTTTTATTCAAATAACACAATTTAAACGATTCTAGCAAGAGTTTTTATTACATTTTCAACACACAAACTGCGTTCTTCAATTTTTAATTGTTTATTTTTCAAGTTTTGGACACACAACTTTTAATTTATTATTTTACCAAAATAACACAATTCAATTTGTTCAGGAAATATTTTTAGATACATTTTCGATACACAAAGTGCGCTTAGTCAACTTCTATCTGTTTATTTCACAAGTTTAGGCTTATTACTATTCAAATAACACAATTTCATCTGTTCAGGAAAGACTTTTAGTTACATTTTCGACACACAGAGTGTGTGTTCTCAACTTCTATCTGTTTATTTCACAAGTTTAGGCTTATTATTACTCAAATAACACAATTTCATCTATTCAGGATATTTTGTATTTACAAAGAGATTTTTTCAACTCTTAATTTATTATTTACAAGTTTATGCCTATTTTTTTTTACTCAAATAACACAATTCTATCTGTTTAGGAAAGACGTTTAGTTATATTTTGGACACACAAAGTGTGAGTTTTCAATTTTATCTGTTTATTTCACAAGTTTAGCCTAATATTTACTCAAATAACACGATTTGAACGTGTTTTTTATTACGTTTTGGACACACACACACTCACACACACACACACACACACACACACACACACACACACACACACACAGAGATATATTTTCCAAGTTTACACGATTATTCTCTAAGTTTACTCAAATAACACATTTTAAATGTGTTTTGAATTAAACTTTGTACACACGAAGTGTGTTTCGTCAATTCAAGAAAGTTTTCAATTATATTTTGGATGCAAAAGTATGTTCTTCCCTTTTATTTTACAAGTTTAGGCTTATTATTACTCAAATAACTAATTTCATCTATTCAGACAACATTTTCTTTGTTATATTTTACTCACAAAGACATTTTATCAGTTTTTAATTTATTATTTCACAAGTTTATGTATTTTTTTATTCTAATAACACAATTTTAACTATTCAGGCAACATTTTTGTTGCAATTTGGACTTACAAAGAGATTTTTTTTTAAATCTTTGTATTAAATTTTCTATTTATTGCGTTTTGTATTTTTACATTCGATATTACAAAGTTCTAAGGTGTGTATAATATTTCAAACTATTTTCAGGGTGTATTTGTTAATGCATTTGGATAATAACTATTAGGTTTTCGGATGAACTAATGTTAAGAATATTTCAACCAATCAGAAAATGTGTCGGTTTTATTTCCATCAATCAGAAAACGCGTCGGTTTTATTTCATCCAATTAGAAAACGCGTTGATTTTATTTCAACCAATCAGAGAAGGCGTCAGTTTTGCTTATGAGGTATAAAAACTGCGTAAAAGCAAGCAGAAGCTATTTTGAGAAGTATTTGTGAAGCATTGTGTCAGAGAAGACATTAAGTTGTGATTATTGTCCGTGAGTTTCAGACAAAGAACGCAAGAGAAGCTATAATTAAGGTAAATGATTTTTATTATGTAGTGTGTTTTTAAATAATATGTAAATGAAAATATTGAAACGAAGAAAACGTCAATGCAAACCAAAAAGAATATGCGTAATGTGAACATTGTACTACAACTATTTTTTCTATTTTTTACAGGTGCTTCTAATTTTGTATGTGTGACTGAAAGGGAGCATTAGTGAAAGATGGCGTTTTTAAGCTCCACAAACAAGGCTAAACACACTGCGATGAGTACCACGCAAGAGATTTTACCACTGGAATGTATATTTCTCCACTAGTTTTTGAAATAATATATAAATCCAGAAAACAAAGAAACGAAAAAAGTAAATACAGAAATAAATATGCGTAATATAAACAAGTACTACAACTATGTTTCTATTTTTCAGGTGTTCTTATTTGTGTACCTGTGAGTGGAAGGATCTATTACTGGAAATAACGCCAACAAAGTAACCGACAAGGACATGAGTCAAATAATTGCATCGGTAACCTTGGCTTACTTAGACAGAAACCTGTTCTGACATGCAAGCGTTCTAGCCCAAAACCCGCGCTAAAGCGTCCTGTGCCTTGGGGCAACCCTGAGCGGAATATTAATTGGCGGCGGAAACCGGTTCTACAAGCAACGCATAGCTTCAAAAATTTGACCTACATCGCGCATTCTCAGACATCCTTTGTTGTCTGGTCCAATCCCTCCCCCGGCCCTACAGTATTGCATACCTTTCCCCTGTTATTGCGTTCTAGTTAACCTTGGAAAAACCGGTTCTGAAAACCTGCCGACGCGATCTCTGATTGGTCAATCGGGTTCTTTCTTTGTTCTGGCGTTCTGACGTCATTTGACCTTGACCGCGCATCCCCCAAATTCCTTTCTCGTCTACCCTCACCGCAGAGTTGAGATTCGGAGACAGTATTCTGTCTAGCGTCTGAAACCACCGTCTTTCATAACATAATGAAATTATTACATACATTGTATACACTATAGGCCTAACCATTTATTACAGTTACATATCGCGGGTTCGAGTACCGGGACCATCCCAAATCGTAATTGGACCTGTACCTACATCCATTACCACCTTTCATAGCGTTTCATAAACCATAGAAAACTTATTTTCAATATTATAAACATTAATATTATCGATTCATACATTACATACTTTGCAGTAATGAATATAAAAACATATGCATAGCGTTTCGTACCTCTAATTACCTTCTATATACATATTTTTCATAAAATAAATAATTATACATTCATAAAAGTTATAAACATGCAAATACATAAATGTAAAGTATTCTAAGTACATGCAAATTATTTCTAAGTACGTGCAAATTAGTTCTAAGTACGTGCAAATTAATTAACACCCGTGCAAATAAATTGCGAATATTAAATAGCAACATCCACTATCGTATTCCTCTACTACTGTACATATTGAACAGGTTAGGAAAAAAATATGTCACTTTGTTACTCTTCCATGTTGAGCATTATGAAAATAAGCAAATACGAAATGTAATGACTGATTGTGCAGAAGTATGAATCATTATTCTTTAAATAGCATTTTTTCACTTTAATACCTTGTCTACAGATTTTCCTTCTTAAATGTCCATACACCTTAAATACTACTTTGAAGTACACATGTTTATTTTTTCATGGTTCATTAACTACATCGCAATGATGAAAAAGACTTCTGTTTTTGATAGAAATATGCTACAAAGGCATAATACAGTATCCATCAGTGGCGGCGAAGGGGGCAGTTGCCCACCCCACTTTTCGCCATTATTAGTAATAAGGTCAACATCCATGTAATCAATATGTTCAATCAGCTAGGCCCACAAATTGCTAATGTCGTACTTTGCACTTGTTGAACTCAAAAATTTTTGCACTAACATGTAAGAACTGAGTTATTTGTATTACATGCAAACGCACACATTTACTTGTAATTGTTCAGGATATAATCATTTTTAATTTGCGATTATAATTATTATTCTTACTCTGAATTAAATAAGTTTACACTACCTGTTTTTCGAACTACGTACTTGCTCATTCAAATAGATGTATTTCCCCAAAACATAGGATAAGTCTTTTGACCTCACCAGCCTTTTTTAGCATCGCAGATTCAGGCCTGTAGTACCTCGAAGGCCCTGGTATATTGCTTATAAAGAAGAGAGCATCTTACACCAGGAAATGCTCATTGGTGTACTCCATTTCCTGTGTTCAGTGTCTGGCATGGGTTCCTATCTCACCAGCCATAGATTTGGAATCATTTCATGGATAAATTCACGTCTTAACGTCGTTTCGTCACCACGAGGAAAACAGGGGATTGACCCAACCTTTATACTTCTAATAACCTTGACGTTCATGTAATTTGTGTGACAAGCTAGTTTAGTACACGATCAAATACACAGCATTTGTGGAATGTTTGTCAAAATAATATAGTTTTACATTGGAAATTTAAAAAAAAAAATCTTTTATAAATTTGGTGTGGAATTGCTTTTATCTTTTTTTCCTTAACATGTTATTCTACACTTTGTCAATTTTTCAATATTTTTGTTACTTGTGTATTAGGAAACATGAATGGAATATAGAACTGTAGGGCAAGTTGCTATGTTTTAAGTCGTAACAGATTTTGTTTTTAAATATGGAAGTATATGCGTTAATCAATATCATTGGCACCAGTAGTTGGCATCCTTCAGGACTTACAAAATTCTATCATATGAATATTTTTGAGTTCTTAGTTTGAAGTCCAATTTATGCTCACATAGATAAACCGTGACTAGTCCTGCACTTTAAAGTGGGATGCAAATCACTATGTGCTTCAACGGGGTTTCGAACCTGGAAAGTCTTGATTACAAGGAGACGACATTAACACAACGACATAATGGAGATCCTTCATTCTATTGCATGAAGTGTTATGAGCAATCCATTAGAATTACTATAATATACATTAGAGCTGTTTGGTCAACCTATCGTATTTATGTAAGAGTGCTCTCATATACCGTACACGTATTAACTGCAGAACGAGCAGTGGTTGATTGATTGATTTGGTTTATTTTAATTCGCATTTCTGCCACTTTGGGCTAATCGCGAAGATGAAATGAGCGATGAGAAGATGAGGTAACACAAAGAACACCCACCCCCAGTTCGGGATTCAAACCAGGCACCCCTGGGCTTGTACAGTGGCACTGTACCGTTGTAACAAGAGACGGAAAGGATAGAGGCTTCGTCGGTTGCGTTCGTGGAGTACGAAACATCTCGCCATAATGCAATATTTAATAATCAGTGAATTTAATGTCATATGACACATAATTCTTGGCATTTTATAAACGAATATGGACTCCTATGACCTTAATATGTAATGTTTCTTCATAAGGTGTCAGCAACTGAAGGATTGTAACTACTGCTGTATTTCCTTTAATGATATTGTTATAGTACTATGTACTATAGCTCAGCATTGTTAGATTATAGTCTCTCTCGAAAATGACTGACGTAATAATGACGCCAATCATATCCTACTCGCAGATTCCCGATCCTAGCGCCACTTCTATATAGATATAGTGACATGCCGAGAGAGGCAAAGGGACCTTCCCCATAGTGTAACGGTAACACTGTCACGTTCTAATCAAGTGGTCTCGGGTTCGATCCCCAGTAGTTTGGATGATCCGATTATCCTACCTGATCATAAAATGGACTTGTAACAAACTTGGATAAACTTTTAGGACAATTATGGTGATATAACTCAATATCTTGAGAAAAACGAGAATGTCGGATAGATGTAAAAATTATCAAATGAAGTACAAAGAAGAATGTATGCTTAGACGAGAAGGGATTTCGCCCAGGCTCCTCTCATTAAAAAGTAATTCTGTCTCGTTATCGATCTCGTGTGAACAATTCTCGAAGGGACTGTTATAGTTATCGACTCGTCTCGTATTTAAAACAGTACAGTAAGGTGGATGTACAGTGTATCACCAGGCGAATTGCCCATCACTTTGGTCTAGACAATGAAAGGTTCAAGAACAGAAAACAGCAACAACCTCTCCGTTAGCATAAGTGCAGTTGCATTCATTAGGGAGGTTTCACACAGAAGCGACAAGCGACACTAGTCGCTTCAGGATTTCACCAATCGAACGCAGCCTAGTGCGGCCTGTCATGTGGCTAAAGTGTGAAACCTTGATGTTAGCTGGTTCCTTCCCAAGCCAAGTGTGTCGTCTCGGTCTGAAATGTCTCTTTCCTACACATAGAAAGAAAGCCAGTGTTTTTCGATACCCAAAAAATTGATTGAAAATTAACAGCCTAACCAAAATTCCCGACAGACTATTATTTTCAAAACATCTCATTTAATTTTTGTTATTTAGCGTCGCTTTCTTGCACTTTGTCCAATCGCGACGATGAGGATGAGTGATGAAATTGATGAAGTGACGCTCACAAAGAACTCCCATGCTCATACAAACCCGGGACCCTAGGCGTAGTAGCGTGCTGTGATGACCACTTCGCCACGGAGATTGGCCATATTTCAATGGCTTGTGATATTTATGCACTATGGTTGGCTTCGATGGTGCGGTGATATGTCGTAATCGATATGGAGTGTCGTATACCGTATTTCGCCGAATAACCGTAGCAGATTTTATGCATTTTTTTAAATGTTGGTTGCGACCATTATGTGAAGTTTTTTTTAAAAATGTTATTACCTGAACTTAAAAATTAATTTGTTACTAAACTATTTGAGGCAAGATTAGGATGCTCGGAATATTTGTGAAAATACTTTATAATTGAGCAGTTTAAATCGACGCACATAATATCTTCGTGACAGTTTAGCGAACATCTTTTTCGGTCTGAAAAAGTTGACATTAGTTGTTATGGATTTGTGCATTATAGTTGAAATATTACATTTGAGAAAATTTACTACAGTAGTGTTGCGAAGTATGAGCTTAGAAAATTTAATGTTTTGTGTCCGATAATTCTGCACTGCTATCATTTGTTTCGTTATCTGACCCGACGATTGCACGATGACAAGTTGTAAAGCAATTTTTTGACCGAGAAAGCAGGATTGGGCAATACGGCACATACATTTGATTCATCTGTTAATGCAATTCAATGCTCTATAAGTACCAACTATAGGCATGTTTATATTTGTGATCTGGGAAATTGTAGCTACTTGTACTTGAGAAACGCACAAGAAGAAGAGAGCACTGATGACGACATACATAGTTTTTAAATTGATAAAATTCCGTAAAAATGTATAGCAAAATCTAATCGCTTTCGACAAGAACAGACTCTAAAGTGAGCTTCAGAACGCAGCGACATCTCCCGAGGACGAACCTCTTCAGCTGAAACCAATCTTCCTCTTTCCGTGACAATGATCTTGCAAATGGAATCTGTTCCTTGTATCACTCCTTTCCCGCGCAACCTCTCCCTCGCGCTTAAAAGAATTAAACGAGTTTTTGTTGCCTGGATGGCTTCCACCTTTCTCAGCAGAAATCTGTTCGCCATTATCCCAGCGACTTGAGCATCTCTTGTCAGAAGTTTCGCTCTGCCGGGAATAGAGTTTAATTTCTTTTTGACTAGGATAGGAGCGGCTGAGCGGAAACGCCGCCGGAAGTGGCTTTCCTGACCTCAATGATTTCGCGACATGCAGCGCCACGGAATGTCTGGCGGCGGTAATAGGAAGCTCGGGTTGTGTGAAGTTCACTCCCTCCATACCTTGTTTATCTGTATTCCGTGAAGAAATTTCCATGATGAATCTTCTGCAGGTGCTTTCCAGAATTTTAGAGAAAAATGAATGACAAGCATCGCCACCTACCAGACTTCTTTCAGAAGTGCAAGAAGGGTATTATTTTCCAAAATGGTGCCCATGGGCGGAGTTTGAGCCTTTGCTTTGGAAGGGGGGCAGACTCTGGGAGAAGCATATGATGTACCTGAGGGTTGTTGAATATCCCCTAGCTTATAAGGGGTCCGGAGACCTTCCCCCGGAAATTAAAAAAACAACAACTTAAAAAGACTGACTTCTAGGCCTTTTAGATTTGAAAATGTTAAATTTCCTCGCTTAAGTAAACAAATATTAATTAGTATATTGGTTGTCAGTTTTAAAAGAAGCAAAACAGTACGATTATTGCATTTTGCATTTTGAATTTCATTATTTTTTATTGATACAATACTCGTATTACTTTAAAAAAGTTACGGTACAATGGAAAGCTTCAGAAATTTTAGAAAAATTAAATTGAAAAGTTCTTTTGATTCCTCAGCAGTAACTGTTGACTCAACACAAAGTCATTTTACGTTTATCTCTCTTCAAACTGTACACATAAATCAAATCATCTAAGTCCCGCTTTGCGGCGCAATTACCTCACATGCCATCATGCCAAACGTCAAGATTTGCGGTATGGCTTCATAACAAAAATGTAGTAACTGAAGTTAATCATGTGCTATTTTTTTTAGTCTTTTTTAAGTTGGGGGGGAGGCAGGTCCCCTCTGGCCCCTCCAGAACTCCGCCTATGGTGGTGCCTCCCAAGGAAAAAAATCTTGAATTTGAAATTTTTGCCTTTCTGCTTACTGGTCTTACTTGTAATTATCAGATCTTCATAATAATAATAATAATAATAATAATAATAAAAATGATACCAACTACTGACAACGAAATGAAAGTACATTTACACCCAACGGCTAAAGAAATGATAGGCGAATTGTTCATCACCATTTCAATTCAGTCTGTTTTCCACAATGTGACGGTCATGAACTAAAATATATCTTAGTGATTACTTAATATGCGTTCTGGAGAACGATTTTTCCCTTCTGTGAAAGAGATTCCATAATTCGACATTATAAATCGAACCATGTAAAAATGCCTGTGCACCATGATAAATTCCGAATTACACAATCCAAACTTGTGCCTTCGTCTTTTTTTCCTTCAGTCTCGATACTGTGGTTAGGAGTCAGGTTTTCCGATAGAGGTAATTCTTACGTACACACAAATGGTTGCACAAATTCACAATTTTAAGCGTTTGTCTCATTTTTTGTATTTGTTTATCTTTTCCTTCTCTTTGCGGTGCACAGATTGTGAACGGCTGTTCCATACTGATTCAGTTATCAACTTTTCTTGGTTTTTAAGCAATTCCTGCGAAGCATTTCCTGCAGAGAAACAAACTTTGACCTGTGCTTAACATCATTTACGTTCAGCTTCACTTAACATGTCCGGATACGAAGTGATTGTCACAGCAGATCACACTTTCCCTTTACGTACAGCACTTGATACTCGACTCTAGGGGAAGGTAAGTTAAACTGCGAACACAAAAACCGAATCGGATTGGACGGCGAGGTGATTCACCGGAGCGCGACGTGGCCCTGGAGGTAAAATTCTCCGGCACTTGACCTGAGTTTCCACTATTTTGCTCCGGCACAGGGCTAAAAAACAATGCATGCTCGCGTCCGTTCCGTGAATTTGCATGCTTGAACGATGTTTTCAGTTTCGGTGAGTTTTTTTGTCGAGTAAAGTTCAAGTATCTCATGTTTTCAGCTTCTCGGTGTTTCCTGAGTAGACAAAAAATGTTCCAATCATTTCACCTAGATTATTCTTTTACGTAATATGCTGCATTCCCCTTCCACGCGGTCAGCCGACCGTTAACATTCTAAAGTACTCACATCTATACAATTCCCTCGCGTTCATTTATAAACCATTGCTTACTCTACCTCCTGTTCTACTGTACTTCTGAATTACTAAATCGTGATATGCCGAGGATCAAATTTCGAACAAACATTGAAAAGCATTGTTTGTCCATGTTCTCTGTGAAGTCACATGTTTGATTTAGTTCAATGCCGCAGCAGACTTGAAGTCAGTTATTCAATAGTCAATACTTACAACAAAACATTTTTGCGAATTCAACTTTTTTTGTCCTGCAATTGGGTTTTGAGCCAGTCGTGTCATTTAATCTTAATTCTCAGTTTTGTAAGAAAATTGCAGGGTGTGTCTAAAGTCGCCTTCTATTTCAGTGAATGATGGTTGCGCAATTGCTATAAAAAGAAAACATTTAAAGCTTTGAAACTTGTAATGATGCGATCATTACTGGATCCTTTTTTATGTTATAAATTGTGTATGTCTATGTCTATGTCCTGTACCTTTGAGTTCTTGGCCGTTGGGGAGCGGTAAGTTTCCAGTAACGGTTTAGGTGATTAGCGGGGCCTATAAAAGGAAGGGAAGGGAGCAGTCGGCCTCAGATGTTTTGGTGCAATTCGGCGAGGTAAAGAGGTGTCGTTTCTCTATGGGGCGAAACGAAGAATCTTTCTTGATAATATGAATAGGCGGATACTTTAACTTTCTTTCTTTCTTTTAATACACACACTTGCTCTTTTCATATTATTCCAATAGTTTATTTCATGTGGGAAACCGGGTACACAACACACATACCTTCAGCCACCTTTTTTGGTACTGAGGGTTATATTTTTTTTTACTCGTGGACCCAGTGGCTACGCGAGTCTACACACTCTCTTCGGAAAGGGGGTACAGGGTACACCGGAATGTAATTTTGTGAATAACGGCCAAGAATTAACTTCTGTAAATATAATATGAATAAACCTACAGGTATTGGACAAAATAATGGAAACACGAGTCAGAAGTGGGACGTATTTTCAATGTGCCTGGTAACACTGAGCACAGCGGAAATCAACCTTCTCTTGTTTGTTGCAGGTGGTATGGACTGTGCACTGACAGTAGAGTGAGGCAGTGTGGTAGTGCACGTTGTTCAGGTGTAGTGAGTGACCAGTATAGCCGACCTGACAGAGTTTGAAAGAGGTCGAATTGTTGGTGCCCGTTTCACTGGAGTATCTGTGAGCAAAACAGCGAAGTTATGCAGTGTAACACGAGGCACGGTCTCGAAAGTCATGACCGCATACACAGTGCACGGTGAAACAGGGTCTGCTAAGCACAATAGTGGTTGAAAGACGAAGCTACAGGAAAGGGACAGCCGGACCTTGAAGCGTATTGTGACGTTGCAGAAGAAAACAATGACCTCCAAAGTGACTACAGAACTTAATCAGCACCTAAACACCCCGTGTCATGCAAAACAGTGAGGCGGGAACTGCATCAAATGGGTATCCATGGGCGTGTTGCTATTGCCAAGTCCCTAATAACTGAGACGAGTGCTCGAAGGTGACGTGCATGATGCAATGACCATAAAACTTGGATGTTGGAGGACTGGAAACATGTCATTTGGTCTGACTAGTCAACCTTTACCCTCTTCCCCACTACTGGACACGTGTTTGTATGGCGAACACCCTCGGCAGCATACGATGTGGACTGTCACCGCCCGACTGTCAAACATGGTGGCGGCTTCATTATGGTCTGGGGCATTATATAAGGGTATTCGGCAGCCCCCTTGTCACATTACACAGTCGGGTCTCATAAGCAGTGTATAGAG
Organism: Lepisma saccharinum; assembly: GCF_977018435.1. Taxonomy (NCBI): domain Eukaryota; kingdom Metazoa; phylum Arthropoda; class Insecta; order Zygentoma; family Lepismatidae; genus Lepisma; species Lepisma saccharinum. Next base: position 22,875,099 of record NC_139239.1, read on the forward strand.
AACTCTTGGGTAATCAGATCCACCTAACGGTGCAAACCTTATTTCCAAACCGGAATGCCATCTTCCAGGATGATAATGCCCCCATTCATACTGCTGGCACTGTTCAACAGTGGTTTCCAGAGCATGCTGATGAGGTTCAACATCTTCCCTGGCCCACCCAGTCCCCAGACCTGAATATCATCGAGCCTCTGTGGGCTGTTTTGGAATCCAGGGTTCGGCGTCGATTTCCACCTCCTTCGTCTCTACCTGAGCTGGAGGCTGTGCTGTATGAAGAATGGATTCAAATTCCACTCACCACCATTCAGGAGTTGTATCGGTCTATTCCGTCCCGAATCCAAGTTCTATTGCATGCTAAAGGTGGCCAAACACCGTATTAATACATGATGTTCCGACTTCCACAGGTGTTTCCATTATTTTGTCCAATACCTGTATATATATCTAAAAGGAAATGGGCGTTAAGTTGTAATTTGAAGAGGTACGTGTCTATTGCCTAAACTAGCATCCACAGAACTTCAGGTACTGCAAGTTTTGAACCTCGGGACAAGGATTCAAAAATGTATGGTTGTGTATATTGTGTATGTTGCTGAGAATCAGCTTAAAAGCACAAAATATACCGTTACAAACTATAGGAGAAATTAGTGATGCAACTCTCCAGCTTGTTTTGAAGCCTTAACAGATCTCAGATGTTCGTTCCCAGCAAATAATGGCCTCCCCGATGGCTCAGTGGTAGCTTCGTCGGCTTGTAATCAAGCTGTCCCGGGTTCGATTCCCGGTGGAGGCACATACGTAGTGGTTCGGATCGCACTTTAAACTGTAGGTTCAGTCCCGATTAGCCTTACTGTGTATAAAGTGGACTTAAAACACCAAATCAATCCAATACAAATCCCAGCAAATAAAAAGGATAATAATTACGTCAAAACAGGAACGTCTGTTCCCAATATAAGAAAGCAAAACGGTATAATTAAATTCCAGACAAGATCTGTTTCATAGAATGATATGATTAACAAAAGTAACAAAGAGGTCAAATATTATTTTTAATATGAGCTGGCACCTATATCAACAGCTTTGTTCGATTCGGTGTTTTTAAGAAAGGGAAAAATAATGCTTCTATTGTCAATGCTTTTCACCACAAAAGAAGTTTACAATAACTGTGCGGACACTTTCGGACGGAAGAAAGCCAATTTCGGTTGTTTTTTGTACAGGGTATTCCTAAAGTCAGTTACCATTACAATCAAACATAACTCTGAAACCACAAGACATAGAGCAGGGACTGTAGGGACAACCTGTATAACTATTGGTAGTTTTTATTCCTTTATTGCTTATTTCGACGTTAAAATGAATCATTCCCCCTATTTACAGTTGCAAATAGGTCCTTCGTAAGAGTATTATTAACACAAAACTCTTCACGAATTCCAATAGGTTCTTCGTAAAATGGTTTGGACAAACACAACACAAACGTCAGCCTCACACCGAGGCACGAGAGCGAACTCCTTGATCTGCGCACACTGCTACGGCATACGTCACTGCGCATCGTGGACTCTTTTTTTTTTCCTATCTGCACATGCGCTGCTTCCTGGGATGGGCGTTTGCACATCTTTCTGCGCAGGATATCAGCATACAAGCGTTGTAGATTCGCTAACTTGCTGAAGAGTTATGACTGAAATAAGAAGACTATATCGCGGTTTACCAGAAGCAATCATCTTTTGACACAGATGGAAAACGGTTCAGCTACTGAAATGTGGAGCATTAAGATCACCGCTGAGCGACAAATATATACAGTTGCCGCAGTCCAGAAATAGCACGTGATAATTACAAGAACAACTCAATTGTGTAGCGAAATCCTTGCTACCGTTGCCATGACGACGTAAAATAAAAGGGTGGTCGCATACAGAAAAAAGTGAGACATAAGCGGTGGTGATAATTCTCGTCAGCTCCACCGCAGCGGTTCCCTCTGTGGAGCGTTGGGGCAACCACGACAGAACTAAAGTTGGCCGGCGCTTAAAGTGAAAGTTACGATGCGTTATCCGGAGCGATGCGTTCTTGGAGGAGCAGAAGTTTGGAGGCTGCGATAATGCGAAGTTACTTCTGAAATGAAACAGTCCGGCAAGACAAGAAACTGGAGCAAAAGGGAGATTAATAACTCCTCGTGCAATTACCAGCAAGGCAATTTTTGGAAGAGCTTTTGCGATGTGTGCGTGTGAGCTGAGTAATGTTTTGCTCCGTTAAATACCCAATAAATAAAGCTTTGCATTTCTATCGATTGCGGGAACTTCCTTCTGAATTGAAAAAGGCTATATAAAAAAAAGAAGAGCGGAAAATGCAAAACTGTAATTGAACGTAAGTATCTAGATCTGTACTAAAGATAAAGTACATAAAGTCAGATTCATATCTTTCGGTTAGCATTAAATTGCGTTTATTGATTGTTGTTATTCATTGATGGGAAATATCTACTTTCTTTTGACATCTTTTATTGCACGTATCTACTGATTTTAATTTGCGTTATTTTCTGTGTTATTTTAACTGATGTTTATTGTGCTTTTACGTTGTGAAAAATTAGTTTTTAAAGTGCTGTAAATAAGAGACATCTGTACTTTAGATCTATAACTATCAAATAAGCGAGAAAAGGGTTTAGGGTGAAAATCTATTATCGGTACCAGTTAGATATAGTGAAAACACATTTAACTCGTTTATTTCCGAATTATTTAGATTTGTACTTACCTTATATGCATAGCGGAACATTTTTCAACTTGGGATTATGTTTTTTTCGCTGAAAAAAGCGTAATGTTTCACATTACAAGTATTTATTCGTCGTTGCTAATTCGCTTTCGTTACACACAATATGGCGGGGAAATCTTGACTCACGTTGTCTATCGTCAGCAGATATGCAGTGTCGTCAGCTGATATGCAGTGTTTCCAAACTTATGAACCGAAAAATGCCACACAAACTATTCACAAAAGGTTTTTACGCGAAAATTGATCCACAAACCATTCACGAAAGGTTAGGTTAGGTTCAGTTAGGTTAGGCAAACAGAAAATTAAATTGAAATAAAAAAAAACGCTCACACGTCATCTTTTATAACTACCGCCTGGTTGCTACACTAACAATTATTAACCGAAAAATGATGGTTTTTAGGCTAACATTGATCCACAAACCATTCACGGAAGGTTAGGTTAGGTTCAGTTAGGTTAGGCAAACAGAAAATTAAATTGAAATAAAAAAAACCGCTCACACGTCATCTTTTATAACTACCGCCTGGTTGCTACACTAACAATTATTAACCGAAAAATGATGGTTTTTAGGCTAACATTGATCCACAAACCATTCACGGAAGGTTAGGTTAGGTTCAGTTAGGTTAGGCAAACAGAAAATAAAATTGAAATAAAAAAAACACGCTCACACGTCATCTGGTAAAACTACCGCGTGGTTGCTACACTGACAGGGGGTTACATATTCGATCGAACGGAACATTTGATTCACGTAGTCGACGGTAATGGTGTCACAAGCTATCGTGCATCGGAGATACATTAATGCCGAAAATGACATTATTTACCGGACGAATAAGTTTCATGATGCTACGTCCCGCGTAGCGGTGCGCTTCACAAGTACACTTACCTTATAAGGTTAGCAGAGCATGCTGGATAATCCCAGGGATCGGGCTAAGTTACTGCGTTCCTTCCCCTTGGATCCACAGGCGAAGTCCAATGACAACCCACGAGGTTGTCCTCCTGATGCAGGTATCCACAAGTATGAAATACACTTTCGAAATAAAGAAAAACCGGAATATGTTCAACTCTACGTTTATTATAGACACGCACGTATATCATGTAAGACTAAAATTACAATTAAAATACTTTCGAACGGTACAGCACGAGATGCGTAAGCCTATCTTTCCCGTAACGCGAAGCACCTCTTGCTACTTCAAATCTCTCCGCGCAACTACTAACCGTTTTTCTGGAAGGCGAAAACACCTCCTCAGTTACACAGTGTTACCAGACACAATAACCTTTTAATACTAGGAAGTTTGATATAAGCCAACAGTAATATATTAGAAATGTACAATAATCTGGCACAGTGAATTTAGATATGTGGTGGCAACAATGCAATGAAAAGCGCGTGATCTTCTCACACCACAAGAGTTTAAATAAATCAACAATGGCTTTCAAAATATAAGAGAAACGAACGGCGTTTGCCAGAAACATGAAACAACAAATAGATATAAGGAATTTAACTCAGAAATTATTAACTTAGGCTTCACTAAGTTAAAATTAAACTTACAACAATCTTTAGAACTTTTAAAGGCAAATATATTTATGAATATATATATAAATTATGAACTGTATAATACCAACTATAATAAGCATGAATAATATAAGATATAATAATTATAATATAAAACCACGAAGTAATGGCAAACTCGGGGTCATTACAATGAATACTATTCCCAACTTCCAAAAGTCCACAGGAACTCAATTCCGCAAGTACTTTCCCGTCATTTCTCCTGTAAATTTGAAAAATTGTGTTTTCACTATATCTAACTGTTACCCTATTTTCACCTCGAATACTTATCGCAATTTTTCGGGTAACCTTGCATTTCTGCTCTCACGTCATACTTGCATCTAGTTCGTCCCTGCCATTCCGCAAGATATAGGACAAATTCCCCAGCCTCGGAGCATATTGAATCGTGAGAGCAGCCTTAGGGGAAGAAGTGGAGGGGGGAGGGGGGAGGATATGGCGTCGTGTGTTGCAAAGGGAATGAACCTTGGACCGATCCGGGTCTCCGACGGAGTACTTCAGATCCACCTGCGGTATCGCATTTGTCGGAGGAGAGCGCGTCAGGTGTTGCGGCGGAAGTGACGTTTTCGGGAGGGGGAGGAAAATGAAAAATGTTCCAAGTCAGGGTTGCCAAAACGCTTTTGCGCCCGTGGTTTTCGATACAGGGTCCCTCCTCTCCTACCGCTTTCGCAGCCTCCTTCATTTCCTGGCCGAGATTAACCACGCGACACTTCTGGAGGGTAGGAGGCGGAGGATAAACTGGAGAAAAATGACGCGGAACCTGGAAACATGAAGCTCGGCGGTTATTGTGAGCGTGTATTGGGGAGTCTGGAATTCAATTCAGGACGTTGTGACTTCGGAATCAAAAGTGTTCCTGATAAAACCTCGCTTTATGGCTCTCGTTTCTCATACGTGCGCACCAAGGTTGGATTCGGCGGCGTCCTTTGGAGTTGATGCTCCCGTGATAAAAGGAAAGTATGAGTGTTTTATGGCATATTGCGTCTTTTCTTCCAAGGTAACCTGGAGTCTTGGCTTGTCCAGGGACGGTCTCTTGCTGGCTCCAATATCTTCCTCTGGTGTTGGTGTTCGGAGTGAAATGCTCGTTTGGTGCATCGTGTTTGTTTATCCAGACTGACCGTGCTGTTGTGTTAGACATGTTGTTTCCATAGAAATGGGGATTCTCTAGGGACAAGTTATTTACGTGGTGCGTGGCATTTTTATCAGATAGAAACACAGATAGCCAGACAGAAAACTAGAGAGAGGAGCTGCAGAAAACTAGAGAGATCTAAAATGGGAATGGGGGTTGCAGAAGACTAGGGAGAGCGACAGAACTAGAGAGAAAGAGAAAGAGAGAGAGAGAGATAGAGAGAGAGAGAGAGAGAGAGAGAAAGAGAGAGAGAGAGATGAAGAGTTGCAGAGAGGAGCAGAGAATTACGGAAAACTAGAGAGAGGTGGAAGCAGAACGTAGAAGAGAATAACGGAAAGCGAGAGAGACGAGGGAGGCGAACACGGCCGTAGTCGAGATTAACGGATAGAGAGGGAGAGGGGTGGAAGAAGCAGAGAGAGGCAGAGAATGACTGAAAGCTATAGAGAGGGGAATCAGAGCGAAAAAGAGAAAAAGGGAAAGCGAGAGAGAGAGGGGGGGAGAGGAACAGAGCTAAGAAGACATTAACGGAAAGAGAGGGAGAGGGCGTTGGAGAATAAACGAAAACTAGAGAGAGGGGAAGCAGAGCGAAGAAGAGAATAAAGGAAAGCGAGAGAGGGAGGAGGGGAATCAGAGCGAATAAAAGAGTAACGGAAAGAGAGAGGGAGAGCAGAGAGAGGCAGATAATAACAGATAAACTAGTAGAGGGAGGGAGAGCAGAGCGTGGAAGAGAATAATCGAATGCAAGAGAGAGGTGGACGCTGCAGAAAGCAAACTCCAGATCAAGATAGAAAGAGTACTACAGAAAACTATATAGAGGGAATGATAAAAAATAGAGAGGTAAAGATAGAGATAGAGAGAGAGGGAGGGATGAAGAAGAAAAGAGAAAATAATAAAGACGTGATAGGAATATAGAAAGAGAAAGGAAAATCTCAAAGCACACTAATAAATACACATACACCTACAGAGAGTGAGAGAAGGAGAGAGAGAGAAGGTGAAAAAGAGAGTCTGTGACAAACCTACAATTGTACAGTCGGGAGTACATTCCTACTGTTAGAGACTTACTGAAGAAAAATTAATATAAAATATAGGATTATTAGTAGGGAGCGGAAGTTGATGACCTAAAAATATAGGTATATGACCTATAGAATGTCATAAAAAATGGGGAAAAAATGACGTAAAAAATGCAAAAAATGACCATTAAATTTGTTAGTTTCAGGTTAAAAATTGAAATGAAAAGGAAAATAAACAAAACGCGATCTTGCTTTTTTAAAAAAAAGGGCACCAAATGATACCACATGCACATTCAATTAAAATATGCAACGAGGATTTCCAATGGAAACAACCGAATAATTATAAAACAATTTAATGAAAAAGTCGTACACACAGAATGAATTGTAAAATGCATTAATTTCCCGCTTCTTTGCCTGGTGATGTAGTGTGGTGTGTTTCTGTGGCACTGTAAAGAGAAAAAAATTATCACGATACACGTAAGACAATTTTTGTTTAGAAATTTAACAAATTGTATATAAAAATAAGGAAATCAAAATCAGGCCAGTCTGGCCAGGGCGTTTCAAGCCTCTCCTTATCTGATCTTAAATCTGAGTTTGCCCCAGACGGGCACCTGGTGCTTTCCCCCGACACAGCAAAGACTGTTAGTATGGGTAAAATAAGGTTGGAGACGGAAATAATTATTAGAAAGCTAATTCCTTCTGAAATACGTTCTTTAGGTCCCCCTGTACTTCCCCAGAAAAATCCCAAAAAATCCTGCATGGGGAACACCCTTAAATTTTGAATAAACGGCCGCCATCTTGGATTTTTTAAAAAATGCGATAACTCAGTAATGGACAATCATAGGGAGGTGCTGTTGGTGCCAAACGTTTCAGTTTTGAAAGAAGGAACTTATTATTGAAAAAAAAGTGTAAAATAGAGAGTTGATATAAATTTATTAACAGATTATTACATAAAACAGGTTTGAAAACATACAAAAAAATCATTTTTTCAGTACAGAATTGTAGAATTTGTTTCGAAACATTTCAAAATGAAAAATGAACACGTATACATAAACAGGTAAGGTATAATATGCCTGACAAATTTCCGTCTTCCATTAAACTCGTCTTCGTTTTGCATAATCTTCTCTGGTGGAGGCTCTCGTACGTTTGGCTTCGACATGATCCTCGGTATCGCAGTAGGCTTCGATATAGTCTTCATCCTCGGAATCCAGGTAAAAAGGTAAAGTGCTCCCCTGTGCTTAGCACCACGCCATGAAGGCGTATAGGGGGTGTGGGGGTAACGCCCCACACTTTCTTGATCCGGTCATGACTTGGGGTGATGTGATCGGCATCACGCCCCTGACCGCCTTTACCCCCTAGGGTTTCCCCCAGGTACCCATGTCATTCGACGCTGGGTGGGCGCCGGGGCCGCTTCCAACGTTAGAAAAGTTCGCGGATTTGAACCGGCCGGGGATCGAACCTGGGACCTTTAGCATGGTAGTGAGACGCGTTACCGACTGAGCCCCCGCGGCCACCTCGGAATCCAGAATATTCCGATTGAAGCAAGACTCTCCCGCACATTCGCTGCACATAGTGGTGCATGTCAGCCCACTTCGCTTGCACTCACAATTTCGGGAGAAGTCTCCTTTGCACCCACAACGCACGAGATGCAGCAGGTTGTCTGGCGCCGGGGGTAAAGTGGATGTGACAGGCTTATGGTGTCCCTGTTCGATGGTCCAGCCCCAATCTTTAGCTGAAAAGGAGGATTCACCTGTCGGCACTCCTGCAAAAGCTTCCACTGCTTCCATCTCCTGGAGACTTCCTGGCATGGTGGAAATCCAATGCGCTAATACGCTATCAGACATATTTCGGCCTTGTCTCAAACCACCGCTAACCTTTATAGATTAAGACCTGCTCTATAGTCATGTCCGCACCAAAACTTATCCGATCGGCGAGCTGTAAAATAACCCTGACTGACAAAACGTTCAAACTCTTGATCCGACAAAGTAGTCTTAAGTTTAAACATATTCTGGAGGTAAAGGTGGGCTGATTTAGCGTAATGAATATGGCCAGCTGCATGGAGGTGAACTAACATACGTTGAACGGAGAAGAGATGAAGGTTCCAGTCGCCTGTTCTTTCCGCTCTCACGAAGTCATGCATTATAGAAACTTGCTTGAAATACTGCAGCCATAATTTAGCAGTACGACTTTTTCTTCAAGTGTCTTCATCGCACTGGATACAGCACTCAGTAAAGGTTTGACTTTGGATAGGAAAGATTCTGCGGAGGAGGACAAGTTTAACACCTCACTGTGAATTCCCATGAGAGTTTGGACGTCAGAGCTGATCAAAAGTCCGCCTTCCTCACAACACTCCAAAATCAAATGAGCGATAGCTGCCTGAGACAGCGAATGAGCTCGTAATGCTCTTGCATAAGCATGCCCATTAGCCATGTGGACAACAGCGTTCTTGGCAAATACCTCACCCCACATTTCTTCCATACCACTGCCACCCATGATTTTGCCCATCCATGTAACTCATAAGCAGATGAAATCCACGTAATCTCACGATTACCTTGGACAGCTCATCAGTTTCGTCTACCTGATAGACTATATCCATGCCTTTAATGAAAAGGGGCTGATCAAATGTCACAATACACCTTTGTTGCCGCTTCCTGCATTTTTCTACCGCGAAAAGAAGACAGGTGTTAATAGAGGTGGGGTTAGAAGGTTGGAGATTGACGAAGTGCAAGGGTATCACTGCTGACTTTTCGTAGGATCTTTTTCCTGTGGCAATCTCCATGAAGCCACTCCATCCCGTATGAGGTTCTTCAGCTGACTTGGGACCCGCCATCCAAATCCATTGGTATGAGGTTCCGATTTCTGCATCTATCGGCCGCAATTCCAGGAAGAGGACGTCTTCCATTACCAGGCGATTCAATCCATGGTTCTTGGGCCGGTTAGTAACGATTGGGATGAAGCCAAACTTTCCAAGTCGCCGTTGGTATAATCTTCGGTCGTGGAACACGAGAACTCGTCTGAACAGTTGAAGAAGCCGTTACACACTGCACTCCTCCCATCCCATGATAGGTTCCATGTCCATCCACAGTTCGAGTGTTATGATCAGCATTATCGAAGACAAACTGCACAAATCCATGTTTCTGAACATCACTTGAAGTGTTCATTGTCACGGAAGTTTCATACTTACAGATTTCACTGTAAGAAACAGAGCAGCCTAAATTATGAAGAAGGTTAATTAGATGTTTTGATCGGAAACTCCTATGAAGAAACACTCCAATTCCAACCTGCACAGCTGACACAAATAAACGTGAACGCACCGAAGAAATGATACAGTGCGCAACACTCAACACCTTCTGGTTGCAAGACCAGACCTTTTACTGGTTTCATTAGACCAGAAAACAGATGAGTGAGCATGTCACGTAATTGATTTTCTCCACTTTTCGATATTTCTTCGTAGGTTGGATATGTCGAGCAATCATAAACTTTAGATCTTATCTCTTCTTGGAGGATGGTAATAGCCGCGTCTTAATCCTCTTCTTTTCTTCCACAGCGTCTTTTATCTGTCGCTGTACCACTTGTCCGTTAAAATCCTCGATGCAACGGGCCTAAAAGAAACAACAGTCCCGAAACATTTCTTGCTGGATGACATAAGAACAGTATTGCCGTAGCGTGCTGATAAAAGCTCCCGCAGACGCTTTTCACTGTATAACTTGTCACTGTCGGTACTGAACTTTAAGAGCATCTCCATAACGTCAGACAGCAGGTACTGGCAGTCATCGTTGTCATCCAGGAAGTTGTTCGATACCCGGTGGAGGCACAAGTGGTTTGGATCCCACTTTAAACTGTAGGTCCAGTCCCGATTAGCTTTACTGTGCATAAAGTGGACTTAAAACAGCAGCAACTCATCCAGGAAGTTGCATAATTTATTGAAAGCCTCTAACTTGGACTAGTCAACAGGTCTTCCGACCACATTTTCAGATGGCTCGCCTGGAATGCTTGAACCAACGATTGAAAATTGTGCATCACAGTATTTATGATATTGCGCTTCGGCCGCAATCAGGTCACATTAGCTATTAATGCGATTTAGAACTATTTTCCCCCACTTGTCGCACCTATTTGCGCACATACTCCGAATACTTGACATTTTTTGTAAAGTTTCCACTTGGCATATTTTTGGGTGGCGATGTGGGTGCTTGTTGCAAGCTTCCTTATCAACCGTCTCCCCGCAATAAAGACAACACGCTTTAAAGTTGAAGGTATGTAGGTCACTTCTGAGGAGGGGTTTTGTTGCATTTGTTCCTACAGGTAGAAACACTGGAACGTAATTTCCATGTCAGTATAACGTTTTCTGCACTGTACATTCACTCGCACATGACTAACGCCCTAAAATTTTCCCCCAATCCCATATTTTCTCTTTATACTGAGATTCCTCAAAGTCTCTAACCCTCTTGTCACATTGGCACTGTCAATGTCCACCATCCCGCCTTCACCGCAGAAAATGCACTTCTCCTCCATCTTCTGTTCAGCTTTCAACAACCACATACGATCACTAACACCTGATAAGATAAGAAACTATTAAAAATAATGGTAATGCCGTTTTTTTCTGAACATTCAGTTTTTTTGTCAAAATTCTTATTGATTTCATTAAATTTTTGCCGTAAACTGGACTTTCTTTAGAAAAGACATGTTTTAATCGATTATACTACACAAACCATGCATTTTAGCGCAAAACAGCACCTCCTCATGATTATCCATTACTGAGTTATCGCATTTTTAAAAAAAAATCCAAAATGGCGGCCGTTTATTCAAATTTAAGGGTGTTCCCCATGCAGGATTTTTTTGGGATTTTTCAGGGGAAGTACAGGGGGACCTAAGGAACGCATTTCAGAAGGAATTAGCTTTCTAATAATTATTTCCGTTTCGAGCCAAATTTAGGTCTAAATGTACTATACTATGTCCCCAGTTCAGCATTTCTTTTGCCTGTAAGTTGCAATTCTGCAAGATATATATAAACCTATGTTCACCTTGGTGAAGAAGAATAGTACCAAAATGAAAGAAGTGACAAAATATGACGAAACAGTACACCGAATATTGCGAAAAATGACGGGAAAATGCCGAAAATCTGGAAAAATGACCTAAGACCTAAAAATTGGCAAAAAATGCAAAATAATGCACTTTTAAATGATCTTTTTGGGGTTCTAGACGAAGTGTAATATTGTTTGTATCTAATGGCCATCGTGTCCGAGATGTCAGAAAAAAGATGACATTTCATCAACTTCCGCTCCCTAATTATTAGGATGTTTTAATGATTCCATTACAATGGGAATTTTCTATCAACTGTACATTTGACTCGCAACACCAAATTATAAAACGAGTCCATTAGTGAAAACGAAATTTTGTTAAGAATATTATTTCTTTTTGCTCGTAGTTGACAAAGATATCAGTTTTGTCCATTGTGATGTGATCGTCTTTACTGCTGCATATCTTCTGTACATCAGGTTTTAGAGTAAGCTTTGTGATTAACTAACGGCTGCATGGCTACAGGAATACTGTTTGTATTGGCATTCATCCAATGCGGTTATACGGCCAGAAATTACATCCCCCTTTATATATCTGCAGGAAACTTTACCGTTTCACAAAACTGAACATCATATGAGTATTTAGTGCACAAGACCTCGAAGACGCGGGTTTTAGAACGTAACAGCTGAGATTTAATGCTGAGGAACTCAGTTCTGTGGCAATACACAATCCCTGCTTCCCCATAATAACTTGCAAACCAATGACGTTACCAAAAGCCATGATAAATCAAAGAGATGCGCTCAGTTGGGTCCTCGTGTTTCATATCCCACCGTAACAGCACTTGGAGATACCCTAATAAGATCAAAACAAGAACCCTTTTCATATCGGAGACGCTGGCGACACCTAGTTGCCGATGCGAAGCTGCTTTGGTATTCTGTGAAATGATGGCACCTAGGAACTTCAACAGCCTGTTGTTCAGTTGCTTTCACGGCGGCCCCTAAATTTACTTTCCCACAAAGTGTCAACAACGCGTAAGGTGCTTTTCGTGTAACTACCCCTTTTTCTTAAAATGATGATCACCAAAGGTTAACACGCCACGCCTCCTTCCGTATTAATGTGGGCGATGGAGATGTTTTCCGAGGCGATGCATATGGCCTGAATGTGCAAACAATGTCCTACCAATTAATGCACTATGACAGCGCCGCTGTGAGAGGGACGAGAATTAAGGGGTTGGTTAATACTTTAGCAGCAATACTACTCGCTCCAGGACAGAACAAAACCGTTATTGTCATTAATTTATCTTCAGCTGTTCTCTGATGATTCTGGGAAGAAGGAATTGATGTAACGTACATCGAGTCAGTGAAAATTGAAGAGTTTCTCGGCTTATGAGTGGGCGGGAGCTCCCACTGCTAGATTCAGAATAATCAATGATTTTTATAAACACAAGGAAATCTTAATTTCTGAAGGTGATAATGAGTTCGGGGTTTTTATTTTTGTGCACATATAGGCTAATCGGGGCTGGACCTACAGTTTAAAGCGGGATCTGAACCACTATGTGCCTCCACCGGTATTAACCCAGGCTCCCTTGATTACAAGGAGACATTACCACCAAGCCAACGAAGAGGCCCTGAGCGTGATAAATAGACATGCTAGTATTAGTGTTATTTACAGGAACTGTAAAGAAAGTAAAGTCATCCCCATGCAACACACCGTAAAGGCATAGAGATATGTGGAGGTGCCGTGATCAACGCCACGCTCCGGCCGCAGTAGTATGATTGGTGGTATTACTGGCGCACTTATAGCGTAGAAAAGAAGAGCTCATATGATTAAACAGCCCGATTTGCCTACACTTAAAACTATGCCAAGATGCCCTTATTCCCCATTTCTTCAAGTGTGATATGCTCTCAATCCCAAGAATCTTGAATCCTAGTGTAGAAAAGAAGAACCCTCAATAGACAGATTTGCCTACACTTAAAACAATGTCAAGGGGGGCATATACCCCAATCGGCCATGTGTGTACATATTTAAATCTAAAGAATTTTGAGGCCCTAGTGTAGAAATGAAGAACTCCCCTCAGACAGATTTGCCCATGTGTGTAAAAGCTACATCTCTCAGTTTGTTGTCCATAAACTTGTCAAAAATATGCCCCCCTTGATATTGTTTTGACTATACTTAAAACTAGGGCAAAAATGCTCATAAGAGCTTTTGCTTACACAATAATATAATGTAATATATGCTTAAATACTTGTTACCTGGAATATGCTCAATATTTTAATTGGACACCAGCCTCAACTCATATATCTAATACTAAGACAATGTAATATGCAGAAATCTTCTAGAATTGCTCTGTGACTCTCTCATTTCTTACATCATAAACATATGATTTTTCACCTATAAGAATAACACTACATATAGTATCATCAGGGAGTGTATTGTGGAATTCACAGATAATTTTAATGTTTGTCCTGTCATTAACCACAACTTGTTTCCTTTTTGAAGTGTTGATGACAAACATGGGTCTCTGTGCTTTGAATTCATCTGGTGTGTAATACATGTCAGTATTGCCAGTAGTGACCCTTTTGTATGCTGTAAATGCTTCATATAATTTGAGGAAATCATCCTTGGACATGTCTAAATTATAATTTTCTCTAGGAAATACCTCATTTCTGCCATTTTTAAGATATATGTTCTTGATGTTGCAGTTATCAAATTTACTTGAATTTTTTTCTGATTATTGTGTCTTCCAGTCTGAAACAGTACCACCACAAAATCCGGCATGTCATATTGTGTACTGGAGAATGAATTTGTAGCATCAAACTCATAATAAGTACCAGTGGCAGGCTTCTGTACACATTGATATGTATAAAATTGTAAAGGAACCTGTGGATTTTTTATTATATCTGCTTTGTATTTAAGAGCATAACTGGCTTCATATTCAACAACTGGGATTCTTAGCTCCATAGTCTGAATAATGCACTTGCTGTCATCAGGTAGGGTATTAGGCATAGCTTCCCCTGTAGAGTTTAATGTACTGTACCTCATCAAAGCATTATTATCATTGGCAGCTCTTCTAAATGTAATTCTTAAACCACCCTTCCACATAATATCTTTGTAATCTGAGAAGAATCCTGGCAACAGGCGCATAGGGAACAGCATTGTGTGGTTCTTGGATAATATTTTATCACCAGCCTCAAATCCACCTATTTTGTAGTAAGAAGCCTCGGTTTTGGATAATTTTAGTGTGGCCAAAGCTGTGGAGGTAATTCCGGGATAATCTACTCTGTTTATAACAACACCATGTTTTCTGATCTCAATTTCAGAGAACAGATGTGGCACAAAATTGTCCACCAATCTTATATTTGAATTTGCTGGATAATCTGTACCATCGAGCTTTACAACATCAAATTTCATGTATAGATCTGCTCTGTGGGGTTGTATAAAGCCATCCCCTACATCAAGATCAACCTCAATCTCTGTGTTGGGTTGATTTAAATTTGCAAAGGTCCTCCTGTTTGGGGGGAATGATTGTAGCTCATAACTCTCAATATTTTCCATTTTTTTTGTATGTATTTTTATTTAAATATTAATCTCTATGATTGCAGTTATTGTGGCTCCAGCAAAATCAACTAATTCTTCTTTTTCATTAGTGAGCATCAACTCAATCTTATCTATTCTATTATGGCACACAGGAAAATATAATGTTGGGGATGGAGTGTAGATGATGGGCTCCATAAATTCAGAGTTAGGTTTGAATGTTGCAATGATGCCAGTTTGTTTGTGAGTGCCTATGCCATTTGATTTGGTGATCATACCCTCAGCCACATTACAGTGAATATTCAGAGTCTCTATGGCTAAGAATTTAGGTATATTAATAGCAGTGTGTTTGATGGCTGGTTCAAGTTTTGTGTTGTTCTCAAAGCCTAACAGCTCTCCTATAGTACCCAAATCCACTGTTTCTGTAGCAGATACAATCTCTACTCTGTGAGTGACAGAATTTTGATTTAATACTATACCTCTGGGTAATTGAGCATTTAGAGTGGACAGATTATACTGCCCTGGAGTGATGACAATTTTTTGATCACCAACTGCAATTCTGTTGTTGTGGTGTGTAATATTAGGGATCAAGTACATGCCATAAAATGCTCTGAGAGCTATTGTTTTGGGATACACTATATCATGTAATTTGAGTTTCAATATTGAATTTTGGCTGGTGAGATGGAATACCCCCATGATGTTTTAAATACCACAAGGCTTTTTGAAAATCTTCAATTGATGGTTTATTTATTTGAGACAGATATCTAAGAACAGATAAACACAAATGTCCACAATTAATATTTTTGAAATTTTGAACACGGGCATTATTGTAATAAAGATTAGCTGATTTTAGATATTTTATTAAATTTTCAGGTGGAACACCTCCAAATGAATCAAACACAAATGCCTCATTGTTTAAATATTTAAGATAACAAATCCAGTGAGTGCCCTGATTTTTGTACTTATCCAAATTAACAATGCCACACACTTTGTTGAGTGGTTGTTCTGGCAAAGAATCAGACATGTACACACCTCTAAAATTTTTGATGCCCAGTGGCTTGATTAAAGCTTCAATATCTTGGTTTGTAAGCGGCTCTTGTTTTTTTTAAACTTATTCATGGCTCTCTTAACACCTTTGCCTTGTTTCTCCATGGCCAGGTTATGGCGCTTCAATTCATCTAATTCTGCCCTATTCTTCTTGGCATCTATTACTGTTTTTGCTATGGCAGCTGATCCCCCAGCCAAGCTCCCAACAGCCCCAAGTGCTGCTAAGATGTCCGGGATAGTAAATATGAAACCCCCTGTATGCAATTTTTTCTAGATTGTTGTAATTTTTTTAATTGGGGGGTACTAAGGAATAATTTCATACCATGGCCCTTGGCAATACAAGAGCTTTTTTTCTTGCGCTGCTTTTTGGTTAAAAGACTATCAATAGTTTTAAGAGATTTAAGACCTGCATAAGGTATTTGATACATAACACCCTCGGCCTTCATTGTAGGTTTATTATATATATATATTCACAACCCCACCCCAGTTTTTGTTTGGTGTTCATAGCTATGGTGGTCCCCAATGCTGCTATTCTCTCACTCAAAGAAGCATCTTTGCTTACAAATCTACCAAATGCAGCCTCTTCTAATTTCTTGTCTGCAACATGTCTCTTGTCAAGATCAGAATGTGTGTTGTATGC
Source organism: Lepisma saccharinum (assembly GCF_977018435.1). Lineage (NCBI taxonomy): Eukaryota > Metazoa > Arthropoda > Insecta > Zygentoma > Lepismatidae > Lepisma > Lepisma saccharinum. The sequence goes on from NC_139239.1 coordinate 22,891,766, forward strand.
TATGTCATGGTCTCTACAAGCAGCATCTAGGGGATTAACACCAGGATCCCCTCTGTTTAATCTATGGTCCAATTTTGTACCGGGACCACAATACTGATAGCCTGGAATATGTAGTTCAAATGGCAGCTTGTTTATAATGTCATTAACCAACCCCCGACCCTCAGAAATATTCCAAAATTTAGGTGGTAGAGTATTAATAATTTTTATAAGATATCCAATGCCCTTAGTGTCATTCACTATAAAATTAGACAATTTTGTGCTTATCATGTCCATAATTCCAACCTTTTCATTGTAAAAATTGTGGTTGCCAGCATTTTCCTCCCCAGCTATCACCAATAACCTATCTACAAGTTTCCTGACATCATCAACCCAGACAAATTCTTTAGGCAGGGTGTTGTATTGTTTGATTCCACTGCCTGTCTTGATCTGTGTCCATATGGGCTTGATTAAATTGTTGTATTTTGCTCCACTGCTAGACTTGACTCTTTTTTGTGTGGGATCATTGTTCTGGTATAGAGCATTTGATTTTATTAATATTTCTTTGTAATGCTCATAATCTTGATCTGTATAACTGCCAGGCCTTTTCCTAGTCATCAGTTCCCACAATCCAGGTGTGCCGGGATATTTAACAAAAGCACCTCTTTCTCCAAGATGAGATTCTGAATATACAATTATATCATCTCCCATAAATGTTACTCTGAAATTGCCAATTCTATGTATGATGCTACCATCACGCTCTGTGTCAGCATATAAGCCAAAAACCTCATCTTTGTTGTCTTTAGGTGTGCTTAAATATTTTTGAGCAAGAAGACCCAATTCAATAGGATCCTGAGTAGCTTCAATTCGTCGAGGAGCAACAGGACTAGGTGTATGAATACTGAAAAGTGGGGTGATTGGATAATCTAATATGTTCCCTGCAGCTACAGGTACAAGCTCTGTGATCAAATTTTGATTTTGCTCTGTAACAGTTTTGATATTTTTGCCTAATTCACTAATAGCATCAATAATAGGCTGTTCTGTTTGTTTGTGTTGTTCATAAATTCCTCGGTTCTCTGATTTCCATCCCTTAAATCTTTTCACAAGATAATCTCTTAATTTAAGATCATCAATGATTGGCCTTTTCATGGTTATTTATATATGTTTCAATGTCTAGAAAATTGTTGATTTTATTTCTGTATTTGCCACTATTGGGTTTTCTTGTCATATCAATTGTGACAAACCCATAACTGTCCTGGTTCCAGCACCTACTGCAAAACTTGGAAAAATCATTGTAGCTCAAGTCCCCACCTACATATTCATCATGTATGTGTTTGAGGTTGGTATGGTCTTGATGAAACACACATATAAAATTGCTGTTGTCTCGGATCAGCTGCTTCGGTATTTTTGAAAAAGTCTGTGCCAGGTAGAAGCAATCAATGTTTTTGTGTCGGCCCTGTGTAAATAAATTTCTAACCTTGTTTTGATTATCCAGTATAATGTCATCAAACACAACAACAGAGTTATCAAGACATTCATGGAGTGGCTTAACATCTGGTTCAAAAGTGGCTATATCCAATCCATCATATAGCTTCATCAGCTGCTGATATTTTAATTGTTCCGAGCTCTTAGAGAAGACATACAAGTGCCTATTTTTCCAGTCTAACCAGTTGGGTGCCAATAAAAATTATCAATCATTAGTGTAGTTTTACCACAAGCCGATGGCCCAACAATAAGACATCTAATATTTTCAGGCAGCAACTTGCCATTTCTCTTAATCTGCTGATCAGGTTCTGGCAGCCTTTTTATAACATCCCAGGTGCTCATATTATCACTTTGTCTGCATCGATCCAGCTTTGTTCTGGAAGTCCTAGCCATTTGACAAATAACTTGTTGCCTTTTCTGCGGATGATTTTTTCTATGAGATATGTGTCAGGCTGTTTAGTTTTGTTGAGTTCTTCTTCATAGAACCGGCCTTTGAGAATTTCTCCTCGGTGGTCTTTTATTATATATGTGTTAAGGGTCCCAGGTTTAACTTGAACCACTGTAAATAATTCAGTGCTCCAGTTTCTTGTAAAGCCTCTTTTGAATAAGTGCTTATATTTGCTGATTCTTACTTGATCACCCACCTTGTATTTGGCTTTTCTTGTTGTTGGCTGGTATCTAGGATAATAAACAGTCCTGATCAATTTTTGCTCATCAGATGAAGTTACTTCAGAGGGTTTCATGTTGATTGTGGAATGGACCGAGTTGTTATATTTATGTAGAAGTTCTGGAAGAATATTAAGCCATTTATAATTACCTTGAAGTGTAAATTGTTTATACATAAGATTTTTTAGAGTTTTGTTGAATCTCTCTACAATTGAGGCCTTGAGATCACTGTAACTCGAATAATGTTGTATTGACTGGCTTTTAATAAATTGTTGGAACACAGAATTATAAAATTCTTTGCCATTATCTGTTTGCAAATAGCGCGGTGATCTTCCACTCTGATTGATGATTGTCCTGAAGGCTTCTGTAACACATTTTCCAGTCTTGGATTTGAGTGGCACAGCCCAGGCAAATTTTGAAAATGTATCTATGACAGAGAGTAGATACTTGTAGCCCTTGTTGATTTTGTCTAAGTTTTTCAGCTGTCCACTTGCCATCTCAATCAAGTCGCACTGCCATAAATCATCTATGCCTTTTGTGACTACTGGCAGTCTCTTATAATTATGTCTGGCTTGTCTGTGTAATTCATCAACAATAATTTGTCTAGACATAATATGAAAACAAAAATATTGCAACAATGGGGTGTTCAGCAGCTGATACTACAGGATTTTCTAAATATAATTTGTCTCCTATTTGTATATGAAATTCCAGAGAGCCATCATCTTCAGCATAAGATGTTTCTAATGTATTGGGATCTGTAAAATCCTCTAACTCAACACTGGTGACCTTTGCTTTGTTGTCAGCATTTGTTATTGATAAAGTAGGGTAGTGGTGTGCCTGTGGTTGTAGCAAATATTTGATCTTGATTGGTCTCAGTGTGCCCCCAACAAAAAACTGGTAATAAAATTGTGCAGGGGACAGCATATATATTTTGCCACCTGGTGTAAATGGTGAATCATATTCTTTGTTGGGGATGCTGTACAATTCAAGAATTATTGTATGTTTAGGATTCTCGATTATGCCGGTTATTTCTTTTTCTGCTGTAAGCAATCTACTTGTTACAGATTCAAGGTGCTCATTGATAGTCCTAAGAACATCATCATGGCCTGGCTTGATTTTTATGTCCACAACAAGTTTCTTGTATTGTTGCACGATTTCTTGTAGCTGGGTGGCAAAAACAGACAGAGCATTTGCTTGATTGGATTCCATGGTCCCTAGCTGTTGCTTGATATTAGCTACAATTTGTTGCAAATTTTCAATAACTGCCAATTTTGAATTCTGAGCAGTAAGATCATGGACCTGTCTTCTGATATCCTCAAACAGGGCATGCAGTTCATTAATATGTTGATTAGTTGGTAGAGTGGCCACTGTCTGAGTAAGTTGTTTGATCTCTGTCTGGATATTCTTGATATCTTCTGATTTCAATATGCGATTCACAGCTCTCTTAATATTTTTAAGTTCCTGTGATGTAGGCAGATTTGATACAGTATTTTGCAAAGATTCAAGTGCCAATTTCACATCATTTAATTCAGAAGCATCAACCACACCACGCATAGCATCTTGGAGCAGGGCTATATCAGCCTGAGTGGGTGTTGATTGTTGTAAAATTTCAAGCTTTGTTTGGATATCATCGATCAAGTGATGAAAATGAGATAGCTCAGATTCAGTGTTGAGGTTTTCAAGCTTTGTGATCTGTTGCTGGACACTGGCAAGGGTGTCTACAATACCAGGCAGGCGAGATTCTAGAGATTTTTGTATATTTGTCAAATCACTTTGCACTGCTGCTATTGTACCCTCAAGATGGGTTATGGTACTTTGAATTTTTCCAAAATCTTCATATGTTTCAAGTTGCAGCTTAATATTGGCAACACTCCGAGTTATTGCACTCAAAGCATCAGAAGATGGCAAGTTGTTCATAAAATTTTCAAGTGTCTCAATTTTTTCTTTAACCTCGGCTATGGCATTGTTCAGAGGGTTTAGATTAGGTATCTGGAGTGATTGAATCTGTTCCTTTAGAGTGGAAATCACTAGATCAAAATCTTCTTGTGATTTTATGCTTTTGACAATTGTTTGGAGCTGTGTCTGGACATTATTTATCTGCTCTTCCAATTGTTGTTTCAATTGCTCAGAGTTGGTGGCCTGAGTTTTAAATTTGGCTTGAAGAGCTGCTACAGCCTCTTCTAAACTTTGAAAATTATCTAATGTGGCCAAGTCAGTATATTTTTGAAGCAGCAATTTGAGTTCAGAATCAATTTTAAGAAGAGGGTCCATGCATTGTGATTGTAAATTTGTAATTTCTAGTTGAAGACTGGCATTGAGTGTGGTTTGTAAAGCTTGTAAATCACTTCTTAATTTCTTGACTCTGACATCAAGCATCAGAATCTCATCACTGTGATCTTCATACCTTGTATGGCCAAATATATCATTAGGCATTTTTGTTTTAGTGGTTATTTATTATTGAATATCTAATTCTTAATTCTATAAAAAAAGGTATAAGCTTGTCATAGGATCCCGGGACCTCAATATATAAACAGTCACCAGCAGAAACAGTATATACAGTGCCAGAAATCATGTTTGAGTGCTTAATTCTATAAATATTTCTCCCTATTGAAATCTTGACATTACCCTCAGGGGTTGTAATAAATTGCAATTGACCACCTACAGGTAATTGGTAATAATTTAAATTATTGTTAAATATGTACAATGTTTTACCTGTTTCATCATCAACATCTGTAAGTATGCTGTTCAGATGAATAATTAACAAAGCACTTAGTTTAGATATTATATCAGAAGAGGGTTGTGGTGTTGGCAGGTCCATAATAGCCTGTTTTTTGAACCCAAATAAGTTCATATGCATGTTTATTTATTTCAAATCATGCTCTGTAATTGGGCATTGATTACCACTTTTCAAATCACAATGACCCCATGGTAGAGTATGTATGCCACATGATAAAATGCATCTCTTATCATCATGTGGGTCCAGAGCCACTTTTCTTACAATATTTGTAGTCAACAAGTGATACACACTCTGAATTCTGGATTCTGATGTTCTGATTGTGCTACATGATTTGAGGCAATTTTTGTAATCTTCAAATTCAAGCTCTTTGTCTACAGTCACTCTGCCAATGCCCTTGGCCTTTTTGGCAACAGCGCCACTACATGTTTCAAAACTGTACATCTTGGCCCTTAACCCAGCAAATGCCACAATAACATCACCAAGTGTCTCATCTTTTAACTTGCCAGGCACCTTTTTGTTGTGGGGTTTAATTTTTGAATGTTCAGTGGTATCAAAATATTTAAACAATTCAGGCTGTGTTATATCTTGATAAACATCTTCTGTTTGAATATCAAGAACAAAACTATCTGTGTCCATGTAAATCAGTTTTACACGATCCTTATAAAAAGGCTTCAACACATCATAATACAATTTTAACATGTGTAATTTGGCCAATTCCAATATCACAGCCCCTACATAAATAGCCTTATCAAACTTAATCTTTGTTTTTTTCATGTTGAAAAGTGCCATATTCTCATCATAAATTCTTCTGTAATTGAAGTTGGGCTTTGCAATCAATTTTTTGCTCCGGCTGGGGTCAGTAATTATTTTAACATCAATATGTTTTCTGAAATTTTCTATTGTTTTGCCATACACAGAATTGACCATGAATTTAAACAAGGTCTTATCAAATTGGCTCATTGCAGATGTTCGAAGCTCTGTGTTTGTATCAATATATGGCTTCAACCATCTTGAGTGCCTGAACCTCAAAACTTTTCCAACTTTGGTCACTTGAACACCATGATTCATCAGGAACTGGAGGTTTTTGTAATATAAGACATAATCCTGTTTCGGCTCTAGAGTCATCATCAATTTCTTCTGTTTAGAGCCAGGTGAACACTTAACCTCAGGAATTGGGGGCAGATCAGAAAATGTGTTGTGTAAATCATCAGGAATTGTCAGATCAACTTCTAAGAACAGGCCATAGTTACTGTCATCAAAATCCTGAAGATCTTCAATATTAAAATCTTCAACCCACTCAAGCCCTGCATATGGCAATTTATCCATCATGGCATAACCATAGAGGCTGTTGGCATCTACATACAGTATATAATTTGATGGCAATGCTGGATCATAATCAGGAATATATTTGTTATTTGCTCTGGCATATCTCTGAGAACATTGCACCATGCCTCCTCTTATACATTGTTCCATAAACAGATACATGTCCTGATCCTGAATGAGATCCAATTGCATTTTAGTGTTTAAAAACATTGCAGACCATGCTAGGCCCGGAGCACTGTAAAAATACATTGGATCCAGCTTATAATTTTGCATGGAAGATTTTCTAAATGCCTGAAGTATATCAGCTAAGAGGGTCACATCAAGTTTTAAATATGCCTTGTGATAATCACCAAATGTCTGGCATTTTAAATTGTTCCACATCAACTGGGCATGGTGATAATCTTCATCAGTGATTCCAGATGCTCTGATTTTGCTGTAAAACTCTTGTTGTGGTGGTAGAGAACACTCATCAAATTTAGAAAAATCTGTAACATAATCATATGGATATACACCCTTCCGCCTAATTAATTTCAGGTCCTGATTTGGAAACAAAGCACATGTGATTTTGAATTGATCATCAGATAATTGAGTGGCCAGTGTAGCCAGGCTAGCAGACAGAATTCTGTATGAATCAAGAAATCTTAAGTGAATAGGAACACTATTAACTTTAATTATTTTGCTAATGGCAATATATTTTTCATTATTTTCAGCTAAAATATTTAAATTCTGCTTGTCAAACCCCTCGTACCTGATCAAATGATGAAAATCATAATTGGATGCGCCATGGCAAAATATGGGGACAAATTTTGGTCTCTGGATCTTAATATTACAGCTATTACACAGGGCCATTAAGAATTTACCATCTGTATGAGAATGGTGTTTCACCTTGATATTTGTATCTGAAAATTCAGAATCACATACCGGGCATTTTTCTGCATTGTTGAAATCGTCAATCTGTTTCTCTGTTAAAGGCAACATGGGTTTTGATTTTAATAAGATATTAGATGCTATGTCATGGCACTCATTTTCTATTCTATGTGCAAATTCTTTGATGGCATCTGCTCCCATGTATAAATATTCTTTACTAACAACACCATCCTGTACAATCACATAATAAAAACTAGAAGGTTCATGTAGCTGGTATGATGTACTTGAAGATTCATCAGGATCTGGGCTGCAGAATGCAAGAGGTTTGAGGTTTGATTCAAAATCACAGACTATATATGCTGGGTGTTCCAACAAGGCTTCAAATATTTTGAATTTGACATTTTCACTTGGGTTAGGCATAAGCATATGAACAGGTTTATGGTTGCCACAGTATTTCAGATGCTCAATTAACTTGTTTTTAGCAATTTCTGCATTCTCTTCCCGAACCCCATTCACCATTTTTCTACCATCAAATACAGTCAAACATCTTCTGCACAACTTGAATATTCTATGAGTTTTGTCTAGTTGTGTTCTAATTAAAGCTTCAAGATTATGTATCAGAGTGTAATGGTGTGTATCATCCCCTTCAATTAAGAGCAGATCAATCGGAACAGCAGAATCATCATCAAATGTACTGATTCTGAGAGGTGCTATCAAGCAATTGCCACGGCCAGTAGAAAAAATAAATACATTAATAGATAATTGTTTGCCATTGATATCCCGGGCCTTTTTTCAAATTTATCAATATTCTGAACAGACATTGGATATTCTAAACCCTCCATTGCCTCATCAAAATCATTTTCATGTTGTTTATAAAAAAGTTATTCTCTGAGGATCCTTTGAAATTGGATACAAAGCAGCTAAAATACACCACAGAAAACATTTCTCATCATTATTTTTTATTTTAACCACAGCTTTTTTGTTTTTAATATTGGCAGGTAATGGCAAATATGTAGATACTTGTAATGGGCTGAATTCAGAAATATTAATATATAGCTTGTGTGGAGATCCGCATAGGCTCCATCCAGACTCTTTTGCTGAAAATTCAGAGTGTTTAATATTCAATTGATCTAGCAAACTGCTTATTATTTTGTCTGAATTTGCATTCGAATATACAGCTACAGTTTCTGTTATGTGGGGCTGTGTAAATTTTGTGCCATTTGTCTTCTTATATTGTGTAAACAATTTGAGGGACAGCTTATAAGAGCCATTTTGTCCATTTAGAATTGCCTGCACATCAGAATTTATACTGTTCAAAAAATTCTTAATGTCACATTTTGGCTCTGATACAAACCGGTGATCCCTAAGTTGGCCATTAAAACTACTATGGATAGGTGGTGCATAGCGTGGCTGCTTTTCCGGTCCAGCATTAACAGGTGTTTCATGCTTCCTTTTCAGACCAGATGTAGATGGTTGTGGGGGCAATGTTAATGACTGTTCATAACAAATACACTTATGCCATTTGTAATATGCCTTGCTTAATATTTTATGGCATCTTGGACACATTTTTGTAGCCCTTCTGCATTTCTTACGGTCACAAATAAACCGGTGCCTAGCCCAATTAGAACTAGATATATTTTTATTGCATTGATTGCAATATTTCAAGTTTGGCATTTTTATTGTTTATTTATATAAAATTTCTTGGTCCAAAAAAACAACAAAACTATGGACAATATGCCAAAACAATTATAACAGCAGTTAGTGACTGAGCTGGTGCTTTTATACCCAGACAACAGCAGAAACTAGGCTCTGGTGATCCCCAATATAAAATAATTTTGCTCTATTATGCTGTTGTACAACACACTTTACCAGGTTTCAGATCTGGGAGCTATCAGTTGTATATCAACTAGCAGTGAATATTCTCAAAATCTCACGTGTGGAGATATTATTTTGCCACATGTATTTCAATCTTACACATTTTACCAGGACTCAAACCCAGAGCTCTTGTTTACAAGGCAACAATATTAACACTTTGCCATCAGGGGAGGCCTCAAACACAGAAGCCTCTTGATTACGAAGCATATAAGCCATGGGACTATGTCCACATGCAATACACATTGAATATCAGAACCCAGGAGTTATGAGCTCTATATCAGCTAAATACAATTCAAAGTTGGACTTTGAACTGTGCAATGAATATTCTGTAAGTCTCACTCGGGTATATATTATCAGAACAAGGCAAAACCTGAATCCAATTCAGGCATATATGATAACATGCAAGAGTGAAGTTTTATGCTCTTCCAGTAAATTGGAGTTAATAGCATGATGGCATGGCAATTTTCCCTGAAAGGGCACAGTGTAGATTTTATCTCATTCATGCTAGCATATAAAATCTCCCAGGCGTGCATAATTTATTGCTGGCCGGGACATGAAACTGATCAAAGATTAGAAAGAACATGAAACTTCTTGCCTGCCCTTGTCCCATTGTATTGATCCGTAAGTTGTAGAGCATGAGAATATAAACATTTTTGACCTAGTTTTAAGTGTAGTCAAAACAATATCAAGGGGGGCATATTTTTGACAAGTTTATGGACATCAAACTGAGAAATTCAGCCTTTGCACACATGGGCAAATCTGTCTGAGGGGAGTTCTTCATTTCTACACTAGGCCTCAAAATTATTTAGATTTAAATATGTACACACATGGCTGATTGTGGTATATGCCCCCCTTGACATTGTTTTAAGTGTAGGCAAATCTGTCTATTGAGGGTTCTTCTTTTCTACACTAGGATTCAAGATTCTTGGGATTGAGAGCATATCACACTTGAAGAAATGGGGAATAAGGGCATCTTGGCATAGTTTTAAGTGTAGGCAAATCGGGCTGTTTAATCATATGAGCTCTTCTTTTCTACGCTATAAGTGCGCCAGTAATACCACCAATCATACTATTGGCCGCCTTTACCTCCCCGCCCTGTAGGTACATTTTTTTAGAGGCTGGATGTACCTTAGAACCTGTCCACGTAGGGTCATTAGCGAGAAAAGAAATCTACTTGGAATCACGTGCCCCGGGAATCGAACGCTGGTCGTCCGCGTGAAATGAAGTGGGTAAATCATATTTAATAGGCTTAGTGCTTGTTTGAGACGTTGTGCTTCAGTATTAGCACATGTATTTCTTAATGTTAGTTCCAACTTTATTTGGAAAGAAAAAAGCATTTTTGGCCAGTAGCGACGATGGGAATGAAGAGTGGTATACATAGTTGGATGAAAGGACAATCACAGAAGACAACTCCACATAGAGGATTATACTGACTGTGGGTGCAGGCGCTAGAGTCTCGGTGTTCTCAGGGGGAATTTGCCGCTAGGCTAGCCTAAGGGCCGCAAGTCCAGGGAGGGTGCACAAAAATGAAACGCTGAACTGGCAGAAGTGCATTGATCATCGACTATTAACATTCCTTAATATTCTGATAACAGCAAAACATGTTAAGTCCTTTTACTTGCTTATTTCATGAAAGAAGGTAGGAGGATAAGTTTCTAGCGTTTAAATAACTTCTTACATCATAACCCTATTTCCAGTGGCCGCGTAACAGTGCTCGAATATAAACAATTGTTCCTCGTAGAAACGAATGTAAACATTTTGAATGCCAACAATTTACAGTCAAATGGAGGAATATTGACGGCCAGTGTGGCTACCGTAATATTGTGTCGGTTTCTTTTCCTTTGGTGCATATGGCGTATTAGTGTTGTGTAGCAAAATGCATGCTGCAAGTGGCGCTTATAAACGAAAACGAGGTTTAATGAATAATATTTAATCATATTTGTCTATATTCTAAAGTTTTGAAGCGTTATTAATGCAGAGTATGGGATTCCGAGCCAACAGATCAACTATAGATAATATATTCATAGTAAGACAGATTTTTGAAAAAAGCTATGAATTTAATATTGGACTCTACAACTTGTTTATAGATTTTACCCATGCATTTGACTCAGTGCACAGGAACAAAGTAATAGATGTCTTAAAATCATATGAAGTACCATCTAAACTAATCAGACTAATTATGTTAACCTTAACCAACAATAAAGAAAGAGTCAAAATTAACAGGGAACTGAGTGAAGAATTCGAAGTAGAAGGTGGAGTCAAGCAAGGTGATCCCTTATCTGCAACGCTGTTTAGTATAGTGATAGACTCTGTATTGAAAAAGATGAAATTGAGAGGAAACATATCAACAAGATTAAAACAATGTATTGCACATGCCGATGACATCCTTATAACAGCAAGGACAAAAAAGACATTAATAGAAACATTTGAAGAACTAAAAAGTGAAGCTATGAAAATGGGGCTCGTAACTAATATGCAGAAAACTAAATATCTCAGGTGTGTAAAAGGTAAAAGCAGATTACAAGACCTAATTATAAACGACGAGAGAATAGAAGAAGTGAGATCTTTCAAATATCTTGGATCAGTTGTAAATGGCGACAACACAATTGAAAAAGAAATTAGAGAGAGAATTATTCTAGGTAATAAAGCATATTTCGCCAACTTAGCCCTATTTAAGAGCAAACTAATATCTAAATCTGCGAAACTGAGACTTTATTATAACATAATAAGACCCATAACCACATATGCATGCGAAAATTGGACCCTCAAAGACTCCTGTAAACAGAAACTCTCAATATTTGAAAGGAAAATTTTAAGAAGAATTTATGGCCCTCTGAAAGAACCTGATGGAAATTGGAGAATACAAACCAACGAAGAACTCAACAAGTTAATCAGGAATGAAAATATCATAAATTTCATAAAATCACAAGGACTAAGATGGTTTGGGCACGTAAATAGAATGTCTGATGAAAGATTAGTAAGAGAAATATATAAATGGAAACCACTTGGGACACGAGTCATAGGTAGCCAAAGAAACGGTGGGAAGATGAAATAATGCAAGATCTGAAAGACATGAAAGTAAAGAATTGGACGAGGAGCATCCAGGATAGGAAAAAATGGAGAGATGTTGTTGAGAAGGCCAAAACTTTCAATACATGAAGTTGTAGCGCCTCAAGAAGAAGAAGAAGAAGAAGTATTATTCGTTTAATTACAATTAGTTTAAGTGAAGTGCCATTATAACAAAACCGTAATAATAATAATAATAATAATGTCGGCAGGGCCAAAAAAGAAAAATAGTCTGATTTTTTAATGTCTTCCTAAAAGGTCATTCTTTACATCACAGGCTGTGAATTATGAGGGTCAGTTTATAAATTAAGAGTTCATAAAAAGATAAAGTTTAATTTCACAAATCAACTGGATATAGCCCAAAGCCAGCCAACAATTTCGTAATATGAATTGAAATTCTTAGAAGCGAAAAAATGTTTTCAAGTTTTCTTGTAATTTTTCCTAATTGAAAAATGTTATTAAAATGTCCATCTCTTCCAGTAAATTAAAGCTTTTTAGCGCTTGTTAGAAAAAATACATCAGAAATTTTACAAAATAAGTTTGAATAAAATACTATTTTTCTTTTCTAAGATAGCGAAGCTACTGATGCACGTACATTTTGGAATTTATATCGAAACAATTGATTGATTCATTTATTTATCGATATTTTTCATTTGATACTTTTCACAAATAGCCTCATTTGTTGGAATGATTTTTAAAGGATAGGATACAGAAGAGAAGATAAATGATTCTTCCGAATGAGATAATTACGAATTTTATCATGAGCAATTTTGGGTTGAAAAATCCTCTACACCAACATACAACGTTTATGCGGAGAGATTGTGTATTGAAAGTATTCTTTAACGACCTCTAGTACACAAAAAATGTTTAACTTAATGAATACACATAGCTATCCAATATTTAACAAAGTCATAGTCTTACCTTGATTTCATGTTAACTGACGTTAACTTTCGGATGTTCTCGGATACACATTGGAAGTATATACTGCGATTTTTCACAATACCTTACTTTTTCAACGTAAGACGTCTACCCTGTGACTAGCAACGATTTTTAATTTAGGTGGATTTTTCTCTGATAGTTACCGCCTGCCTATGCAAATCGAACTGAGAATATACGTTCCTACCTTTGACTAGAGCGCTTTCCATTTCTATTTCTACCGTTTGAGTTAACATATAACTGTTACCTTTTGACATTTTCCATGTAGCTGTCGGAATAATTCCATGTAGGGGAAGCGGGGGATAGTTGTAACACTTTTAAAATTTTCAACTTCAAAAAATTGTATAATTTTTGCGTTTCAACATATGTCCACGAAACTTTGTAGTTGAAAGGCAGGATACATTCCACTTGCACAGAAAATTTGAGAACCTCGACACTCATGTATTTTTATTGGAAATTTAAAATTTTCAAACACCTAACGTTTGTTGCAACACTTGGAAACATAAATGAAAGTAAGAACGAAAATCTTAATTTACTTAACAAATGATACAAAAAACGATATGAATATTATGTTAGAAACTGTTCAACATATGCTGACATTGTAACAATATTTTAAACTTCAAGTAGGCCTAGACCTAAATTTAGAATATTTGTGGTTTATAAATGTACGCTAGATAAAGGAGTATACAAACAAAATAAACAATTTCTTTAATCTGAGAAACAATGATGACAGACATAAAACGCATTTTCTTTAGGACATTTCTTGAAATGTGCCCACCCGTCACACTCTATACACTGTACCCACTCCCTTCCACCTGTTGCAACTTACCCCTCACCCACTTTACTTAAAAAAAGGACGAAAATGTCTTCAACATGAATCTCATTGTAAACATGGCTGTTATTATTTTACAGGTGAAAGTACATGTGTATCATTAATAGGCTAGTCAACGACAGTTGCTTGTCCTAGTCGCCAATCACTTCAAAATAAATTCTTCAAATTTTACTCGCCTGGTCTGAAAACAACAATTCTTCTTTCCTGTAACTGTTATTAGCTGCGTGCACCAACAATCTAGAACGTTTCTTCCTCCACAAAATGCGCATGCGCGAAGGGCAAGTTCGTTCTCGTAACTCTTCACGTTGAGGAGGTATTAACAGTGTTGCAATCTACCCCTGTTGCAACTAGCCCCCGCTTCCCTATAACTCGCACCATAGCTTTCTTTCTTAAAATAAATAAATAAATAAATAAATGAAAACGTGCTCGTTATAATGCGTAAATAAGGTACATTTTATAATTGAGACTAATTTACAATTGGATTGTAAAATCTCAATATGCTGACCAAGGCAGAAATTTATTTTATTATAAAACATAAACTAAACGTAACGTTTCAACCTTCTAGCAAGGTCTCCTTCAGACTCTGCACCAAGTACTAATTACCAAGTACATTTGTACTTGGTGCAGAGTCTGAAGAAGACCTTGCTAGAAGGTTGAAAAGTTACGTTTAGTTTATGTTTTAAAATAAAATAAATTTCTACCTTGGTCAGCATATTGAGTTTTTCATATCATGGAAACAAGGCTTAATGGTGTTACAATTGGATTGTGAATAACAGTTGGATTTTATGAGTTGATATGGAAAAGGATCACAATTCGCGAATTCGAATCAGTGAAATATGTGTTCACAACATGTCACTGCACATAATTAAGCACTTTATTGCTGTAATTATACTCTATCCCCATCTACCTCTGGAGCAAGTGAACGAAAACAAGTCTCTGCGCAAGTAGAGACACGAGACTGCTCCACCAATGGACACGTGAGAGAGAACGGGAGTGCTTGGAGGAACCTTCGCAGCAACATGTATTACTTGGGATTGCCCATTCGATTTCCCCCCTTCTCTGCCGCAATGCGCGGCCTTGCTCCAGAGATAACCGAGGCAGAGTTTTGGTGTTACCGCGTTTGGCGAGAAATCGAGATCCCTATACTCGTAACTTATTGGGCAGCAAGGATTTCAGGATGTGGATGTCCCATTTTTATTGCATTTGACTGTACGAGGCCGATCGCTTTTCTCCCCAAGGTGCAAGAATTTCAGCCACAGCAAGACGCTATACCTGATGTTCGGTATTCAGCTGCTCGCTTCGAATTTTGCCACGACTTTGACTGATGGTTGGGCAATTGGATACCAGCGGAGGCATCGACATTCCTGGATGGGGAATTAGCTTCTGGAAGAAGAAGTCCCTTTTCCTCTGCGTAGAGGAACTCACTGCGAATTCCTGGGCGAGCGACTTCCCCCGCGGAAGATATATGAGCGTTTGGGGGACGTCGAAGCCCCAGAGCATGGGAGATCGTCGCATGGACCGTGATAGCCGCAGATAAATAACATGTTGCTAACCAGAAATTCATTGTTGGAATTGCTGAGTCAGTGGATCCAGAATGTTGGTTTAGCTCGTTTGCGAACCGCACCAACAAGGTCGAGTTGTAGCAGAGGCTTCTAAGTGCATAAAGTGTTCACTTTGACCAAAGAGTAGGATACCCAGCCTCAAAATGTGGAACGTAATCATTCACGATAAATTTCATCGATTTCACTCAAATGCAGTACATCAGTCATTCGACGTTTGTAACCTCTATATGAATTTCGCATTAAATCTTCTAAACTTACTTCAGTTAACGTGAGCACCATAATGATCTCATTCTAATCACGACTCCTCCTGTAGCACGGTCTATATCACATTTTGCTAGACTAACATGGATGAATTTGCCATAAAACAAGTTACTTTGGACATGGGAAGAACGTATCATTTTTATAATTTTGGTAGCTGTATTCTCTTCAAATTTTTTAAACCCTCATTAATATTTCCCACAATCCTAGAAACCCAGAAAACTTCACTGCAGCAAATCCACTAGCAAAAGTAAAAATGTATGTCTGAATTGTGTCTTAAAATTACTCAGAATTTTATTCTTAATCTATTAATACATAGTCTAGAAAAATAAGTATGCAAAATAGAAAACAACTGCAACAAAATAGTAGCAAATAGGATGAAACTGAAAATATTTGCAATTAAAAAATAATGATTTTTCAAACAAATTCTTGAGTAGAAAATCGGGTTCGAATCCCGGCATGGGCAGGGGTGTTCTTTGTGAGTGTTCTTCATCAATTTCATCATGTCGTCACTCATCATCATCTTTGCGATTAGCCAGAAGTGGCAGAAAAGCGAAGTAAAATAAACCAAATCAATCAATGAATCAATTGAGTAGAAAATATGTCGAAACTTGCTTCAGTAGCACCACTCCATGTATCTTCAATCACACTTCTCTAGGGGGCCAATTTTTCTCATAATTTCAGTTGTTGCACAAGTATAGTAATAAAATTTTGAAATTACACTCTACCAATACCAAACTTTTCACACAGTTTATGAGAAAATGAGAGTAGATTATCTAAGATAATATTATCTACTAAATTCATAATAGTATTAAATTCCTCCAGGAGATAAATATTTTTCCCGTAATTTTTTTCAACTAAATGATATATTTTCTTATGGGAAATTATATACAGGGTATCTCATAAGTAACAGCGCAAACTGACACAGGTGAAAGTACACGATAATAGAAGCAAAAAAGTCTCGGTAAACATTTGTCTGCAAAGGAGCTATTTTCGAGATAATCGCGAATGTGTGATTACAAGCCGCCACCGACCTCATTGTTTGTAAACGTCGTCGTAGTTGGTAAATGCTAATAATGTGTGCGAATGTGTGGTTACAAGCCGTCATTGATTGCATTTTGTAAACACAGAGTGCTTTGATCCTGTCGCGGTACGAGGTTTGCTCTTTGTTTACAAAACAGAACATTTCCGAGAGGTGTTGTTGTAATCATGCAGGATGGATACAATAAGTACAGAGAATTGTACATGCTTGTGACAAATTCCGAAATGAACCGGGGGTGTTCGAAAGCATTTTACCAACTAGGACGACGTTTTCAAACAATGAGTCGGTGTCGGCTTGTAATCACACATTCGCGATTCGGTGGAGGCACAAGTGGTTCGGATCCCACTTTAAACTGTAGGTCCAGTCCCGATTAGCCTTACTGTGCATAAAGTGAACTTAAAACACTAAATCAAATCAATCAATCACATTCGCGATTATCTCGAAAACGGTTCGTTTGCAGACCCATGTTTACTGAGACTTTTTTTGCTTCTATTATCGTGTACTTTCACCTGTATCAGTTTGCGCTATTACTTTTGAGACACCCTGTATATATATTTTTTCGAATTCCTTACAATTTAAACTATATAATTGCAGAATGCCTATTTTTGTTACTATTAAGAACTTTCTACCGAGGGCTTTTAAATATGGTGATATTTGTACAAATACATGCTTTGGTCACTCAGAGTTCAAAATCATCAGAGCCAAAACGTGGGATTAAAATTTCAGTAAGGCTGAAGCATAGAGTGAGCCTCACTACTCCGTCAAAACTTTCGCCATCGGTATGTTCCGTCACGGCATTCTATTTACCGGAAAAATTCCTCGCCGAAGTTAAATACGTCATCCGCACGCAGCTAAAACTCTTCTTGTCGGTGAATTTATTTCGTGTGAACGGACAGGCGGACAAAGCAATCCTTAATAGGCACTCGCCAACATCATCTCTTCGACATTCCCTCTTTACGCAGATTACATCAGTTTCCGCCTTACTGTACCCGGAACCTCACTCCCCTCAAAAGTGAAGATTAAAAGCGAACAATCCAAAAGTCAGTAAGTCAGAATCCTGACTCTAGCTTATCGCATTAAGTGTTTAATGGCTTGGTTTAATTTGGGTTGTAAGATCAGACAGAGAGAGAGAACGAGAGTCTTTCCACTTGGAATTTGAAACCCGTGGAAGGGTGGAGGGGGGTGAAGCCCAAACTAGGACTACATACTTCTCATCCTCTTGTCTCTACTACATCCCTCGGAAAACTCTTATTTCCACGTCAATTTAATCAGCAAATTCCGAAAGGCTGTTAGGTTTGTTAAAGACGAACTTGGCTTCATCACATAATCCAATACGCAGACGATATACAAAAGCCTTAACGAAACTCTGTTACTATCTTAAAGTCTATTAAGCGAGAATCCTCCCTCCCTCATTCTCTCCCCCACCTCCAAAACCCATCTTGTTATTGCATTTAAGAGCCTGCCAGGATAGGAGATCATATTTCCTAGCTCAGGATAAAAATTAAGGTCAAAAGAGTGTGGAGCGGTACACGGAATCCATTTTAAGGCTTCGTGTTGGATGTGGGTAGAAGGATGGCTGACCCTAATACCATACGCTAGATATTAGTAAGTTCATGGTTGAAGTAACTTTATGTCCTACACTTATTGATTTTCGAGGAAGATTCTCGTTAATTTTTTTCAATATAGGCTTCACTTGCTTGTAAAGAACTATCTTTCAAAAATACAATATTGCAGAGATGCTCATGGTGGAATCGAAATCCTTATTCATACATTATGCATCGATTCCATGGTGTAGAACAACGACATACATATTCTACAGAGTGAGCCTCCCCGATGACGTAGGAGTAAGCGTGTACTCTTGTAATCAAGAGGTCCCATGTTCAATCTCCTGTGGAGGCACAGTTTACAGTGATTAGGACCCCCCTTTAAACTGAAGGTCCAATCCCGATTAGCCCATCTACTAGTACGCATAAATTAGACTTAAGAAAATATTCTACGGAGTGAGTATATCACAAGTCTTGTAACACCCTCCGCATTTCGTGACGAAGGAAGGCATGCCTCCCAAATGCTTGTTACTGCCCATTGGCCGGGAGCAGGGACACCGCAGAGGGGACTTTCTGCCGTACACAGTGGTTGTGATTGTCTTCTGGAAATCCGCCATATTGAATTCCAATCAGAATACTGGATTTTAATGTCGGTTACGGGATTCGGATATTTGATCAAGGATTCATGATTCAGATTTTGGATCATGAATTTGGCATTGAAATATTGTATTCAGGATTCGAAATTCAAATATTGGATCCAGGATTTGGGAAACTGGTGTTGAACACAGAATTCTGGATTCGGAAATTGGATCCAGGATTCAGGATCCTAATATCGGATCTAGGATTCGGGATTAGGATATCTGTTTCAGGATTCGGAATTCGGAAATTTGATCCAGGATTCAGGATTAGGATATTGGATGCAGAATTCAAGGTTCATATATGGGGCCAAGAATTCGGGATTCGGATATCGGTTGCGAGGTTCGGATATTGGATCCAAGATTTGGAATTCGCATATTGGATCCCGGAATCGGGATTCAGATATTGGATAAGAATTTCATTCATTTTTGTCGAGGAGTGTTCACAATCCATACGTCGACCATTGTCTTGATTGGTAGCATAGTCTGTCAACTGGTTACTGAAAGCTTTTTCTTTTTCCTACAGGACATATAGATATAATAAATCGAAGTGGCATCTATTCATATCTACTGCATTGCTGCTTGGCTGCGTACACAAAGGAAACAAAATGCTGTTTCTTCGGGCCTAACGAGCAAAATATTGCTAAGAATAGTTCTTTGTCCCCTACACGTTCTGTGAAAGTGTGGAGGTGTTGTACGGCGCAACCCTGTGTTACATCATTGACTCGCTTATGTAGGAGCTATGTATGTGTTATTTTTTCAACCTATATAGTTTTTATATCTCAATTGATACGTAAAACTTTTTAAAGTTTTTGAAAATTTTATACCGGTGCCTACGACACTTAGATTCTTTGGAGAACTGGCTGGTACTGCATTTGAACGACACCAGTCAAAGCCATTAACTGATGTAAAGAATAGATATTTCTCGTATCTTGCGTCGATTCTCTCTCAGTTTTGATTAATCGTGACGGTGAGAATTAAAAATGATTAGAAAATTAATAAGAAGAAAACAATACTTGGGCCAAAACTTGAAACTGGAATGTTCGGTCACAAAACTTCTTGTATATTCAGTTTGGAAATAATAAATTTTGATTCAGTTGAGGCTTGTTATCTTTATTTCTTCAAAATACAATCGAAATTAAAATTAATTTTCATTAGAAGATGCGTATGACACACAATGTGATATTCGTCAAATGCTGGTGTACATATGATTTTTCTAGAGGTGCCAATTAGTATGAATCTTTAGCGCACACACTCCACTATTAGACTACATTCCAATTATACAGTCATCGACAATAAAAATGGGACACTTAGATCCTGAAGCACTCTCTTCCCTGCAATGAATTAGGTGCCTACTGGTGCCTAAGATACGTGTGTTTTGAAAGCAAATTTTCAATCGCAAGTTCTACCACCGCCGTAGAGTTAGGCAACACACATAACGCCTTGCAGGGAAGAGATTAGGATCTAGGTGTTCTCATTTTATTGACGGTGACTGTACATTCCGATCGAAGAATCCTTTGGTTAAGAAGTCACGATATCTTTAACGTTTTTTTAGAGCATTTCGGTGGGTTTCTAGCGATGATGTGAATTATGAGACACTTGATACCTCCTAAAATGAATTGCTATTTGGCGAAAGGTAAATTAGATCCATTGGGCCTTCGGTGCACCCTACTACGTCAGTATACATTTCGTGAAAGTGAGTTTACAAGAACGATTTTGGCAAACGTGCAGGAGCGCTTAGCACACTGCCACGATACAATTTTTAGTGTTTAATTAACAGTAAAGATAATTCCCGAAACAGGCACTTCGGGCCTTCCGAAATTTCCCGAACAGCGCAAACCCTCAAGATTCTCAAACTGCTAACAATATGGGTTCTCCATCAGGTTATAAAGAAAAGGTACACCCTCGCAATTCTGCACAGGGCCAAAGAGAACCTTCTGCTGTAATTAAAAAACAACACTCTCCTGTTGTTCATTTAATTAACGTTCCCCTTTTCCTTGCCCGGTTTGGAGAAATTTAGTAATGTGATTACCCAGCTACTCGATTCCTACGAAAACGATAACCGGGACTTTGTAATTTAATGAGTCCTTGGAAAAAGCCTTTCGCGTAAAACACCAGAGGAATGGTTCTCATAACAAGAAGAGAAGACTGGAAGAAGTGAGCCTGTTAGCAGAAGAAGAGCTTCTTGATTATAAACAGACATACGAAGAGAATTGGGATAACCCATGAAGATCCCATTCCGTACACGTTATTCGTGTATTACCACGAAATTTCCACTTTAAGTCTGCCATCGAGGAATTTCATTTCCTACTCTGCCGCCTAATTATTTTTTTTCTCTCTCCCCTTCTCTCCGATACCGCCTTTTCCTTTCGCTGAGCGAGGTTAAGCTTGGCAAAAGTCACAATAGTTTACTGCATGGTGGAGCTTCTTGCAAGGAGAGAAATGGCTCGAGTGTTTCGAAATCATTGTCTGCTTTATTTGCTGCTAGAAATCGCCTTAAATGCAACATAAACTTATGCATACACACTGTCAACGCTGCTGGAATTTATCTAATCTTTATCCCAATCTTGTATTGGACAGGAAAATAATGAACTCTAACTATAGTGTAAAATGTAACTAACTTTAAATGTGATCGTGAATGTCGCCAATTAGCTTAGCTACTCCGAAAACTATGAATTCGACACTAATCTAGGTCATTTGTGGCATTTTATTTTTCACCCCCTCTCACCCCCATACCGATAGGTGATGAACTTGGAGTTGAACC
Organism: Lepisma saccharinum; assembly: GCF_977018435.1. Classification (NCBI taxonomy): domain Eukaryota; kingdom Metazoa; phylum Arthropoda; class Insecta; order Zygentoma; family Lepismatidae; genus Lepisma; species Lepisma saccharinum. Next base: position 22,913,334 of record NC_139239.1, read on the forward strand.
GCATTTGGAATGTCACGAGAACTATGATTCCATTCGCAACACAGCCTGAATGTTAGACAACGCGAGAAACACTATCGTTGTGCGGATTGCATAGATTCACGGATGTCTGTTTGTGCGGAATTTAATATCGGTGGTTCTCGATTATTTTTATATGTCACCCCTTCCCACCACACCCCTAGGGGCACCAGGGGTGTCTTACCCCTACAGTATTTATTTCCAGGTTGAAAGTGATACGTGTATCAAGTTTGGTTGAAATTGCTCCAGGCGTTCGAGAGTTATGCCGGAACAAACAAATATACACACCCACACCCACACACACACACCCACACACACACCCACACATACACATACATCCATTTATATATATAAGATATAGGGATTTAACACGGTGATCATCATACGTTTTTCACTGTCTTGCCTACATTGATTAGTTTATTTGGTTTATTAGAATTCGCTTTTCTTCCACAGCTAATGCGAATGGGAGAGTGGATGTTAATGAAGGTACAATCGCAAGCACAACAGAGTTTCTTCCAGCTGTGAGTCCACACGCCAGAGCTTCATTAGTCTGCAAAAATGCAGTTCAGGTGTACTACGTGGAAGAAAGGTTGAGATTTGTGTGTCTTCTAACAGGGTCACCCCCTTACATTTCTCTTGTATTGCTAACTTACTTCTCCATTTCTCTAGTTACTTTCGACCATCTAGCATTGGAATGGGTACACTGTCTTGAAAGTGCCACTTCTCCTCGCAGGGTTGCCATATATGAAGTTACACAATTATTTTATTGCGCGTGCAACTTAAAAAAGTATCAGCGTACCGCTAGTGGCACTCGAGCCGTGGGAAATGTCATAATGCCTCTTAAGCACGCTTTTGAACGACATACGTTGAGGAATCGCTTGTCTGCTTCCACACCAAAACGTGTGGAGACGGTTTGTTGAATTTCTACGCCACAAGTCAAGGTGTTTCTGGAGAAGATTCCCCCCCCCCCCCCATTCAACTGGATCACTCTGGCTTTCTTTTAGAGGCAAACAAAAGGTTAATATCGATTACAATTTCACAATCGCTGCGGTGGGACGAAGCGCACTATATGCACTCACCCCGAAAATGAGGGGTGGGGGGTACAATGTACCCAGGGCTGGAAATGGAAATTTTCAGCAAACATTGATGTATTGATTAATTTGGTGTTTTAATTCCACTTTATGCACAGTAAGGCTAATCGGGAATGGACCTACAGTTTAAAGTGGGATCCAAACACCTATGTGCCTCCACTGGGTATCGAACCCGGGACCCCTTGATTACAGGGCAACGACGCTACCACTGCGCCATCGGGAGGCCCTTTTGCAGGAAACAGAACGCTTTGTTTTCGTTAACATGGTGCTGTATTTTTTCTGGTTGCTAGAGCGACGAGATAATGCCTAGTGAAATGATAGTCGAAATGATTAGAAATGGACCGTTCCGGTCCGCTCCGGTCCATTTTGAACCGTAAATGTACCCCTGTATGCCCGTTTCGCCGCGACTGAAGCGAACAATGTATAACTAAGTAAAGATAATAATTTTCCATGTCAATTTAATGGAAACATGTTATTTTTTTTCTGAATGACCAAGAAAATATTTATATTTACATTTAAATATTTCGTCGCCTTGTAATCAAGGGGTCTTGGATTCTATACCTAGTGGAGGCACATAGTGGTTCGAATCCCACTTTAAGCTGTAGGTCCAGTCCCGATTAGCCTTAATGTGCATAAAGTAGACTTAAACATCAAATCAATCAAAGGAAAATTTAAATATTTGCTCGTAATGTACATTACGTTAAGTAGTATTTTCGGACATAATGTTGAAAGTTGAAATTGTTGTTTATTGGCATTACTGTAGGTAGGTGGTGTGACCTTGACTGGACCATTTTTGTGACGTCAGCTTCAGTGGTGGAAAACTACTTGGTCACCCAGTTGGAAAACCAGCAGGGCCTTTAAGTATGGAATCTATGTCTGGGAAACTGGATGTAGACGCTCTCAAAGCAAAGAGCAGAACAAGCCAGCCGCTAATAGCGCTGCAGTCGGGACTCCATGGAACATAATTCCTACGTGCCTGAATAACGATATAATTAGTCAAAGAAGCAACTTCACCTTTGCTTCGAGCTAAAAAGAGAACCCCCCCCCCCCAAAAAAGTACCGTGAAACTTGTTGTGAGTCTGTGAAATATTGGTGAAGTTCACAGCAGCGGTGTTCCTCTTTCGCGTAAATTCAACCTGCAGAGCACAAAGGGTGTCACTCTAATTAATGCAGCAGCTAAACTTGCTCCTGTAGAGATAACTTCAGGAGCGATGTGTTCTCGGGTGACGTCACGGCAAACACTTCTCCACAAATGCGTAGCGACGGAGAGAGAGAGACGACGAGGAAAGGGGAGAGAGGATGAGCGCAACAAGTTTGTTAAAATTTCATGTCTGTTTGGGAACACATTGTTTCAAGAATGAATGAAATATCCAAGTGCTTGTTTTGGGTGAATTAATGTCGAAGATGTCGACATTATGCGTATTATCTCTGTGTTCTGTGGACGAATGACACTTTCTTGAGTGATTTGAAGTAGAATATACACTTTGTTGCACAGTATCGTACATGCAATAGTTGAAGTCAGAATTACAGTACCAGTTAAACATTTCACCCGTGGCGTGTATATCCCACACATCTTTCGAAAATGATTCACAAGTACATTACGTCGCGCCAAACCGCCGTGTATTTGAAAACTACAGCATTCGCCATTTGTTTTTTCTCTACAACGAATGCCGGAACTATACGAAGGCAACCGGAATGACACGAGAGAGCACATTCAGAGGCGTCGCTTCGCTCCGAATCGCCCTGTATTGGTCATTATAGCATTTATATCTTGTTTACCTTAAAAAAAGAATGCCGGAACTATACGAAGGCAGCCGTAATGATACGAAAGCGCATTCAGAGGCCACGCACGGAAAAATAATGAACATGAACTCTCACGGAAATTTCCGCGCTTTCCTGTGAGGCATATTGTAGTAAGCGTTGCACAATTTGATTTCATACGAAGCAGACCCAGAAAATTTATTTTGGGCGATGCAGAGTGATTTTCCTTTATTTTTAGTGTCTCCAACCAACTCTTCCTCTTCGCGGAAGCATCTTGACAGTTTTATTTCTCACTACTTTGTACCGAATGGTCGTTTTGGGGTTTGCTTGAGTTTCTGTTTTAAGTCCACTTTATGCACAGCTAGGCTAATCGGTTTAAAGTTGGATCCGAACCACTATGTGCCTCCACCAGGTATCGAACACGGAAACCCTTGATTACAAGGCGATGACGTGTTTTTTTTGTAGAAATTCTAAACATACTAATAATTGCATAGTCAAAGATGTAGAGGTAGTCTGCCTTCTACAAAATGGCCTTGAGCTGTGTAAAAATAGCAGAACTCATATTTCTATCTGTACCAACAATCAGTATCCGCAATTGGATACCAGAAAGAAGGTTCAGAACAGTTTACTTTCTCTTGGTAGAAAAGGCTTTAGCATAATGATGCTATATTGCAGGGGCAAAACTGACGAAAAGTGGGGTGCAACTGTCCCCCTTGCTCCCGCCCCCCAATCGTCGCCACTGGCAACAATAAAGAACGCGTGGAGACTTTCCTCTAAATATTCTCAGCCATTGCTTAACATGGAGACAACAATACCGAATGGGCAACAGTATCCTTGTCCCAGAATTTGTGTTCTTTCAGTTTTATTCCTAGCGTTTTATGATGCGAACTTCAAATCATACTTTGAAAACTTTGTAATAAAATACCAGGAACGCGTAGCGGTAATTGCATATTTTAGTAGTCATGAGTGTCGAAATGTTCTATATCATAACATCGAGTAATAGTCAACTAGGAGATGCAAGAGAGTGCAAGTTCGTGTAGGAGCACCCATTTATGAAACAACATCTCATATAACACGCTTCGAGAGAGAGAACTATGTGGATACAGTGTTGCCACAGACAGTCTTTATTCTGTTTCATGCATATCTCCATTCCCAAAACTTATTCGTGTAGTAGATTATGTCCAAAGGCTTTTCATCTTACCCGAAACAAAATTATTGTGGAGATATGAATATTTTATTGGTAGTGGCAACACTGTAATTGTCTCGAAAAATGATAGCTACATGTCGACATAAAATAGAGGAAAATGTCATAACGTTGTAACAAAGGCTTGCACTTCTCTGTGCACAATATATTTATCCCCGGATTGAATGACCTGAGCAACTTTATTATTTCATGTCACTTTTAAATGTTTTAAAATGTTACGCGAATCGGGACTGGACCTACAGTTTAAAATGAGATAGGAACCACTGTGCAATGTTTCTCCACCGGGTATCGAACCCGGGACTCCCTTGGTTACAAGGCGACAGTGTGAAAGAAGATTGGATAAAATAGATGAGAGAATACAAGCAATGAAGCATCCGTGCCTAAAATTGGTTTTGGAACAAAGGTCGGGTAATCATGTTTCAATGTCCTCAGCTCATGATGCAATTTAATCTGATATAAGCACAAGGTTTATTGGAGGACTTGGCAAGTATCCACAGTTTTTACGTGCTCACTTATGCATAACTAAGATCTAGGACACAAGAACCTTTTGGATGACGTGTGGTCAGCACATCGAGTTCCATTGCAGCTGTTGTCTGGCTTTCTATTCTATATCCGCTATAAAAACGAAGTCAATGTAAACACTTTGTTGTATTACCAACCACGGTAATATGATATAATAAATCAGGTGGGTTCGATTTTATACAAAATAATAATTTAATCCATAACTAAGAATATACAACATGGCTAACTCCATGCTTGACCATCCAAAATCAACAAAACAATTGAACATCTATATTCAAAGATATAATAACATCATAGATGTTTCACAATCTAGCTACTGCAACTTTCCCCTTCTTCCAAATGACAGTTGCAACCTGTCAGGTGGTTTCCTCCTTCTAAAAGATCGTCGTGGACTGTTCACTGCGGAGGCGGTAACAGCTTCCTCTCGCCCAGTCTGCGGTCTCTCCTCACACGCCCTGTCCTGCGCCGACACGGAACCATCAAAGATCCAAAAGTTATCTTCTCCACTGTCTGTATCCGACCTGTTAGATTTAAACTTCACTTGATGCAGGTGTACCCTTCTCGTTGTTCCACCGGCATTGACCAATAACAAACGTCTTCCTAAATGACCCGTAACTGTAGCTCGTACGTATTTTGGAAATCTGGATGTATAATTTCTTGTCCACACTGTACTTCCGATTGATGGTAATTCTTCGTTCTTATTGGTCTCACTTCTCACCACCTCCTTCTCCATTATTTGCGACCAGGACCAATTATAGATATTACGAGGTTGATATGACAACAATAACTCTGCAGGAGTCTTCCCCGTAGCATGGCAAGGTGTAAACCTGGCTACTCTTAACGCACCTTCCACCGCTTCTCTGAAATCGAAACTTTTTCCTAGATGGCAATCTTCTAACCACCTCTTCTTCAGAGTACTTTTTACGTTTTGGACCCACTTTTCGGCTAAACCATTATTGGGTGGATGATATGGTGGTGAATGAATAAGTCGTATTCCTAACTTGGTGCAAAATTCTTTAAGCTTCTTTCCCGAAAATGGAGGTCCATTATCACATGCGATTACACTAGGATATCCATATCTTTCAAAACATTCTTTGAGACAGTTTATCGTTTCTTCACTAGACGTGGACTTAACTTTCCAAACCTCTATCCACCGTGCGCATGAATCAACTAACAATAAACATGTGCGACCAGCGAAATGAAAGAAATCCAAATGAACTCTTTGAAATGGCTTATCTGTTTGCTCCCAAGGTACATATTTATTTTGCGGAGCATTGTTCTGAAGTGCTTGACACTGTGGACAATTAATAACTTCTCTTTCTAAGTCAATATCAATTTGCGGCCACCAATACATAGATCTCGCTAATTGTTGTAATTTCCACAAACCTAGATGATTAGCGTGCAGTTTTTTGTTGTACTCAGACAACAACTTATTCATCAGTACTTCCTTATTATAACAACTCTGAACTTCTATCTGCTGTAACATAAAATTTTGCCTCCAGTTAGGCCATAAAATGTCCAGCCAAGTTCTTCCTACAATCGGTTGTGGCAGATTTTGCTTACAAACAAAAACATTCATATTATATTTCTTATCTTTCCACAATACATCCAACATAACCTGACCTTCTAATGCTAATGGTCTTCCATCAGCATTTTTCAGATTGATATTTGCAGGTTGAATCTTTAAATACGGAAAAGATTGATCGAGAAATCTTTTATCAAACACACTTACAGAAGCTCCGGTATCGATCTCAAAATTAACTAATTTACCATCACAATTCAAATCAATTGTACATTTGTCAGCATTATGCAAAGTTCCAACTACAGAGTTGAATTCAAATTGCCGTTCTTTAGTAGAACCATACTTGTACAACGGTAACTGAAAAGTGTGCAAGGGCTCGCGTGATATTAACAATTCTTGATGTTCCTTTTCTGTATTACACTCAATAGCATCTTTACATTCTTTCGAAATTACATCAAGAAACACATTACTTAAGCAACTGTTAGATTCAGTGGATTTATCTGTCGGTTTATTACGAAATCTACAAAATTTCTGAATATGTCCTAAGAATCCACAATAATTACATCTAACTTGCTTTAAATAACATTTACCTTTTTCATGCGTCTTCCCACATTTATAACAAATCCATTGTCTTGAAGTTCCAGGTTTCTCATTAACTATGCTCTTTTCAGTCTGATTATTAAAGATAGTTTTCCTATTGGAGAAAGCTTGGAAAGGTTTAGACTTGCTTTCATGAAGCTTATGTACATTATAATCACTAGCAAAACCTTCTTTTTGATGGAATAGCTGTACATCTTTCTCAACCATTTCCATATTCACTGCAATGTCGCAAGCTTTAAGGAAGGAAACGTCGCCTTCTGATAACAATTTCTTCCTTGTAACTTCACTGCTAACTCCAAACACTAGCTGATCTCTTAGCATATCATTTAAGAATGCTCCAAAGTTAAACTTAGTAGCTGCATGTTTAAGAGAAACTATATATTCAGACACAGGTTGACCTAACTCTTGCTTCAGAAGATGAAAACGGTATCTTTCTGCAACTACATTATGCTTCGGTTGAAAATGATTCAACAATACATCTTTTATTACTTCGTATGTTTTACTAGCAACAGAATCTGGAGTAACTAAATCCCTTAAAACATCATATAAATTTCCTCCACAAAATGCAATAAAATGACTAATTTGCTTTTCCTTTGGAATACCATTAGCAACACAAATCTGTTCAAACCGCTCCAAATACGAATCCATGTTACCTTTATCCACATCGAAAGGTTCCAGAATATGTCCTTGAATCCCATACATAGTCGCCATATTGTTGTATTACCAAACCACGGTAATATGATATAATATGTCAGGTGGGTTCGATTTTATACAAAATAATAATTTAATCCATAACTAAGAATATACAACATGGCTAACTCCATGCTTGACCATCCAAAATCAACAAAACAATTGAACATCTATATTCAAAGATATAATAACATCATAGATGTTTCACAATCTAGCTACTGCACACTTCACATTGGTTGTTCGAATGGCAGATGTGCAGGAATCTCGCGCGTAGGGACATAGTGGCGCTAAAAATTCACCTTGAAAATAAATAAAATATATCATCTTGAAAACGCGCGTTGTACAGAACAAGCTAAAATAACCAAAATGAAAGAGTAGAAAATTTGCTAAATTATGTTATTTGTTTGGTAGAGTACCATAAATATTCATTGAATTAGAAAGCTTCAAATATTTACTTTAATATTTAGAATTAGCGTAAAAGTTGATTTCTGAAACAAATAACACCAAATATGTAACAAATTATGTAATGTATGTCCTAAAGTCACAGGACCATATTCATAGTTCATGATTTCCTGGGTTTTGTTTCGTGCCTCAAGAGTCAGGGGTTGAGGAGATAGGCAGTTTTTAACAGAATCCTGTATTTCCCTATATTTGACGTGTTCCATATCTTGCGATATTGGTGAGAATGTAACTTATTTTTCTGCAGTGTTTCGTCCACTTGCGTTTGCTACATGTTGCTTTTGTTGTTTAAAAATGTGTGCATAATATAAGGTAACATATGGTTCTATAATAAGATTAGTTGACAGACCAGCCCGAAACAGCTCTCTTCGCCTAACATAGTCCATTGCAGAGTTTTATATATATACTTGGTTATAGCTTCCAATTAGTGGGCCAATACCGATATTCTGGGCCTCCCACCTGGGATCGAAGTCAGAACCGCACGCACCAAAGGCAGGAGTACTATCAATTCGGCTATGCATGAATTCAACCTGCTTAAAATTAAACCGAGTGCTGCGGTAAAGTATTTATCATGTTTACTTCGACCTTGGGGAAGAAGCGTCCCACTTATGGAGGAGACATGGAAGATACGTTGAAATTAGAAGAAAACAACGAGATATTGATTCGCCGCTGCGATAAGTCCCAAGCAAAGGAATCTTCAGCGGATAGCAAAACCTCTCTCTCGGAATCACGTTGAGGTAGAAAATATACGACGCGGAGGTCCGCTTCTGATCTTAACGAAGAAATAAGCGCTGTGATATCGCCACGCAGAATCTGCTCACAGCAAGATGAATACTCCTGAAGTTCAGATTTCCGTAGCCCTGGATTTCTGGGAAAGAAGAAGTGGCGTTCCAGGACCTTAGGAAATGAGAAGCAAAGTCTCGGGGGCAGCGTGGAGCCTGAAATACCGCCAAAAAACCCTGCAAAACTTTTGCAAAACGCCATCTGGGTTTGCTGCAAAGTGGTGGATTTCCGAGTGGTCCAGAATTCAACGTACTTATTTTCTAAAGCAGGCAGAGTTTTTTTTTTCAATTTAAATGAAATTTTCCTATTACGGCGAGCAAAAATATTTTCTCCCTCTTTTACTTCACAGAATTCACAGTATGCACTGGAGGGGAAACTCTAAAGACTACTGCACAATTTCTGTAGGGTTTGGTGGCTTTCTAGCAGCGCTAATAACGTTCTATAGAAGCTCTTCTTGCAGCTGTTTACATTGGTAATCGCAAAAAGAACCAGAGATGTTATTCGGTGGAGTGGGCATGTGTGATGTACCACATTTGTTCACTTTAAACCAAACCAAATGAGCTTCTTTTCGGTTCTGTGACTGTGTTCGTCTTCTTTCAATACAACCAGAATAACTGCTTTTCGGTAATGTGAATGTGTTCGTCTACTTACAATCTAACCAGAATAGCTGCTTTTTGGTGGTGTGACTGTGTGAGAATAACTTAATCTGTCTACTTTAAACCAAAACCAGATTGTTTGGTGGTGTAAATGTGTGCGCGTAACGTCATTTGTCTACTTTCAACACAACCAGATGATATTCCTATTGGTAGTGTGACTGTGTGAGAATAACTTAATCTATCTACTCTCAACCCAAACCAGATTATCTGCTTTCTGGTGGTGTGACTATGTGAGAATAACTTAATCTGTTTACTTTCAACACAAACCAGAGTAGCTTCTTTTTGGTGGTGTGACTGTGTGAGAATAACTAAACCTGTCTATTTTCAACCCAAACCAGATTGTTTGTTTGTGTAAATGTGTGCGGGTAATAAAGTCATTTGTCTACTTTCAACACAACCAGATGATCTGCTTATTGGTGGTGTGACTGTGTGAGAATAACTTAATCTATATACTTTCAACCCAAACCAGATTAGCTGGTTTTTGGTGGTGTGACTGTGTGAGAATAACTTAATCTGTCTACTTTCAACCCAAACCCGATTAGCTGCTTTTTGGTGGTGTAACTGTGTGAGAATAACTTAATCTGTCTACTTTCAGCACAAACCAGATTAGCTGCTTTTTGGTGGTGTGACTGTGTGAGAATAACTTAATCTGTCTACTTTCAGCACAAACCAGATTAGCTGCTTTTCCGTGGTGTGAATTTGTGAGAATAACTTAGTCTGTCTACTTTCAACCCAAACCAGATTAGCTGCTTTTTGGTGGTGTGACTGTGTGGGAATAACTTAATCTGTCTACTTTTAACCCAACCAAATTATCTGCTTTCTGGTGGTGTGACTGTGTGAGAATAACTTAATCTGTCTACTTTCAACCCAACAAGTTTAACTGCTTTTTGGTGGTGTGACTGTGTGAGAATAACTTAATCTGTCTACTTTTAACCCAACCAAATTATCTGCTTTCTGGTGGTGTGACTGTGTGAGAATAACTTAATCTGTCTACTTTCAACCCAAACCAGATTATCTGCTTTTTGGTGGTGTGACTGTGTGAGAATAACTTAATCTGTCTACTTTTAACCCAACCAAATTATCTGCTTTCTGGTGGTGTGAATTTGTGAGAATAACTTAGTCTGTCTACTTTCAACCCAAACCAGATTATCTGCTTTTTGGTGGTATGACTCGGTGCAAAGAACTACATTTGTCCACTCTCAAAACCAAAATGATTCAAATTCTTTCTTTATTTCGTGGAGAGGGTCAACGAGAGGCTACTGTTCTATCACCTAATCCGAACTAACCCGAGTCATGGAATATATTTTAAATTACATTTCTGATATGCGGTTACAATAAAATAAAAAGGATGAAGAAAGGCAAATACGTAAAAATGAAAACGATGATAGATATTATATACACGTTAAGCAATAATGATTAAATACAGGGTGGCCCAAAAAGGTAACCGAAAAATAAAGTAACGAAAATTATTTGGTCACCTTTTTTTGGGTCACCCTGTACTACATTCTCTGCTCTGCTTGAAGGTAATTCCTTATTCCTTTTGAAAGTATTATATTTTAGATATATTTGACATGTTCTGAGGTAGGGCACTCCAGGTTTTTGCAGCCATAATTTGTTTTATTTTTTTGTAAGTTCACTCTATGCACAGAAAGTCTAATCGTTACTGGAGATACAGTTTAATGTGAGACACGAAGTATATGCACCTCCACCGTATATCGACCCCGAGACCCTTTGATTGCTGGGCGACAACGTTACCACTCCGAAATCGCGGAGGGAGCCAGCAGCCATAAATGGAAACAAAGTTTTACAAGCCTGTGTGTTGCATTGTGGGAGATTAAATTTGAAATTGCTTCCTGCATTGTGGTTGCATACACTCGTGCGAGGGATCAACCTGCCAACAAGGTACAACGGCTTACTAGATGAATTAATTTTATACATAAGGCAATATGCATGCAGTATTCGCCCACGATACATATTCAGGATGTTATTATTATTTATGTAAGGTAAAATGTGCTCACGTATTGCGACGCAAGACATGAACTGCTTCACATTTTTGAATTTTTACTTACAAAGTTTTATTTATTCTACCAGAGTACACTACGTCACAATAGTCTAAAAATGGATATATAAGTGTTTCAACTAGTCGCAGATTAATTTCTGTTGGTAAGTATGATAGCCTGAGGTGAAACAAGTCTTTTAGTGACACGTGACAGCAACAGTGTTGCCAGTGTCCCTCGTAATATTGTGAAAACATCGATTTTTGGAACAGCCCATTTATTCCCTTGTGCAATGTTTTTGAAACTTCGTCAAAGTTCTTTTTCTGTCATATTCAATAGATAGCCATCCAAATTGTTCGTTGGTATTGTGAAATGTTGCAATAATTTACCTCAGTGAGTTCTGTGCATCAATACACACGATTGGCATTTTATATCCGCTTTTGGCAACACTTTGCTTATTTGTTATTAGAACATGCATGTTCTTACATACGTTTGTCTCTCTAAATTTTCCCAATATACAGGGCATTCTCTTGGCAGAAAGCGTTTCTTCTCATTCCGTTTCGCTATTCTTTTCGGACACTCTGCATATTGTTATATTTGTACAGAATAATACTGAGTGTTCTGAATGGTTAATTATCTTGTCGACTAATGTGCTCATTCCATGACAGATAAGAATGATATATTAGTCCTGTTTTTAAGTACTTCAGCTCTTGGTATGACATCATCATTAATGTTAATTGTTGCATTGCTGAGCTCGACAGAGACAATAGTATTTCGAATCCAGTAATTCTATAATATGACTTATTAACATAAATTTTAAGGCAGTTGCATCACATCATGTTTTGTTCACACCCAAGTCATTGCTGTATGCAATGTTAATGTAACAATGTCTCTTGGATGGAATGATAAAGTTAATTCAATGTCGCCAGCATATGGATGTACGTTACAGTACGCGTATGAGGTGTTTTTGACTGTAAGCTGCATATTTCAAATTCTGTTTCGTAGGCTGATTGGATCCGCTTGGTTACACTGTGACAGTCAGATTTACCGTCGTCATTATTATTATTATTCTAACAATTAGCCGGAAAAAAATGTGTTCAATCAAGGTGTTGAGTGTCTTTATTTGTATGAATATATATGTGATATGCCAAGCCGACGGGAGAATGAAAGGAAGTCCCGAGACTGACGGGCTAGCACCTGAAAGGTCACGTTATGCGTCTAAAGCTTAGGAAATTCGACCGTAATGACAACCATTTAAATATCTCGGGTTCCGCCGGCCAGATTTGTGTGGAATTTTTACCAGCGCAGCAACATGTGTGCAAAGACGGATGTGTGGAGTTTCGTCGCGATCAAGCAAGAATTACGGATGCCAGATCGAATTGGTTGTAATCGATCAGTTTATGGGCACAGATTGCAGTTGAGATGTGGGCGCCAGCGAGACGGAGACTTAATCCGAAGGAACCAAACCTCTAACACGATCCTGTTCAGCCTAGGAGACAATGGAGAGAAGTGGAATGACCTCTCCGGAAGCGTTCCTTCAACGACCGCCGAGCGTCCTTTTTCGGAATCGGGATAAAACGAAGTACATGCTTTTTCGACACACAGTTTTACCGCGATTCTCATAGCGAGAGCACCTCCACGATACCTCTCCGTATACCGTGGACTTTGCTTTGTTTTGCGTACATCAGTGTGTGATAGGCAGTAAGTCGTTACGAGTGCGCTTACCTCAATCGCTGGAGGAAGTCGAAGCGAGACTGTGTTTCCGTGCTAATCTTACGCCGTTTATTGTTTTTGTGAAACGAGGAACATCGAAAATCATGGCGGGCCAAGAGAAGAAGAGAGATGAGGGCGTTACCCTCGATTCGCCCGATGCCAGACGAGACACCACGACCCATGCCTACAACGTGCCAAGAAACGACGAGCTACGCTGCCTGATGCCTACCAGCTGCCACGAGAGAGAGAGAGAGAGATGCCGAACGCTGCCCTGTTGACGTCCCGACACTTGAGATCGTCCGACGGTGATAGAGAAGACGCCGACGAGCCAAGAACGACCGCCCACCGACCAGATGCGACGTCCGAACCGCGCCAGACCACGGAGATTTTCACCGATCCCGAGAGGAAGAGACGCCGAGCTCATTGACGTTCCCGACCGACGCCGACGACCCATCATCACTGATCCGCCGAGGAACCAGATGTATGAACGCTCTTCGCATCTTCGTCGCCACGTTCAAGGAAGAATAGGAAAACCTCTCGTGTGAATACTACATGATTTCAATCGCCCATAAAGACGCCAGGATGCACCTTGGAAGCTGAGAGATGGTAATGTATTCATCTGTATTAATGTCAACACGTGACGGCTCGATTGATTTAGAGAACGCCCTTGAAATTCGTCAACATTTTGAAAACGCCCACACCACTCGGAATTTCATACCAAACTCCCGTCGCGCTTGTCATTTGTAATTTATTTGTCTCAGGTCAATTTTACTTGTTTCTCGTTTTTTTTAATGATCTTAAATTCGTTGTTGTTTGTGCTCCTTTGTATTTGTTTAAAGTGCGTACTATTAGAGTAAAGCGCCGCCCGCTTAATTGTTTAATCTACTTGAGGTTTGTTCATTTTTATGTGTCAGCGCTGTGTCGCTGCTAGCTACGCCAGGTCGCGTATGTGATTATTTGTTAAAGTATTTGCCTGGTAATATGAATTGCTCGTCGCGGCGAAGTGTTGAAGTCCCGTCTGCTTGAGAGTATATGTTGCGTCACTCAACGGAGGTTATTGTTATGTTTGGAACCACGTGAGGTCATGTAAAAGGAAAACGTCCGCCCACGTGAGCGTAATTGCCGTTGAGACGCCTTTGTTTATGCTGGACAAATAATGTATTGTCACCGCAATGACCTAGTTTCTTAAAAAGGTGAACTTAAGTAAGGGCTGGCTAGGATTTGAGTAGCACTGGAACAAAATCACAAATGACCTGATTAGACAAAAATTCAAGGTAAATTTAAATATGAATGCAATAATTAGGGCTTGTCGTCATAAAAACCTGTACACGTCATGTATCATTTTGTGTTGATGACCCCGTAAAGAGAGAATCTGTGAGAGAATGTGTGAGTGAAAGAGGGGGAGATGTAACTAATTGATTTTTGTTTTGTTATGAATAGAATATACTTTTTACTTTTTCATGTTAATCTTTGGGCTATATCATTTCGTACGCATGTCGCTACCCGTGATTTTCAGGTATGCAGCTAGCCGCTTCCCGGCTACAGGTAAAGAGGTGGTAATAGAAAGTATATGTTTTCTTTTTGTTTGTTCGATATGGCTAATCGCTATGCACTGTTGGTCACCGGTTCCTATACACGAACTCAACCTGGACCGTAACGCTATTTCACTTGTCCGAGGGAGATTTTGCCGCCTCTATCTAGGTAGTGGTAGCATTTGTTTTCCCGGGCAAGGGACGGCGTTTCACAACACACAAATACAGAGACGAATGAAATATTATGATGATTAAATGAACTAATAGGAACAACAAACACAAAGACCCCTACCATTCGCTGCCCAAGGGGGGTTGTGGAGGTCATAGCCCCTCCCTTTGGCCCAATATTCGTAAAAAAAAACGTCAAAGGCAGGTAAAGATGGCAAAATTAGAGCTGACTACTAAAATTATAAGTAACCCCTCCCTTTTGAAAATTCTGGGCACCCCACGTTTGCATAAGGGTACGCTAACATATAGCCCACGGAGCGTGACTGCATCTTAATTTCAAGATCCCTTTAACTTATGCATATATAGATCGACCACAAGGAAAAAAACCTTGGACGAAAAGTTCTCGCGCAGCTTTCCCTTCTTCCCTTCCTTTCCCTTGCCATAAGGAAGCATGGTCCACTCTCCGTCTCGCCTCATCGCGGGAGTACGGTTCACAGGAGTCGCGGGTCTGCGCAGGTTGTTTTGCTTGTGGTTCCACTATAGTAGTTTACCCAACGAACCTTAAATAGTTACAATCCATTGAAGTTATAGATGAAGCCAGACAGCTCCAAAGGTGGGCTCACACTCGCAAATATCTTTGCTTGTTCTGTGAAATCGTAAAAGACGATATAACGATTATAGGCATAAGAAGGCATCTAAGGTGAAAGGCAAGTCCGCATTAACCCCCCCCCCCCCACAACAAAACGGCTTGCGTGTTTCCAGCAATCCCTTCCAATCCCTAGTCATTCTCTGTAACGAGTTGTGATTGGATGTGCTTTTGCCATACCGTTCACCCCCCACGATTTCCTCTAGGCCACTTCGCAACACGCAATTCGCTTAAATAAGGAGGGGAAACTCACAGATTTTCTCATGGCGTGTTGTTTTCTTCTTTAACCTTTGTGCGGGAAGCGGGGGAGGAAATTTTCAGCATTAAGTAGGACGTCGATATTATTATCCCACGTGTCTTTCTCCTTCTCTTTTTTCGGCGGTGGTTTCGTGTATCTCCAGTGCTATCTGTGCGTGAGGTTTCTATGCGGACCAGCGTGTCTTCCTCAAATAAGTTTGAAAACTTTTCGACTCTTTCCTGTCCGAAATTTATGCAAGAGAAGATTTTGAACTGCATATCTCGCAGCATAATTTCAATCTTTTATTGTCGAGTTAGACTCCAAGAAATGTATTCAGCGTTGAGAATAGTTTGCCTTCGTGATGCTGGACCTAGGATATCACAAATTCAAATCCAAAGAAACACATATACTTTGTTCCATTATCTCTGGAGCAAGGCCGGGCATAGCGGCAGAGAAGGGGGCGAAATCGAGTGGGCAGTACATGCTACTACGAAGGCTAGTAACTGCAGTCGCTTTCTCCCCTCCACGTAATCCCATTCCCTCTCACGTGTTCATTGGTGGAGCCGACACGCGTCACTACTTGCGCAGAGACTTGTCGTTCTCTTGCTCTAGAGATAAACGGAACAGAGTATAGATATAATCAGCGTTTGGAAAGTTACATTGTAAATATGGAAGTCGATGAGGCTTAGACGCCTGTCCTTTGTTTAAGATTTTCTAAAAAAAAAACACGCCAGACACGAAAACGTGACAACGGAACACTGAAATATATTTCCCTTGGCTTCGATTGATTTGGGAGTTTGACCTCGATTTTCTTTTAACACTTTTGGCTAATCATATATATATATATCCCCAGTTCCACCACTCACTGACATAAATGTTTTCCATGAAGGAAGCCCCGGAGGCGAAAAATGCCCGATTACGACCCCCCATGAAATTGTCCCAAAAGGCCGAGAAAATTAAAAAATCGCTCAATCGGCCCTTCCTCAAGGGTGAAAATGCCCTTTTTGCAACCTTAGAAATCCAACATTTTTCACTCAAGGCTTTAACAACATCAACATAAAATAATTAAATTTGAAAATGACATACGTTCTTTCAATATTTTTCGAATGTCAAACGAATTCAATGGATGGATGCTGATAAGATAAAATTTATGAAAGGGCAATCACAAACACACATGGGCAACATGCAACGAAAGCCAAACCGAGGGTTATCATGTGGTTCCAGACAGGGGAACCCATCCCCCCCAAGGCCTATGACGCACTCCCCCCCCAAAACGTACAACATTCCCCCCCCCCCGCCTTTTGCCGAATTCTTTACTCAAATTATTTTGGTCAGAAAAATATTTGCGGAACAATGTTTGCTAACATGAAACGTGCAAAACTGCTCAGACTCACTGCTATTGTTAGTGTACTGAATCTTATTCTTAACACTTTTTCTGCTTGACTAACCTTGTATTAATGCGAACAGCACGTCCCTCCTCTCCTAAACAGATTTTAAAGGCATAAGAGGTGGCAATGGTGGCGATTGGGTTCCAAAACTAGGGGGCGGGGCAAGGACAATTTATACTTTCCCCTGGTAGATAAAGTTTAGCATAGTGCTGTGGCAAAAATGGCAAAAGGTGGGGAGGGCAACTCCCCCTCGCGCCTCTAATCGCCGCCACTGAGAGGTGGTGTTTCATTTCAACCCCATCCGCGATCACCCACAGGTAGGTAGAGAAACTGTTCGTACATAATAACCATAACTAAAAATCAATAACAAGTCAATCAAACGAAACGACCCCCCCATTTTTGTGTGAAGATATATATAAATGGTATACAATTTTGGTATACAAAATTTCCATGACGCAGGCGCGTCATGAAACTCCCCTGTGGGCACCCCTGGTTCCAGACACCAGAGCCTAGTTAGTGTGTAATCCAGGGTGTGAAACATGGAATGGTGATTCACACTTGTGTATCTCCTGAAAAGGTCACTCCTTACATCCTATATTCTCAGTGGCATACCAGGGCAGGAGACTTCCTTCAACGGTCAGATGCCCTAACCAGAATGTTGGGTATGTGGGAGGATGGCAATTGTAACACCGATATATTACAAATGAAGGCATGCCTCTTTACGATACTTCTGGGCATATTACTATTACTTTTAAGCTATGTTTTGAAGAAGCATTTGGAGGAGCGTTAGAATATTTTTTGTATCCGATTACTATCGATTAAAACATGTGTGTTTGTCTGTCCTGAATCAAAAATAAGATAATTCAGTTTGTTATGTGGGAAAACTGCGGCTCAGGAGTTTTCCTTGTAAAGAAGAAGTCGGTACAAATTTTGAATTTGAACTTAAAATTTTGGGTGCGTCAGCACTTAGGCTATTTTGCACCCGTCATGTTATACGGGGTCCAACCCCTTACCATAATAAATGACATAAGTGTAATGTTGCGTAAGCTAAAATCGTAAAATAATCTGACTTAGATTAAAGGCTGAGGCTGTAAATGGCACTCAGCACACATAAGGACAAAAACCAGGACAGCACACAGAATTATACTGGCCATATGGCCAGTCGCCAGAGCCTCGTTAGTCTGCAAAGAGCAGTCCAGGGTGTACTACGTGGAAGTGAGGTTGACAATTGGGTGTACTACGTGGAAGGTCACCCCTTACACCCCTCGGTAGGAATGTGACTGCAACACGGAAGACCCGGAGTGGGCGATCTAAGATGCGTTTCGTACAGCGGCTCTGCTGTTCACTCTGCCTGTAATGAATTGGTACATTGGGACAAATGTGCGCAGTAAAGGCGGTGAGCGTGCGGTGCTGGTCACACCATCTCCATAAGACGACGAGAATGTGCAGGGCCCTTCCTCCACATCTCCCTCCCTCGCCCTATATACCTTCATGACAAGGTGCACTAAGCAAAGGGAAATTCACCTTTTATCTAGTTTGTACAAGTTCTTTGCTATTTCTTCTCTGTAGGTGTCGCAGCCAAAGCTGCCGATACCGATTAAAATTCAATATCCTTGAAAGGTGGCCGTTTGCAGAAATTTAGATTACCGCAGACCAATCTGATCCCCCTCCCCCCAGCAATAAAGTTAGCCTTCTCTTCCTTATTACCAAACCCTACGTAACCCAATATCCACTTTGTATTTTAATTCGCCTCCGGTAAACCTTCTAGCAAACCATCTGGGCAAAGTTTTGCATCCACTTACGGAAAAGTTGCTCAAAATTTATCCACAGCCAGGAAAAAGAAAAATATCAAAATATCGGAGTCTTCATAATCTTTCCACCGCGCAAGACGAGTGTCACTAAACTTAAATGAAAAGGAGCGTGGGGAGACTACGCTGTTCTTAACGGACCCAGGAAGAAAAAAAAGACCATATAGCTTCCTTAATGAGAGATCCAAACTTTGACGTAACTTCCGGCAAAATTGAAGTTTGCGTTCGTCCAAATTGCGTTAAGAATGCTGTCGCAAGCTGTGCTGTCAAACTTTACGTCACGCGAAATCATCTCTGCTTCCCTTTTTTTTCCCCTTCTTGTTTGCTTGCACATTGTATTATCTAGAACTTCACAGAACGGTAAACTTGACATTATTTTTTCTTGCTTACAATAATGGTGACGTTATAGACGAGATAGGTTCGTCTTCGCAAGCGATAGATCGTAAATTTTATCGTGAAATATGGCTGTATGTGTTGTCAAGAGGGAACATCCTCCATCTCCCCCTTCAACGGCATCGCCACACAAAAAAAATACATGTAAACTAGGATTTTGGATTCACTTTTAAATGTATTGAAACAAAACAGACAGTCGTCTCAAGTTGTCCCTACCACATTTTGGTCAACGTTTTAACATTTACCTTAAAACGGTTTTGAAACGATTTGTCTGTGATATTTTAACACTTACCTCAAATCGTTTTTTTTTTGCAAAGTTTTTCCTGTGTTTTTAAAAACATTTACCTAAAAATGGTATTGATTACAACGATTTGCCTCTCTTATTTGAACATTTACCTAAACTTGGTATTTATTTGAACCATTTGTCTGTTATTTTCAAATACCTCAAAATGGTGTTTATTGCAATGTTTTCCTATCTTTTTTAACAACATTTACGTAATAAAGGTATTTATTGCAATGATTACCTTGTGTTATTTTAACATTTACCTGAAAATGATGTTTATTGCAATGATTTTCCGGTTTTTTCTAAAACCTTTACCTTAAAACGGTATTGATTACAACGATTTGCCTGTCTGATTCGAACATTTACCTTATAACAGCGTTCATTTCAACGCTGTGTTATTTTAACATTTAGCTTGAAACGGCGTTGTTTGCAATGATTTGTCTGTTATTTTAAATTATGCTGATTTCGATTTGGCTGCGTTATTTCAATAATTACTTTAAAATGGTTTTGATTGCAACTATTTGTGTGTATTATTTTAACACCACGGAAGGTAAACGCTGATCGAAATGTGGTGTGGACCTTTTAGGACAACCGTCTATGTTGTTTTAACACCAAAGTTTTTACAAGTATGGAAGCAGAAAGGGTCAAGTGCACGAATTAAAGTGTCTAGTGCCAATTAAATCTTGTCCAGTCGAAGGCAAGTCGTTCGGAAATGTTTAATATGAAAGTCCTATGACGTCCCTGCTTCAAAGTACAGGGTGTCCGGGCTAGAGGTATACAAAAATATATGCTTATAAAGAAGGAACTATACATTTTATGTTGTTGAGTAAATGCTCAATCGATAGAAAATCTTCCCGAGATTTGTTCGTCACCTTTTCAAGGTCAGCGCCGAGTCGTATAGATCGCGCATGCGCACAAATGTTCAATGTGACGCGCTCTGGCAAGTCTTGCAGCGGACGCCTGACAGTGTTGCAACATGAAGGGAAATTACCCTTTGCAGGGAAATTCGGACCGAAATTTTAACCAAAAAGGAAAAGGGAATTTCTATGAGAAATGTCACAATTTCAGGGAAATTTTAAGACTTCTGACTTTACATTATTACAGTTTATGTTAAGTTCCAGTTTCATATTCACATTTTTATTTTTTTCTGATCATTCTTATTTCTGCTCCCTTGAATATAAACCTATATGTATTTATATTTCTCTTAAGTTTATTGTACGTCGCTTTTCTGTATCTTCGGATAATTGTAACTATGAGAATTAACGATTTAATGGATTCCTGACCTGGGACATCTGACCAGAAAGCGATTAAGCTGACATGTATGTGAAAAATTTGTGTAACATTTTTCATTCATACGAACATGGACCAACGGAAATTTTACTACTGCTGCTGCTGCTACTACTACTACTACCACTGCTAATAATAATAATAATTATTATTATTATATTTGTTTAGGTGAAGGGAAAAAGTAGTCCAAATAAGGAAATTTTGCCCCTTGGAAAGGGAAATTGTGCCCTCCGATTGTGGCAACACTGACGCCTGACAGTCAACATGTGGACGCCACAACGAAAGGTCACTGTGTGCTATGGTTAGTAGAGTTCAAATCAGTAACACGTGTTCAGCGGCGTGCAAGAAGAGAATGGAACGTGGACCCTCCCACATGTCTGTCCATTTATCAGCTGGACAAAACTCTACGAGAATCGGAAAGGTTGATTTCTCAAGCTGGGAAACATCCTAAAAAGCTGTTTTGAACTCTGCTAACCATAGCACATACTGCACTTTTTATTGTGGCGTCCACATGCTGACTGTCAGGCGTCCGCTGCTAGACTTGCCAGAGCGCGTCACATTGAACATTTGTGCGCATGCGCGATCTATACGACTCGGTACTGATCTTGAAATGATGACGATCAAATCTCGGGAAGATTTTCTATCGATTGAGCATTTACTCAACACCATAAAATATATATAGTTCTTTCTTTATAAGCATATATTTTTGTATACCTCTAGCCCGGACACCCTGTATAAATAATGACATTTTAGGCACCTTTCAGACCGAAGTAACAAGTGACAAGCGAGAAGTGTTACTTGCAATCGAACCTTCCGAAATAAATGCAAACTTTGGAACCACGAAAAGGTGCACGTGTCACTTGGACTGGGACGTTTTCTCAATAGTGTGCATCGTGTCGCATCGGTCTGTTGGCCGCGCATTCGCTTGTCACGTCGCTGTTATATCCCGTGTCGCGCTCTTCTAGTCACTTGTCTGTTTGGTCTGAAAGTTTTCTTGGGGTTTTGCTGTATTCATTTCAATTTTGGTTATTCCACGTCACATTTCTTCCTCTCTGGAATAATCGCGACGATAATGCAGCAACAATGATATGTCCTGTTGTCTCTCCTCGGTATGACTGAGTTGTCGCCTTGAACTAATCCCCGGTTCTATCCCAGGTGGAGGCAAATTTCGCAGTAGTTCATATCGTACTTTAAACTGTAGGTTCAGCCTCATTTAGCCTATCTGAGCATAAAATAGATTTAAAAAATCTTTATATTCATGCCTTGCCTAGGATTCGAAACTACTTATATTAAAATTTTTGTTATTTGGCGTCGCTTTTCTTCCATTTTTGGCTAATCAAGACGGTATGGATGGGTATGATTGGTTGTTTCTTGAGTTTAAGTCCACTTTATGCACAGGAGGACTAATTGGGACTGGGCCCATACAGTTTAAAGTAGGACCCACACCACTGTGCAATGTGTCTCTACAGGCTATTGAACCCGGATGGATGATTTAATTAAACTTATGAAGGGTCTTTCACAAAGAAACACCATGCACACGCCGTGAGTTGAATATAGGAACTAGCGTTGCCCACGAGACGAGACTGTGGCCTGTCTCGTCTCGTGGAAGTCTCGTGGAAATGCTGTCTCGTCTCGAAAATATTCGTTTGTCTCATGACACATGGTCAATCTCGTCTCGTCTCGAATTTCTAATCCTGTTCCGTCTCGTCCCGTGGACAACACTAATAGGAACTTCGATCTCAAGATCGAAGCCGACCACTTAATGCGTCTGGCCACCGAGCAGGCTATTCGATTTCTACAACTTCCAGTCGTAGACTCAGCACTATGCCACACACACTGGCAGTGTTGCAGTATTCTATCTGAAAGTTTTCATTCTTCTGTCCATCATCCTCGTACGCTTTTTGTTGTTCATAAGAGAAGTCTGAAATGTCAAATCACGAAAGTGTCACTGGTTGAAAGAACTTCCCTTTTTTGCCACTGTTGAGCACAATTGGGCTTTGAGAGTAGTCACACATTTCGTGGCCCATTGTACCAGCTCTCTTTCGCTTCCGGAGAGAGAGAGAGGAAAAATATATATATATTCAAAGCTGCCTGCAACAGTCGATTTGAACCGAAAATGTCATTATAGGCGTCAAGTTCCCCCTTTGTTAAGCACCAAACAAGCCGTCAAACATACCAATTTAACGAGGGCGTCGAACGATTGCGTTCACAGGATCTGTGCCAACTGCAGTTGACATAAATCGTAAAATTTGTCAGCGCAATGCTTCAGGCCGCGTCACTGCAAAAGTTCATCGCTTCACGTGACAACTTTCCTTGCCGCGTTGGATTACAAGTTGATACATCCTTACAGTTCTCAGCAAAATGACCAGTAGCCTAACTAAAGGCCCTCTGAGTCTCTAATGCCAGAAATAATGAAAGGATTAATGTTCTTTGATCAAACTTTATCAGCGTATTTTACTACATTGCCATGAATTTTGAGTAGCTGATTTTATTTGCTTGTGTTACTTTTATGAAATTTATTTTGTAATTTTTTGCGGAAAAGAGCATCAAATTTATGCAAAATCTTTAACAGAATTGCACAGATACGAAGTACTTGTAACAGCGAGAAAAACACCGCTTCAACTGAACTGGCGGTGACTTCAAGCAGTAAAAGATGGAAGGGGAGAGGATAGACTTTAAAGCAGCAAAGTTCTAATCAAATGTGAAAAACGCACTAACATCTGTAAAAATACTTAACAAAAACAACGATGCAAGTCGAATATGTTATGAATAAAACTGTTAATTATACCTGAAGCAAATGAGTGAAGCAATGAAATGCATATCGTCTTTCGCAGTCTGACTTCAGTATTCATAACATCAATATTCGATTGGTTTAGTATTCACGCATTTTATCTAGTGAGAGGCTTTTGAACTACTTATAATTTGTTTTTCATACCAGGGCGAGTCAAAAGTTCCTTCATTTTCACACATGGACATTGAGATTGGAGACAAAAGGAATGACATCGGTCTTATTCGGCAAAAACTAGGCCATCTGTTGTATGGTCTTCTGCCAATGTTCCGTGAGAGTCACGATCCCAAGAAGATACCATTCGGCTGGTTTCGAGGCCAAAAACTCACGCACTCCTGCTTCCACAGCTTCCAATGTGTCGAACTGTCATTTTTGCAGGAAATACACGAGAGAGTGGAACAAATGGTCATCTGATGGCACGAGATCAGGGCTGTATGGGGGATGAGGCTCGCAAGTCTTGCAGTTTCTGGGTAAAAATTTGAGACCGGTGGCAGGGGGCGTTATCGACCTGCAACAAGGCTCTCTTCCGACGCATCAATGTTGGGTACTTCTGAAGCATAGCATTATGGACCCGCTGCAGTTGTACAGCGTAAAGGTTCCTATCGACTACACGACCGTCTCGTTCGAGTTCCAGAACACTGGACCAACGATATTCCACCATATGCACAACATGCTCTTCTTTTCAAACCGTCCCCTTTCAACAAGTGTGATTGCTCCTTGCCGTGACTGCAACCACTGCTTACCACTGGCAGAATATCGTAGCAAGGTCTACTTTTCATCACCTATGACAATTCGATGCAAAAACGTGTAGCCCCGTGGATTTTGAAGAAATTGTTGATAGATGGAGACTCTTCATTCAGCCTGTTGTGGTGCCAACTTGTGCCATCGAGAGACAAAACTCATTGGTGAAGAGAGCGAACCATGGTGCTTTGGGACGATCCAACCCGTCGCACAATTTGCCGTGTACTGACTCTTGCATCGGCTGTCATGTTCTGTAACAGGGCATCTGCATCCATGGCAGCCGTTCTACCACATCGGGGCTTGTCTTCCACATCCATGTCTCCAGACGAGAACAGCTTGAATCATTTCTGTGCTGTCCTAATGTTCACTGTACCCTCACCTTCCACCACACAAAGTGGACTTAAAACACCAACTCAATCAATCAATCAAGGCACTAGGAATAAACATATTTTCTTATTTTTACGTCGCTTTTGGTGCAACAGCAACGATGATGTTGAATATAGATTAAATTAAATTGACGGACACTCACAAAGGAACATTCACACCCAGACCAGGGCTCTAACCAAGCCGATACACACTTTAGGGACAATCTTATTTTAAAACCAACATTTTAGTGCAGCCAATTTAAAATTAGTGTGACGTGTTATTTGGTGTGAACAGTCTTTGCGGTATTTTTGCCTGATTCCTTACACACACATTAAATATGTCTACAATATTTAAACTTAGTTCCAGGTGAGAAGGACATATTTTTTTATTGTTTAACCCGCACTTAAGTTTATCGCTGATAAACACCAATCAGAGGGAGTTTAATTCGAAAACAATTGAGGCGAGTGTGATTCGCCACTAAGTGCCTCTCCCCTAGCTGCCATAAACCTTACCAAGGATGAACACTCAGGTCTCCTCGGCAAACTCATACATTATGGATGCCAATACAATCATATAATTCCCCATGGGGGAGGAGGGAGGGAGGGGAAGCACTAAGTTCCATCTACTGAATCCTAGCCATCCGGAAAAAGCCCCCCTACATCCACTGCCACTTGGCAGACTGGTGTCATCATAATTTCAAGAGTCAAGTCCCAACACGACAATACCGAGGCCATTCCTCGTTATTGAGTGCATTTTAAAAATAAATCACAAATTTCAGGTGGGAGCTTCATCGGCTATTACCAGGCAAATTGTCCCCTAGAGAAGAAGGGGTTCCAACAGTTTCTTTAGCTTCTATTCCACCAACAACCTTGGCATTTTGACTTTTCGGTCCCCTTCAAATAACACTTACTGAGGACTACTCTTGTAAGCCTTATATGCAGTGCTTCGGTCCCAAAATTAAAGTGGAGACCATGTTTCCATTAACTTTGGATTATGTTTTTATTAAGTATATGGATGATATTATCTAACTTCTACAACAAAATATCATTCATGATACGATGATGATGATATACCCATATTTGGCATAAAAGACAGGACCGACAATTTTTAAATTAAGAAATGAAATGTGAATCAGGTATTTTAATGATATAATTTAAACATAAAGGCCACAGCGCATTATTTTAATTTATTTTCTTATTGGTATTGCTATTGTGAATTGGCAGTTTGCGGAGCGTTAACTTTAACAATACTGCTAATAACACTAAAAATAGAAAAGCCTGGAGACACTACTTTGAATACCATATATACATATATACAATTGAGCAATATTCTTCTTCTGGAGGTCCCGGGTTCGATACCCGGTGGAGACACATAGTGGTTCCGATCCCACTTTAAACTGTAGGTCAAATCCCGATTAGCCGTCCTGTCCATAAAGTGGACTTAAAACAACAAATCAATCAATCAATTTTCTTGGAGCTGTTTTTATCTGTCTACTCGAAAACATTGCAAACTGCACCTTTTGGTACGTCACCACACATGTCACTAGAATGTTGCATTGCAGCATGGTGGTTTTGGAGTCTTATTTCAGTGACGACTCGTGGAATTTTTGGGGTGTAGGAAGTTATGGTAAACATGTCCATTACACAGTGACATGTATCGCTTGTACCTTGGATTAGCCATTGGATTTGTAATGTTAGCTGCAGGCCCTCCCTGCCTGTCATGTGTGGATTAAGAACAGCTTTGCCAATACCAACCTCCTGATAAGAAGAGGTGCTGTTTCAACTCGTAAATTACGCTAAATTTGATAAAATTATGTTAGGGTTTATTATTATTATACAATTATTATTAAATTATTATTATCAATTTCTGATGACTGCAGTAGTTTTAAGTTCAATTTTATTTTGCTATTTTGGAGTTGTGAACTGCGTTATTGATTATTTATTGTAGTTAAGCAACATTAGTAATATCGACCATTCAATAAAATGGGTTTAGCATAATGCTTGAAAAAAGTTGAAGAAAATTCCATGACTGGTAACTGCGTCCGTTTGTTTTATTTCTGAACTCCAACTCTTTCTACCGATTTCCTTTTATGAAATGTTCCTCCCTTGTTAAATCGGGGAGGATAGAGAAAAGATGAAAACAAGAGGATGGATCAGGGCCTGTAAAAGCTTGTCCCTTGCTCGGCATGCTTCCTTTTGTTTGAAATAAGTCCGCTAGAGAAGTACAAACAAGATCTGGAGATTTTCTTAAAAATAAACATTTCCTCAAAATATCTTCATTAGAATTTAATTTCTCTTTTCCCCAGGGACGCCCGTTTTTGAGATGATGCTGGATTTTCCATTATGCCAAACACAGAGTGCTAGGTGCCAACCAAGTTCAAATTTTGCTAGGTTTAGAACCATTATGCTAGAGTTGGCATCACTGTTGAGGAACCCACGGGACCTTCCTCGCGCACCGTATAACTGGGCAACCGACCCATCTGCCTGTAGGATGACGAGAAAGGTTCCTCAGCGGCAGGCAAAGACGCGTCTTTGGGAAACAGATCTGGAACGAGCGGGTGATAGCTAGCACATTGACTCTTGACAGTCGAGTAGCGAACCTTGATTGCGCTCAAAATTTTATAACGCTCATTAAACTCTTAAAAAGTAGAAAACTGGAAATAAGTAGGCCTATAAATGAAACTGTAGGAAGTTCCTCACTTTACATGGAGGAATCGCCATTACCTCATTTTCGTATATTTCAGAGGCTTATATTGATAAACTGCTGGGCCATTTGAGTTTTGATTTTAGTTCGTTTTTAAGTCAACTTTATATACAGATAGGCTAATCGGGACTGGGCCTACAGTTTAAAGTAAGATCCGAGCCACCATGTGCGTAGGTTAACCAGAGACGGCGTGTTGCATACCCTTGGCTACAGCCCTGCTCGTGAGCCAATTGTAGCTTCTTGTAAGCCTACTCTTTCCATAAAAGGTGGAGCTACATTTCTTTGCAAGATGGCATCACAGGCACTTACAGAAACTGACACTCAATATTATTCATGTTTCTTTGAGATAATATGGCTCAAGATGGCGCAGTGTCGATCCTTGACTTGCACTGATAAATAACATAATCAATGAGGATAATTTATGTTACAATAAAGTACTATTTAGTTGATTTTATTGAGCACATGATATTTTATGTTCATAGTAGTTTTCGAGTTATTGCTATGCCACGTATTAATCGTTAACTCGAAGAGACAGGGAAGTAAAGCAGTGTCTTCCGTACCTGATAACTTCTGGTTGATATTTCGAAGATGAATCGTAAAACTATCCTTATAAAGTACATGGTTGTTTAAGTATATCCACCCTGTTCATATGGAAAACGTAATAAATATACTATAACTTGTAATATGATACCGTTATCCTTACTTTTTCTTTTCAATTTTATACTGATTTTCGAACATGGTTTGGAACAGGAATGGTTTTGATAAAAAATAAACATGCTTTCTCTACCGTCTTGATGATAGAGGACAAACATATTTAATATATTTTGTAAAATTTCTAAGAATAATAATATTGTTTCATTTAGAATGGCGGAGGCGACAACACCTAGCTACATACTTTCTCATCACATCAAGAGTCAAGATTTTGGTCGTTACGGTCTCGTTTCAACCCTACGAGATTTCAAAAGCAGCAGTTTCCATCCTGTATGTATGCAGACACGCAGTACAGTTTCACGGTTCCCACTGACAGTTATATTCTCTGCCGGAAAACGACCAAAGTTTTATTATGCTAAGAAACAGACTATGTATCAAATCAATGCAACGGCCACCTTCTGACAAGGGAACACATCTGGACAAAACTTACCAAAGCCCGTTTTAGTGTAAATACATGGAGATCTTATACAGGGTGGCCCAGAAGTAAGTATACAGTATATACCACTGTCGGCCTGGCATTGTTGTTTGTAAGCTCATTATCCTTTTCAGATATATTGATACTATGAATGATGGCTGGTAATTTGAAAGTACACAGTCGTAGTACTACCATAACTTGTACAATAAATTTTAGTAACTTTCTAGATAGATAAAATGCATGGCAGTTGCAACCGTGAATCTATGCATGGCTGCATACATACAAGATAAAATTATCGATTTTCGAAAGATTGTAAAACCGAAACTATAATAAGCCTAAATGAACAAAACGTCATTAAAGAAAGTTGTTCATCTAGATGTGTGTGTGTGTGTGTCATATACTTGCATTTAAAAGTTCGAGAAACACAGTGCATCCTCCTCATAAATCGCAAGTGTGACCTTAGTCCGCAGAAGGACATGGAAACGAAACAAATGG
The DNA here is from genome assembly GCF_977018435.1 of Lepisma saccharinum. Classification (NCBI taxonomy): domain Eukaryota; kingdom Metazoa; phylum Arthropoda; class Insecta; order Zygentoma; family Lepismatidae; genus Lepisma; species Lepisma saccharinum. The sequence goes on from NC_139239.1 coordinate 22,942,309, forward strand.
ACTTCCTTGAGAGTTAATACACTTGTACTTCTCTCTTCGTAATGGTGGTTGGGTGGGCTGCACGCTCGTAATGGATGTGTTGGCCTTGTAAGAGTTATTGCTGGCGACGGAATCTCGGCCCATTCATATGGAAAGCAATGTCGTCGGAGATACATTGTGCCCGCTCGTCACAGGAAATCCTCTCCGGCTCTTTGACCTACGGCAGTGTTCACACGAGGGTCACGGATGTTGGGAAAGGTTCTGGACTCTGAGAATAGCCAGTGACCTCATGGGAAAATGTACCTTGCTACAGTACTCACTAATTCTTTATTATAATCATTATAGTTGTTTTCGCATTATACAGTTTCGTTTTTGAAATGTTGCTTATCTTACTTAGCAGTGTTTGGAAGTAACTAGTTAACTTACTTGTAATGCAGTTACAAGTAACAGTTACTTTTTGGAGGAATTCTAATTGTAACTAAGTAAGTACTTTTAAAAGTAAGCAGCTGTAACTGTCACTCCGAGCTTTGTTTTAAGTCCACTTTATGCACAGATAGGCTATTCGGGACTGGTCTTACATTTTAAAGTTGAATCCAAACCACTATGCGCCTCCACCGGTTATTCAATCCGGAACTCCTTGATTACAAAGCGACGACGTTACTATTAAGCCATCGGGGAGGTCAATTGTAACAGAGTCACGTGTTTTCAATAGAAGTAATTATCAACTGTTACTTTAAGTTTTTATGTAACGTGGGGGAAGAGTTAAATTTAGCAACTCTCTGAATGCTAAGATGAAAATATTTTCGTGAAATCTCCTAAGGTAAGGAAGCTAGGCTTCCCTGCATGCTAGATTTTAATACTTTCTTGCACTTCACCATTTCTAATTCTAATTCAACCTCATTGTTTTGGTTTGGTTTGATGTGCACAGTAAGGCTAATCGGGACTGGACCTACAGTTTAAAATGGGATCTGAACCACTATGTGCCTCCACCGGGAATCGAACCCGGGACCCCTTGCTTGTAAGGCGATAACGCTACCACTGCGCCATCGGGGAGGCCTAACTTCATTGTTTTGGATGGTTTGCTATAATCATTTGGAACATGGTAGACGATCTAGAAAGAAGTCATTTTCTAGGATCTTCTTAAGCTTGGAATGGAATTACCTTAAACCATTGAAATTATATGTAATTTTGTTATAAAAATTGTTAATTTATAAGTGAATGTATTTCCTTGTTTAATACGAGAAAGTGTTTAAGGTATATGAACATATACAGAAAGAGTAAAATAAATGATTGATCATTCGAGCAATGCGGACTCCATGTTTCATCGTTTTTTTATTTGTTGATATATGTTATGTTATGAAGACATATTTTGTATTAAAAAAACAAAAACATTTATTTTATTCCAATTCACTTCCATCGATATTGTACAATTTGTTTGCAAGAAAATTTCCAGTAAAAGTAAGTTATAGTTATTTTTCAAGTACCAGTAACTGTGACTGAGTTACTTTTTAAAATGAGTAACTGTAACTCAGCTATTTTTAAACCAAGTAACTTTTCGAACAATTATTTACTTCTTGAAGGGTCTTGGTCTTCTGTCCCTATGAACTGGTGAAACAAAACTTATATCAAATGAAGCTGAAATCTGGAACAAATGAAAACTAAATTTCAATGGAGTCTGTATAACCCTGAGAAAGATATTTCATACAGATTATACTGAACGAAAAAGGAGCTGCGCCAACGGTGGACTGTAGTGGACCATGATCCACGCTGCCAAATTGTAATAGACACAAAAGTTACATTACAAAATAAATAAAAATAAATTAAAGGGAAGTATGCAGATAAAGAGCAATGTCATTGATAACCTTTGAATATTCAAATAAGAAATTCTATTTTCGTGGCGCTATCTATTAACACCTTGATCATTTACTCTTTGCAACATACAATTAAATCCTTTCAAATACTTTTACTTCTCGTGTATTTTATTAACACATAAAATTAAACCTTCAGTCCATAAGCCGTATTAAATTCTAGCTCCAAATTGTAGAATATTGCATTGTTTACAATTTATATTTCGAGAAAACTTACTTTTATTTGTAGTGGAGTAGTTACTTATTGCACCGGATTTGTATTATATCACAGCTGCATAGTAGGTTCGCGCACAAAAGAATTTGTTCATCTGAATGCGCGAGAAGATGTGCTACGATGAAACCTAGAAGTAAATATGAAAGCACTGCAACGCTGGGAGTTACCGTAAAATATACAATATTCTACCGTTAAAATTTAACACAATTTACAAAAAACTGGACGCAAACGTTTTTTATTTACATTTAATATTTTATCAAGGCTAAAAGTAGGTAACGAGTGCACGATAAATATATTTTTAAAGGTGAATCAATAAAATTACATTAATTAGGTTAACTTTAAGAGTCGTTAAAGCTTGAAGAATGGTCATAATTATTATTTTACGGTAGTTGGATGGCAGTGGAAATTGACGGTCTTATAGACAGTCAACACAGTGTCCAATTAACACTTGTTTTTTTTCACTTTAATATTTAAACTTCTTAGTATTGAATAATAAATCCCTGTTTAGAGCACATAATAACAATATGAATATTAAAGTATATTTTTATTTTTAGATGAGGCTTACCTATATATTTGAAAGCCGTCCGAGTGGCGAACCCTCACCAGAACGTTCACACAGAAAAGTAAATACATCAGCTGAAACAAAAGATGCATGAATAGTGAGTACCTCGGACCAAACATTTGAGTGCATCATCCAGAAAGATGCAGGAAGGTGCATCAAAAAACTCATGAATTGATGCATTAAAATGCAGTTCTACATAGAAAGGAATACTTTGGCGTTACGTTTACAAAGAATATACGAAAATACATCAAACTTTCAACATGATTCTTGTTTATTTTATTGATTGATTGATTTAGTTTATTTCACTTCGCGTTTTTGTGCCTCTTGGCTAATTTGCGAAAACGGGGATGAGTGATGAAATGATGAAATTGATGAATGGACATTCACAAACAACCAAGCACGACCGTGATTCGAACCCGGGACCCTTGGCGTCGCAGCGCGATGTGCTAACCACTCGGCCACAGGGTCGGGAACATGATTCTTGGCAAAGGCCAAAAAAATACATTTTAGTACATCAATCGATGAGTTTCTTATGCATCAATGATGCATTTAGTTTTCTGCGAGTATGACGCCGTCACTGAATATATATAAGTGAAGAAAACTAGGAGACTTTTTTATTTTTTCTCATCGATTTCTAATGTTTATTTGTACTTGTTGACCGAGAATGGATACTTGGGAGAGAGAAAAAAAATAATTTTCCCTCCAGAAATATTTTGGGGTTAGAGGGTGTTCCCCTCTTCCGAATCGGCGCCTATCGGATATAGCCTGTGCGTTTACGCTCTTCGCAATGAAATTCAAGTAATTATCGTCAACAAAATGTTTTGCAATGTTATCGATACCAGAAACCGCTAAATCATTAAAGCAAGCGCTGAAAGCTCTTTATCGCTTTCGTAATAATAGTTTTGGTTTCCGTTGGTTTGTTGGCAGATCTTGTTAATTATCCTAGTATTTGTTGAAGCCCCTCGGGGGACAATCTGCAAAGTGTCACACGTGACGGCTCGAGTGGTCATACTGCGGAAACAATGGTTGGAGATTCAATTAATTAGCATATAATGATATCAGCTTTCATGCCCACAAATGGCAACGGTGTTCCTTTTGTGTATGGCTAAACAAGACTACATTCTCACCACTAATTCTGATTACACACATTTGTTATGTTTAGATAGCATCAACTGTAATTATATTTTTGTTTGTTGCTTTATTACATAAAGAAGGTATTTTGCACTCCAGGCTTCGTTATTTTATATAATATCGTCCTCGTGTTTTCTTCATAATGTGACATTACATGTAACATACACCACCATTTACATTAAATGCTGTGCTATAGGTTCTATCGCACTGCTTCTTGTGACAGATATATGACACTTCTATTTTTCGTCAAAGCTGTGCTAGGCTTATCGCACTGCTTATCATAAAAGATATGTGATCCTTCTCTTTTACGTCAATGCTGTGCTAGGTTCTGTCGCACTGCTTCTTGTGAAAGATATATGAACCTTCTCTTTTATGTTAATGCTATGCTGGGTTCTGTGGGACTGCTTCTCTTGAAAGTTATTTGAACCTTGTGTTTTACATTGATGCTGTGCTTCGTTCTATTGCTCTGCTTCTTGTGAAAGATATACGAACCTTCTCTTTTACGTTAATGCTATGATAGGTTCTGTGGCATTGATTCTTGTGAAAGTTATTTGAACCTTCTGTTTTACATTGATGCTGTTCTACGTTCTATTGCTCTGCTTCTTGTGAAGGATATACGAACCTTCTCTTTTACGTTAATGCTATGATAGGTTATGTGGCATTGCTTATCGTAAAAGATATATGATCCTTCTCTTTTACGTAAATGCTGTGCTAGGTTCTGTCGCACTGCTTCTTGTGAAAGATATATGAACCTTCTCTTTTACGTTAATGCTATGCTAGGTTCTGGGCACTGCTTCTTGTGAAAGATATATGAACCTTCTCTTTTACGTTAATGCTATGATAGGTTCTGTGGCATTGCTTCTTGTGAAAGTTATTTGAACCTTCTGTTTTACATTGATGCTGTGCTACGTTCTATTGCTCTGCTTCTTGTGAAATATATGTGAACCTTGCAACGTGCCACCACTCGTAACTCCAGGGTATGGAGATCCGAATTGGCAACACAACGTTCCTTGCTCGGGCTGGTCAGTTGGAAGCACCAGTTCTCACCCAGGGATCGGGATTAAGACGATCCCCCCTTCCTCCAGGAAGGAAACCACCGAATTGCGACACGTGACAATAAATAAAATTCAAATACTTTATAATTAAAATGTCCAAATTCTTTAATCACGAATCGCGCGCGTACATACTGATTCGCACAAGTTAAAATTATAATTTTTTGGGTCATTCACGCTCGTAGGCAGTGATAAGCAACTTACTTAACACGAGAACCCGCGCATCGCCTTCACAGTTAATAGCAAGACCTCAACGGCCTACCTCAAGCGCGTGGCGCAGCATAACAGATTGTTCTATCTTACAATAATACAAACTCATAACATAAAATAAAACAAGAAAAACTGATAATTTATATAACAGATCAATGTTTAATAGCGATAGTAAGCTAAAGTTCAGGTTGGCAACAATTAAAAATGCCAACGTGGAAGTTTTTACATCGCCAAAAACACGTAGCGTGGTTCTCCCACTCCTAACATAAACAGCCAATAGAAAATCGATATTTCATTGAAAACAATATTACAATATAAAACTATATAGAAATAACTAAACTGATTTTATCAAATAAATCATATTTGCCCTTGTACATAAAAATGATTAAATAAAGGTTTAGTTTATAACGAAGACAAATTACTTCAATCTTGTACATTGTTGAACAAAAATCGATATTAAGAAGAAATGTATTTAACTTGTGCTTAAACAACGAAATTTTCGTGAAAGATAGTAATAATCCTAGGCATTTTGGATTTGAAAAACAATGAAAACGTTGCATATATTATTTGGGATAATTATTAGCCTATAAATTCTGAATAAATGTTGTGAAAATACGCGAATAATATTATAACACAAGATAAAACGTAAATATATACATGAATTATGAAAACAATTAAGTGTAGATAATTTAATCCAAGTTCTTAACTTGAAAGTATACGAATAAGATAAATGCCAATATACGACTGAAATCTGCCTAACATGGCGGTCGTTACAACCTTCTCTTTTACGATAATGCTATGATGGTTTCTATCGCACTGCTTGATGTGATATTAACTTTTGAAGAGTCTCGGTCTGTGTCGAGTTTTTAAATTCCTGTCTCAAGGTAGAGAAGGAGAGCGCAGTGGGCGGAACAATACAGTACACGCTGCTGCAAACACCTAGTAGCTGCAGCCGCTTTCCTCCTCCAATCAATCCCGTTCCCTCTCACGTGTGCATTGATCGAGTCGTCTCGAGTCACTACTTCTGCAAATATGTTTTCCTTCGCTCTCCAGAGGTTTCAGGGACAGAGTATAATCTCAATTTATAAACACTCGTCTCGGTGTAGAATAGAAAGTCTCGGCCTGGGCTAGAGTTTGGAATCATGTAGTATAAGAAACATACATCATGTGTCACCACAAAAAGTTTCACAGCGTATAGAGGCCAGAAAGGCAAACAGCTTGTGTTAATGACGGGTTGCTGCATTTCAACGCTACAAACCATTGAAAAATCGAATTTTTAACCTGAAAATATGCAACCGCACAGCAGAGACTAGCAATTCCTTCTAAAGGCTCAATTACATTTGGCGAGTTGACTAGCTACTCGCCGGCGAGTAAACTCGTCCGCGAGTGAACGTGTGACAACTAACGCAGCGAGTGTCGATTACACAAAGCTAGTAAAAACTCTTTACCCACTCTAAAGGTTTCGAGAGAGATTTTACCTTGTGTTCCAGGTGTTTCTGTGTATTTAATAGTTTAGTAAAACGAAGTGGAACACCAACAATATTGTTGAATTTTTAAGAATTTATGAACAATATCGTATGTTATGGAACATCACACACAGAAACTATTGTAATGTAAAATTAAAAGACGAAGTTTTCAAAAAAATGTACGAACAGCTTGAAAGCGAGAACTTACTCCAAGGCATGGACGAAAAGCAGCTGAAGGCCAAAATTAAAAATTTAAAAGATGTTTATAGACAACAACTAGGTCAAATGGAAAAGAACAGAAAATATTTCGGTAGTCCCTAAACTCCTTCAAGAAAGTATTAGATGCACCCTATTTTTCTCGTCTTGCTACCCACTTTTTGACCTACACTTTTCTAGTTTTCCTTTTTTTCTTTATTTTCAACCTCCAGGCTTAACAAAAGAGCAACAACAACAATTCCCGCACATATTACTTCTTCCGACATTTCGGCCACAACTACATATAGAGAGATTTTATTAGCGCGATATATTACACACAGCGAGTTTACTAGCCAGACGGTAAAATATCAATAGCGAGAAAAGTAGCTTAGTCTAATTGAGGCTTAACGGATTGACTTTGTGATACTATAAACTGATTGTATGGTTTATCTGTAAACAATCAGGTATATATCAGCTTGGTATGTTTGGATTGTGTATTTGTTTTCAAATATCGTACAAAAGTCTCGAACAGTCTCGGATACTACGGGTTCGAATCCTGGCCTGGGCATGGATGTTTCTGAATGTCCATTCATCAATTTCATCGTATCATTACTCATCCCCATCTTCGCAAAAGGTGGCAAAAAAGGCGAAGTAAAATAAAGCAAAAGCAATCAATCAACCATATCGTAAACTCAAACTGAACGAATTAATAGTTACGATTTTAAGGTACCATTTTCCAATAGAACTGCATTAAGAAAGAATACGAAAGAACAATTGCGTCTCAAAAACAGTTGTGGCCTTGAAGAGACACCTAACGTGTCCATTAATAAAGGAATTCGTTCGACATTGCCTCGAGTTGAACCACTGGGGTATTGGCAACGTTTTCAAGTGAGGTGAGGCTGTATCCCACTTCTATGCTATGGAAGGTTTATTGTTACTTTTAGACATCAAAGGTGATCATCACTTCATTTCAGAGAAAGGTAGTTACATAGAGAGGCAAAAGAGGGCGGTATGGGTAATAGTATGAGCGAGATCACTGAAATTTCTGTCTCTACTCTTAATTTTTATTGCCGATTCATTGTATATTTGGGTGTAAAGGGGTGCCCTTACCCCCTCTTAATCCGACAGCTCATTGCTTTATGGGTTATCGGTACCGTTACTAATATTCTGTGGGATTTGAACCAATGATATGTGAAAATGGAACCCATTCGACTACGTTAAAATGGTTGATTGAGTGAATGATTTTTTTTTTTTACTTAGCTTCTCTGCCATTTGTGGCTACTCGCGAAGGTGAGTTATGATATGATTATGAAAGGACACATATGCCAAGGCCGGTATTCGAACCTGGTACCACGTTAAAGTGGTGGAAATGTCCCTAACTCTGAGTTTTGCAGAATAAGACTGTATTCGCAACGTCTGCACCTGAGAATGCGCGTGAGTCTAGTAAGCGAGCCTACAAATGGCGTAGAGCGTAAGCAATCGGGTTAGCGGTTGGTGCTGGGCTCAGATGACGTTACCGGCTCAGATCTTGATTGGAGGATTCGGGAGTGATGACTCGCTTCCAAGCTTCAAATGCATATCAACCAGAGATGTTACGGAAACTGTCTCACTCTGTAGTCTGGAGATAATACTGATGTTGCAGACTTATTGAATGAAAATCACGCTGCAATTCTTACAACTTACAACTATTCTGAAAAAAAAAAAAAAAACATTGCATCGTGTATTTCACCTTGGATTATTAAACTATTTTCTGGCTTCTCTGTCAAAAAATTAAAATCAATTATAGTAATTTTGGAGTTCTTCTTAACGGTAAAATCTTCCCCTAACTGTACCATTCTCAAATTTGCTAACGTTTCACACTCTGAGAATGTCGAAATGTGTCAAGAAAACACAAAAACGCCTTGATGGAAGTACTCCAACTTCCCACCTCTATTGTTTATCACAAAGCCGCCTTTGCATGTTTCTTAATTGGATTGGTCTCCATATTGTTTTGCGTGCAGGAAGTGAGGGCGGTGGGAGGAAATGGGACACTTGTGTATAATTTACCCCTCCTTCAAAATACCCCCCAATGGGAAGTTAATAATTCTATCCAGATTCGCTTCACAGGAATTAATTGTTCCCTAATGAAGTCTTTCTACTCTCCAGCGGATAAAGACTCGCTCTAATTTGGAGCTGAAGTCAGCTAACTTCCCCTTCGTTGTTACCCGAGAGGCCATTGTTGACGTGTGTTCCTTGTTCAGTCATGTGAAGTAATGAAATGTGCCACGTCCAGCGGTATATTGATTTCGTTTCTGCGAGTTTTAGTTTTTTAGAAAGATGCATCGGTCGAAAGCGTAGAGAGGAAAGAGAGGTGGGGGAGGGTTATGTAACGTGTGTGCTTCGCTAGTTTAACATTTGGGCATTGCACGTACGAATAAATATTACCTGATCGTTGCTGAGGGCTGTTTTGCGGGGCGAACTCATATCCGGTGCAGTGGAAATGTTACGTGTTCTGCGAAGCAACAGTCAGCAAGGCTTGGGGTTGGAAAATGGGAAATGTTTTATGATACTTTTGTGGTTCATGTATATGCTTAGTTAAACTGTCAGCAATTTTGTATTATCCAAGAAGACCGTTAAAAGCTCATTACATCAGAATTAATTACGTTATAACACAAGTATGCTTAAACTAGTAGTTATATGATTGAGCCCAAGTATGTAATCTTTCCTGCATGGGGTTTACCAAGGATCTAAGACATGGCACATGGGGTCGGTCGGAGCGTGGTACGGATCACATCACATCCACAAATGGCCGAGATCGTGAATGTGTAGAGCCTCCATTTCCCCCCTTATGTCTTCATGGTATTTGATTGAATCGATTGATTGAATTAGTGTTTTAAGTCCACTTTATGCACAGTAAGGCTAATTGGGACTGGACCTACAGTTTAAAGTGGGATCCGAACCACTATGTGCCTCCACCGGGTATCGAACCCAGGACGATGCTACCACTTCACCATCGGGGAGGCCCGTTCATGGTATTTGAATTGGATTGGATTGGATTGATTTGTTGTTTTAAGTCCACTTTATGCACAGTAAGGCTAATCGGGACTGGACCTACAGTTTAAAGTGGGATCCGAACCACTATGTGCCTCCACCGGGAATCGAACCCGGGGCCCCTTGCTTACAAGGCGACGACGCTACCACTACGCCATCGGGGAGGCCTCATGGTATTTGAAGACACGCCTTGAAGAGTGTGTTCGGCACGATGGGAACCACATTGAGCACATCCTCTCGGTGGGTACCGAAGCACGCGGTTGCGGTTAGTGTCAATAACATTTGTACTGTTTCAGCATTGCATTTCTTGGAAAATTCTAATGTGTTTTGATACCCCACATGACCCCCTTGCCGTTTGAAAAATTTGACCACGATCCAATATGGCAAACTTCAAGATGTCAGCCATGTCCCGGAAGCACCCTCACATGGGTTCCTTACCACGATGTACCCAGGTGAAGTTGGATCTGCCATTACCGCATCCGTTTCAGAGAAAAAAGGGTGTCATGGGACTTTTGAAGCACTCTGTATTTCTATTTCTATGTGTACCAAGTTCAATAAAATTAGATCAATTGATCATACCCAGTTTCCCCCCTACTTCTTGGACACCCTGCATTTGCCTAAAAAAATCCTCTTCGTCACTTCAACAAATATGGTTGTGTTCGTGCGTGTGAGGGGTCACTCCCCATATAAACGGTGACATGAAAGGGATTAGGCGCTGCAAGTTGCTCTTTCCACTTGATCCTACCGCGACGCTTACATGTCGCAACAATTCCACCCCTGTACACTTGTTCGTTGCAGGGTGTAGAGGGTGCTGATTGTCACGGACGGCTGTTTCGTCCATCCGAGTGTGACGTGTTTACTGCTTCGTTGGGGTGTCTCATCGCCCCATTACGGATGATTTATGACGTTAAATATGAGGTGTCAACTGTCTCTGCCTACCTCCCTGGATATCTTGCTTCTATCGATCCCAACTAGGTGGATGTAGCGTTTTGAAGCAGTCTTGCACTAGAGGGTGTTTACGTTATGGTCACTGCCAGTTCTTGCTGCACAGGACCAGTGGCGGGGATTAAGGAGAGGTGGGAGGCCCTCCTCACTATCCCCTGTCTCATATGTCTCTGGAGGAAGGCCGCGCATAGCAGCAGAGAAGGGGTGGAAATCGAGTGGACAGATCGAAGCAGTACACGCTGCTGTATAGGCTGGTAACTGCAGACACCCCCTCCCCCATCCACGCTATCTCGTTCTCTCATGTGTTCATTGATGGAACCGTCTTGCGTCACAATTGAGCAGAGACTCCTTTTCATTCACCTACTCCAGAGATAGCTGAGACAGAGCTAAGCCTTGTCTACTAAGAAAAAGTAACTAGCCTCCCCGATGGCGCAGTGGTAGCGTCGTTGCCTTGTAATCAAGGGGTCCCGGGTTCGATTCCCGGTGGAGGCACATAGTGGTTCGGATCCCACTTTAAACTGTAGGTCCAGTCCCGATTAGCCTTACTGTGCACAAAGTGGACTTAAAACACCAAATCAAGCAACCAACCAAAAAGTAAACTGTCCTTACCCCCCCTCTTCCGTTTTGAAGTTTGATAGATGCAAATTATAAAGAGAAGGTAACCAAGTTTGTAGTCTGTGTGGGTTACCATGACTACACGATTTTGTTATATGGATAGTAGGAACATGGAGTAAATGTATACATGAATACGTTTTGATTATTGTGATCTGTTATTATTATTGAAATCAAACATTTCATCTATATTTATATATATATATAAATGGATGTTTGTGTGTGTGTGGGTGTGTGTGTGATAAAAATGGATGTACGTGTGTGTGTTTGTTCCGGCATAACTCTCGAACGCCTGGAGCAATTTCAACTAAACTTGGTACACGTATCACTTGCAATATGGAAGGAAATACTGTGGGGGTAAGACATCCCTGACACCACAGGGGTTGGGTGGGAAGGGGCTACATGTAAAAATAATCGAGAACCACCGATATTAAATTCCGCACGAACAGACATCCGTGAATCTATGCAATCCGCACAACGATAGTGTTTCTCGGGTTGTCTAACATTCAGGCTGTGTTGCGAATGGAATCCATAGTTTTCGTGACACTCACAATGCGGTTCATCACCTAACGGCATTAGGGGGGGGTGAGAGGGGGTGAAAAATAAAATGTCACAAATGAACTAGATTAGTGTCGAATCCCTAATTTTCGGAGTCGCTAAGCTAATTGGCGACATTCACGATCACATTTAAAATTAGTTACATTTTACACTATAGTTAGAATTCATTATTTTCCTGTCTAATACAAGATTGGGATAAATAAATACCCGGGCAATGCCGGGGAATCAGCTAGTGATAAATCAAAGTCCTTAGGTACATCACGGAACGATGACAACACGGGTTTAATTGTGTAAAACGTACTCATAAAGTATCACAATAACAACGTATTCGTGTATACATTTACTCCATGTTCCTGCTATCCATATAACAAAATCGTGTAGTCATGGTAATCCACACAGACTATAAACTTGGTTACCTTTTCTCTATAATTTGCATCTATCAGTGTTTTGGCCGGTAATGCCTAGTCTTTAATACACCGATGGGTCTTAAAACTGCAAAATATTTATCGACCCCCCCTCCTTTCTAGAAGCCATTTTGATTTCAAATCTGAAAAAAATACTATTTTTTAGAATTCCTTCTAGAGCTTTGGCCGATCTCTGTGGCGTAGTGGTTAGCACAGCGTGCTACTACCCCAGGGGACCCGAAGTTCGAATCCAAGCCTGGTCGTTCTTTACGAGTGTCCCTTCATCAATTTCATAATGTCATGACTCATCTTCATCGTCGCGATTCGTCCAAAGTGGTAGCAAAGCGACGCTAAATAACAAAAAAAGATATAAATTTATAAACTTGACAATATGTATGAAAGGTTCTTGTAGCTTGAATATGTTTGTGCAAACGATATCGGAACATTTTCATGTCCTGACTGCAGTCAGTCGGAAAAACGGGACAAGGATTTTTAAAAAAGTGACAGTCCCGACCACATACAACATGTTTACTAACGAACTTACTATTAAAATTAAAAATATAAAATAAATATAAAATAATACTATCTTTAAACTCAGTTTTTAGAAAGAGTCACAGATTGTTATGAAGGAATTCTTTGTCACGAAAAATAATTCGATCGTCTATTCGTCTCGGGTTTTGCTTTCCTATCGAATTCGATATATTTTACAATCAGTGTCGCAGAACATATTCTCTGAGGATTAGAAGTCAGATAAATATCATGATTGGGAGTAATACAGAATAGTGAAGATAAAAATTCAGAATCATTCTTTAGTCGACGTTAGTAGTAAGCCACAATGATCCATTTTCACATATTTTAATTTTCAAATTTGAAACCTGAGCATTTTTCAGCATTGCGTCCATTTTATGCACCGATAGGCTAATCGCGACTGGTTACTGTAAACTGGACCTGACTGTAGTGTGATCTGACACATAATGTGCCTCCAACTCGTATCGAACCCTGGTTCCCTTGATTACAAGGCGAAGATGTTACCACTATGCCTTCAGGGAGGACAACACCTGAGCATGTAAAAAGTATTCAACATTAATATTAGCTATTATTCATAAAGTGTTCAAAGCTTAATATTATTATTGGTAGTGTATGGAGTAACGTTCTTTCCTTCAATATGTCATTCAAAAATGTGTCAGGAATAGACCGTTTCTTTTTTAAATGACGGTATTGGAATAGAATAATAGACCAATTCTATTTTGTCTGAGACAGATATTAAGTTTTTCCCTTTGGAGAATCTGCTTGTGCTTATCCGAGACACCCACGTTGTTTGTAAATAATGTTAATTTGCGGAAAACTTCTAAGAATTGAATGACAAGCATCAAGTAGTATTTTTTTAATCAGGGCTGAAAAGAGATGTCACTGCCTGACAGTAATAACTGTCACAGCAAATTACGCTATTTTATAGTTTTATTCAGTCTTGTAAACATAAGTAGGTAGTTACTTAGTTCGAGTGTGTAAGATTAAGTGATAAATTAAATGTTATATTGAATAAATTAGAATATTTAAGAAAGAAACTCTAAACTCTTTTTGGTAATTTTTTCGTATCCGGAAAACGGTTTTCTTAAAATTTACAGGAGAAATTACTTACCGAATGCAGTTTCTTTAGACTTGTGGAAGTTCGGGGAAGTGTTTTCTTGCATCGTTCATTGAATTTTGCCGGTAAATCATGTATTTTTCGATATAAATGTGTGACCGATGCACGAAAGCTGTTGCATCCATATTCTTCCAGCCGGATATTGCCTGTGTGTGATGGCGTAATCCCGATCAGTGTTTCCGAACACGTGTTTTTGTAACTGAAGAAGGTACGTTTCCGCAAATGGTTTTGTGGGGCTATGTGTCAATGGTTCGTGGGGCTATGTGTCAATGGTTCATGGGGCTATGTGTCAATGGTTCGTGGGGGTATGCGAGAATGGTGTGTGGGGCTACACATTTCTTTCTAAACCGATTTTTAACTATTCTAACCTAAACGTGACCCAACCTAACCTAACCTTACCGGAAATGGTTCGTGGGGCTATGTATGAATGGTTCGTGGGGCTATGCGTCAATGGTTTGTGGGGCTACGTAGGTATTTTTAGGTGGAGTGGGGTGGAAACACTGCATGCCGACTACGGTAGTGAAACTGTGACCGCCATTTTGCGTGTTACCGAAAGGAAAAATAAACGAACAAAACTTACTTCATACGTCAAAAATATAGATTATTTCCGTGAAAAAAGCGATATCCCACCTTCAGCAATGTTTCTCAATGCAGAATACGTAAATAGGAATATGGAAAGTGACATAAATAGCGAGTTTCAGGCGTTTTCCGGTTACGGAAAATTTACCCTCCTTTCCCTTAAAAAAATGTTTTCGTCTCTTCAACAAACAGATTCTGGCTTTATAAGGACCACCACAATTTGGTCCACCTTAAGTTTAGCCGAATAAAATTCCATCGCAATGTCACCGAATACTCTTATAAAGTTGGTTTAAATATGAAAAGAACAACTTACATTAATAAAGAAAGACATCTCCACCAATACTAAACTCGAGAGATTGTGCATGCTCTATAATGCTTGTCCTTAACACAGCTGGAGACTGAAGTATTTTTTGTTTTCATTCGGAGCGAAAACCCACTTCTAACCCCATTCCCGCGAGGCAGACTATTTGCTATCTGTTGATCCTCCCCTATGTTTACGTAACCACTCTTACCCCTCGTAACGGTCCATTAATTCGGGACCCTTTGTGGCATGTTCCCGGCAACACCATCCTTCGTCCCCTACTTTCATTTGCGTTGATAACTTTGACGCGAATAAAAAAAGAAGCCAAAAAACAGAACCTGGAGACCTGCAACCAGATGCGCTAAGAGTGAGAGACAGGGGGGAGGGGGACGCATGCATGTTCACCTTTAGACCAGGGCGACGTGTAAATCCCCCCACTCTCCCTCCCCCCTCCAAACCTTGCTCCATTCCCTCAAATGAAGTCAGCTTTAGTAAATACGGGGCAGATACAAACTGTGAGCCCAGGTGTGTTTGGAAGTTCCTGTAGTCTGTGGTACCATTAAGGGATATGGTTCCCGTCCTGGTTTTGCTGGGCTGAACCCGTACACGGAGAAATCCGCCACACAGACCTCCATGAATATTCAGCGGCGCCTATGATCGACGCTGGGCTTTCACATGTTGTGATGGCCCTGGGTACATCTCTGTCAGAGACGGGTCTCTGCAGTTCTGCAACAATCATCATGCGGAATGCGAGTATAGCTTCACAGATGGCACTTACAAGGGAAAATGCTATGTTTTGTCTCAGATATTTAGTAATTTTGCTATATCCACAGCTTTGAAAATTCTTATTATACACTCGATTCTACATACCATTAAAAGCGTCATCATTAATCGTCACTGGCATCATTGTCACCATCACTCATCAACAACGTAAAAAGTTGTTATTAATGTCTTATAATATGTATGGCAAAACAATCAGGTGCTACGTTACCTTGCAAATCCTATCAAGATATTCTGACTCTATGTAGCCATAACGTTATCCAACCATTTTCAAAATGGCGATGTAATACCTTGAGGATGTAATTTTGATGAAATAATGAAAACACAATCGTGTTTGGTATCAAATCATATGTTTTCGGGTTCGGTGAATTTTAAAAAAAATATATTACTTTTATGCAATTTCAAGATTTTCATATTTGTGTTAGCACAAAAAGAAACGACTGTTTAAATTAAAACACATTTGGTTAAGCATTTTGGTAACCCCAACAATAAATTTGACTTTTTTTGGTAACTCTAAGCAAATTGCACACAATTACAAAGAGAGTTTATTTCTGGTGAACATTCACTTGTTTGTCGCTTATTTAAACTAGTATTTGTTTACGTGAAACTATTTTTTTGGTTGTTCCAAACTTTTTTCTGTGCACAACAGCAATATTTGCCTTTTAAACAGTTAGTTTCAGATCATGAACGTTAAGAGCTGTAATTGTTATTGGATGTTCGAATCAAAATAGAACGATTAGATACAGATTATTCAGAAACTGAAACATTAACTATAGCAAAGAAAATGATACAGGGTGTGTGTGTGTAAAGAGAGTCCCACTTTGAACAATTTATTATGCAAATACCATGGTACTCTAAGTGATATTTTATAACTTACATAATGTACGAGACATCCAGGCTTTACAATTCTGACGCTACATTATAGTGCCTCAATGGGTGTGACGCGACAAACTTTGATGCGATAGTTCCTTTCCTCCCGGACTCTTCACTTTTCCGGTTTACTGTCGTTGCAGATTTTTCAATCCTCACTAGCAGTTCTTTGCATAAGCGACATGAGCAATTTTTCCTCGATGTGTCCCCTACAAGAAAAATTCCATGGTGATAAGATCAAATTGAAGGACGCAAAATGCTTCCTCAGAACCAGAAAACACCGTACTGCATGGAATTGCGTACAGCGCCTCTCGTGACCAACAGGAGTAACTATATTGAGGGGGAAAAATCAGAAGGCACCGTGTTCCGTGTGACACGTGATGCATCCGGCGGTTGCATCTGCCACGAAGTGAATTATAAGTAATTGAAAGTAGGACTCACTTTATGGATAAACTGTATAAAGTATAAAATAATGTAATTTTAAAAAGTTTATTACTTATTGTTCTATCGAAGTTCCGTTAGTTTTTGTCCCCCTAAAAAATTTATTTTGACGCAGCGTGTGTAACTGTAATTGTAATACTGCTACTTTCAAAAGTAAGTTTCCGAACACTGATAGCATTATGTATGTGTGTATTGTTTTGTATATACAGATGTATAGTGTATAAATCACCCCTTAGCAAACAGCATGGATGTTGAATCCAAAGATCCCTCGGAAGAGAAAACAACGAACAAAGCTTGAATATTTAATAAGCATAGAAGGGATGAAAGGACCAAGATACGTAGATACATATTACAGTGATTCATGTTCCTTTAAAAACAATTGCATCTGTCGTATGCAATTTGATTTATAAATACTATATATGTAAATGGCTGCAACCAGCAATGCAGAAAATGGTTCTTTTTTTTTTTGCTGGATTTCCACAGGGGTCGGAATGGAAACTCGTAATCCACCTGAACAAGTTTAATCACAGTGAATTGGGCCACCGTTTCCTGCAAAACGTTACGATTTAATTCTCTATTTTTCCATTTAGCTTTTCGTTTATTGCCCGTCACGGTGTAACTTACAGGGTGTGCATAAAGTTCCAACCATTTTTTTGTTGCGTGGAACACTGATGAAAATATTATAGTGTAAATGCGGTTGTTTCCAATCGATTAACTTACAGTGAAAGAATTGGCTTCTGATTGCTGTATATTTATTTATAAGAATATACATAAGAAAGTAGGCAAATCAGTAGTTTTCTTGCAAATATAAAACAATAAGATATGTACTTTCGAATTATTATAGATTATAGATACTCGAGTTTGGACTCCAATTAAAAAATAACCAGCAGACCTACATAAAAAAGAATTACATCAAAATTTAGCTTGTTCAATTCTGCATTAATCTATGCTGACCATTTTTTTTTCAAGTAGGCCTTCAATTTTTTTATCGTCGTGAGAACAAAAAAATGTAGTTTTTTTTAGTTTTGCAAACGATCGCTGTTTTTAAAATTCTGTAAATAAAAATCGAATTGTCCGATCGTTATGAAATTTTAGTAGGTTGCAGGCAGAAAGGTTTTAAATACAATTATGTATTTTTTGGTTTTCAAAATTTGTCAAAAAACGGGTTTTAGCAATTTTACGAGACAAGTTTTTCTTAGGATTGGGTAATCCTACAAATACAATATTGGTTTTGTTTTGAAGCATTATCATTGTCAATTCACATTGCGAAACCGATTTTATACAAATTTTTATTCAGCGGAGTAAAGCTGCACGTAGAACTTTTCAACACCGCAAACATCGACTCGCAGCGTCCGTCGGCAGTTTCCGCGGTTCAACGGACATCGCTGTGTGCCGTGTTCCTACGTTGTGCGAACAACTTTACTCCGCTGTATTTGTAGGACTACCCAATACTAAGAAAAACTTGTCTCGTAAAATTGCTAACAACGGTTTTTTGACAAATTTTGAAAACCTGAAAATTAATAATTGTGTTTAAAATCTTTCTGCCCGCAACCTACTAAACTTTCATAACGATCGAACAACCCGTTTTTGATTTACAGAATTTAAAGAGAGCGATCGTTTGCAAAACTAGAAAAAACCGGCCCTTTTTTTGTTCTGACGACGATATAAAATATAAGGTATACTCGAAAAAAATTGGTTAGCATAGATTAACGCAGAATTGATGTAAGTCTACTGGTTAATTTTTAATTGGAGTCTAAACTCGAGTATCTATAATTTTTGTTCCGACAGTAGGTCCAATATGTCAAAATCAATTAACGTTAGTACGGTAGAATTTGAGCAAAATATAAATCAATGCTTGTAGAGTAAGCTATTATTTTATAAATTACTAAATGTGTTATAATCTTCACTAATCTTCCAATTAAATAAGTCTTACCCATTGTTATGTTAAATTGTTTTTTCAGGTGCATAGAACAACAAAAGAACGTTCATTATTGTTCGAAGTGGGCATTGTAGTGATCACATTTAACACTGACACAGTTGTTTTCTCCTTTCAACAGGAATTTATTTGTTACAACACTTTTGAGATGTATGGAAAATCTAACTCTTTACTTAATAAATAAATTCTGCATGTATTTAACATAGTGTAGGCCTGTTCAAATATCTAGGATGAATTTATTTAAAAGCAGGAGATTTCCTTAGATTAAAATAAGTGAGAAATGGCACTCTATGTTCTAAGTTAATGTGGCTATTATGAGCCTGATGAATATCAAATTTCTTTTACTGAATTTTTATTTGTGTTAATATTTTACGTCGTTTTCTGCCTGTCGTGATGAGATGTGGAAGTGATGATTACACGAAATTAATCATTGCACACTCAAAAGACAATCCCAAGCCCGAAAGAAAGAAACCTCACAAGAAAACCAATCCCGAAAGAAAGAAACCTCACAAGAAAACCAATGTATCTACGTACTTCTATACGTGTGCTGACTTCTTTAAATCTATGGAAGCTTTTATGGATATGCAACATTATCTTCCTCTGCGCAATGTAGGAGTATTAATTTAGAACTTAAATAAAATGTAATGGAAAGATTTTATTAATGATTTCAGCAAATATGATTACTTCTAGTCTAGTGTTTGTAACATAATATTTTAATTATGACAACGCACTACCCTCTATGTATAAACTAAGACACTAAAATTATTCGTTTCAAAATGTGGAACTCCAACTCTAGCGCGCATGATAGTCCTTTTCATTCAAAAGTAATGAAACCCAAACACTCTTAGTGCATCAGGATTTTCAGGGACGCCATTTTAGGTACATACCCTACGAGCAGCCGCAGCGCTCACTTTGCGAATTTTTTTTCAAAGGGTCTCTTGCGTAAACTGACTATCGTCAATTGTGCAAACTCTTGTGAGAGACGAAACCGAAAGTGGATGGACACCTCACTCAAAGCACATGCAGTTGGAATAAAAGCCTAATGGTGACAATCTAAAAATATTGTTTTAACTTTGCTGTGATGTGCTGTGCTAAAGCAGAATACATCCAGTGTTTTATTTTGAACATGTCTTTATATTTCTGCCAGAGGGAATTCATGAACAGTGCCGCCAACTTATATGGGGCCCGAGCTCATCCAATCATTAGTCTTGTTCTTGTTAGTATTACTATTAATATTATTATGTTATCGTGATTCCTGGTGGATTGCTTATTGAGATCAGGATATACCGAATTTTAAAAAAATAAGTAAAATACATCGTTGCTGTGCATTTATATCAGGATACATGGAAGGGAGGATTTGTGAGATTCTTTTATGAACTTACATCTCAAGTTTTTCAAACGTTGGCGCCCCTTTGATGAATCCCTACATAACAATGTACTCAAGTCGTTTGTTTGCTCCAGTTGTTCATTTCCAGATCATCTATCTACGCTCACTGTATTCTACGTCATGTATTTCCTAGAGCAAATAAAAGACAAACACACACACACACACACATATACACTCGTCACAAAAAGTTTGGAATATTGTTATATCATGCACAAGAAGTTTGGAATATTGTTATATGAGGCACAAGAAGTTTGGAATATTGTTATATCAGGCACAAGAAGTTTGGAATATTGTTATATGAGGCACAAGAAGTTTGGAATATTGTTATATCATGCACAAGAAGTTTGGAATATTGTTATATGAGGCACAAGAAGTTTGGAATATTGTTATATCAGGCACAAGAAGTTTGGAATATTGTTATATCAGGCACAAGAAGTTTGGAATATTGTTATATCAGGCACAAGAAATTTGGAATATTGTTTTATGAGGCACAAGAAGTTTGGAATATTGTTATATCATGCACAAGAAGTTTGGAATATTGTTATATCAGGCACAAGAAGTTTGGAATATTGTTATATCAGGCACAAGAAGTTTGGAATATTGTTATATGAGGCACAAGAAGTTTGGAATATTGTTATATCATGCACAAGAAGTTTGGAATATTGTTATATCAGGCACAAGAAGTTTGGAATATTGTTATATCAGGCACAAGAAGTTTGGAATATTGTTATATGAGGCACAAGAAGTTTGGAATATTGTTATATCAGGCACAAGAAGTTTGGAATATTGTTATATCAGGCACAAGAAGTTTGGAATATTGTTCTATCAGGCACAAGAAGTTTGGAATATTGTTATATGAGGCACAAGAAGTTTGGAATATTGTTATATCATGCACGAGAAGTTTGGAATATTGTTATATCATGCACGAGAAGTTTGGAATATTGTTATATCAGGCACAAGAAGTTTGGAATAGTGGTATAACAGACACAAGAAGTTTGGAATATTGTTATATCAGGCACAAGAAGTTTGGAATATTGTTATATTAGGTAATAGGTGATTGGCAAGGTGGCATATGTCGACGAAAACACAAGAACGTCCAGCAGACAGACAGATACACCATGTGTGCATATCACAGTTAGTTTCATAGAATTTGTTTACCAATCTTTGTATTTCTAGTT
The DNA here is from genome assembly GCF_977018435.1 of Lepisma saccharinum. NCBI lineage: Eukaryota > Metazoa > Arthropoda > Insecta > Zygentoma > Lepismatidae > Lepisma > Lepisma saccharinum. The sequence continues at coordinate 22,963,652 of NC_139239.1, forward strand.
TAATTAGTATCGGAGTTATATTAAATTTGAATATACATCCATTACTGATTTGCAATTGTTTACTACCATATACACACAGACAGATCAATAGTTTACGTTAAATCAGTATTTCCTAGATATTAAAATTGACTAAATTTAATCTTTGTTGCTGTAGGAGTTTCTTATATGTCAATAGTTCAGGTCAAAATGATGAACGACCATGCTACTATTGCAATTTGGTAGTCCGCCAAAATCTGCCTTTTCAGATGTCGATAGATGACACGGCAGTTACATAAGATACTTTTCCTTCAGATTTTCTGATATATTCAAGTGTTTGCTACATTCAAGAACCAAATAGAGGTGACCAAATATTTGTTTAAACAGATGGCAACTAAATTATAGGTCTCCAGCATCACTTTTAAAAAAATCGAGCCAAATTTCTTAGACTGTCAAGGAATTTAGCAAAACAATTTCAAATTTTAATAACATTTACCAATTTTATAAGGTTCTCCGAATATATCTTCAATGTTTAAGTCCGTTTTTAGCATGTATTCTTAAACGAGCACGTTCCATTTCCTCGAAAACAAGGAACTTGTTCGTCTTTCAGTAACAGAAAAGTGACATGTAATCATTCAATCGTCCCATTTACAAAATCTGAACGGAAGCTGAACAACTCTGTCTTGTTTATGACGTCATATGTGCTTCAAAAGAAACTTCCTCATAACGGCTAATTTAATTTACGTTATAGAGATCGTCAACTGTTTCCATTACGATCTTTCAATTCGACAATTGCCCATCAATCCACACCATCGAAGCAGATAATTACAACTCGGTCAACAAAAACGGAATTAGCTGTAAAAGCGACAATACCAGATAGGGAAGAAGCATCTACGAAACGTATACGCTGTTTATGAACATATCTCCGTCCTGCCTGTCCGATCTATACTCTCCCGCCCCCCAACATCCCTCCTCGCATAACGGCTACTTCTCCGTTATCAACAAACTCAACGTTGGATTTTAGTATCGCCGTTAAAATTCTCCTCCCCCGAAAAGCACAGACGTGTTGGCTAATTTTCACAATTATCTTGACGGCGTACTCGCTTGGAAATTGCAGTTATGGCAATCAACTTCTCCAAGTGCCATTAACCACGGAAGATCGCCGTCGCAACGTTTCGGCATCCCGACGACGAACTCAAAACTCCGATGAGCATCTCAAGTGTCTTGACAACGTCGTTGACATTTCTGAGCGAAATCTTCACTAAACGTCTAATGTCCGCCGCTGTTATGGTCAAACTACTTTAATGGAGAGCGCTGCGATTGCAACACGCTGGATGACGTGCAGGAAAGACGTCTTCTTCGTGCCTTATCTTCAGAGTAGCAATGGACAAGGAATTATCAAGGTAGAACGTAGGGTATACGTGTAGGAAGTAATGAAAAGTATGACGCCAAGATTACTGAGCTACGATAATAATTGTATCCCGTGTAGGCAGGCCCTTAGCCAGAATTTTATTTCGGAAGCAACCCCCATCCGAAGTCAAAAAAGTGTGTATGTGTTGGGGGGAGCTACAAACCCTGAAAATGAATTTCTCAGCATGTTACACCTTATGATACAAGCTGTTTAATATTGCTAAGGAAGCAAAATTAATTACCACTATACATGATTTAAATTAGATATTTGTATGATTGGAGGGGAGGTTCAGTCCCTTTAGCCCTCCCCCTGGCTACGTGCCTGCGTGTAGGTTAATCGGGCTAATGCAATCAAAGGATGAACCGGTAAGTTTACTTAAGTGAACAAGAAACGTGATGACTTTGCCTGGATGGATTTCAATTCACGTTTTTGATTCCTCCACGCGTTCATATATTTGACAGACCAATATCTTAAAAAACTTTAAAAAAAATGAAATTTCACATTTTCTTGGAAGGGATAGAAGCGCAGCAGTCATGAAACGTTCCTAGAAATAACTTTATCTCTTCTGTGCTCGAGGGTTCAGTATCCGTAAACAACTTCCTGAAATAAGATATCTCCTTTATCTTGAGTTTGCCCAATGCGATAATGCTTCATCACTCTACGATAAATTAAGGTCAGCTTGGAATTGCGTTGACATTGTGCTCAAGTTGGTGAATGTCTTATTTGCCTGGATATTTCTTATATCTTGCAACTATTTGAGTTTTAAAGTCGGGACTGTACCCACACTTTAAAGCATGAACCTAACCAATGCCTGGCCACACCGGATATCTAACTCGAAACCTCTTGATTACAAAATCATTACGCCGTCGCAGAAGCCCTTGCGACTATGAAAATTAACCTCTATTGATGAATATGATTATCATGTAAATACGGGAGGGAGAAGGCGACATCGTAGTACGTTATTACTCAGATTAATAACAGTACTTGGAAAATTGACGATTACTAGGAAAAACTAATATTGTTTTCAAGGAGTCATGGCGATCCAGTCAGTAGGGGGATCTGAGTACCACGGCCAGGTTCGATTCTTGGGTGAGTGAATTTCTCAATTAATACCCTCGTGGCTCTTGGGATCATCCAGCCTCTCTTCAGTGGGTGTCCAGGGAAACTATGGAGTAAAGATAATGTATGGAGGCCTTCCTCCACTCCCCTGTCTACTTTCATGACAGTGCAATACACAAGGATGCAGGCAGAGAGGGGGAAGAGAGATATGGAGAGAATGAGAAAGAAAGAGAGAAGAAAGTACAGAAAGAAAGAAAAAAGAAAAACTGTGAGAGAGACATTGAAAAGTAGAGAAAGGAAGAAAGAAATAGGGATGAAACAGAGAGAGGGGAGGAAGATAGTGGGGAAGAAAGAGAGAGAGAAAGAGAGATAGTATCTTAGTGGCCATGGCCACGGAACTATTTACCAAAGAAAAACATTACATTGTCCATCTTAATTGTTGAATCTGAGCACAGGACTTTATTTTATGCATCCATCTCGCGATGTAAGTATACCCTCACTAAGTATATAATTTCCACATTTTATCCATTAATATTTTTCTTTTTCATTTGCAAAACTCTGTGCATACTACAACTTTAGAGCTTATAGATAGAAGCTCACAATACTGTTACCTCATCACTTGAAGTAGAACTTGACAACATAACTTTGAAATATAGTATGTGGCTTAGAAGGTGCGCTGGGGTAAAAGGGCGCAAGTCTCCATTTTTGGACCACGGTAACAGCAGTTAATTTAGATATTGTGTTAAAAGTATCATTACAGCTAGACACTTCAAGAAACTGGTCCGGTATTAAATTTAAAAGTAGTAAGATGGCGTGCTTTTAACTCACTTCTCAAATTGAAGGAGGCTGGAAATTCCCCCCTCCACCTCTATATTATTTAATTCATTCCCGAACGAAGAAAGAACATTTCCTACCTTATGATAAAATATGTACAGATATTAATTGTGCCCCAATTTTAAATCCATTGGCTGCAGACAAGGGTTTCTCCATATTTCCAAATCATCATTGGCTGTTGTAGAATTACATTGTTATTGTTAATTTCCAATCATATCCACATTAACATGCGAGGAAAATTCAATTACTCAGAGTGCTCTAGCCCACCATCTTGCTCCCAAACCAAAATAGCCTACATAAGAAATGCTCAGAATCATTTGTTGTAGAGCAAGAACTCTCTCACACAGAGGAATAAAAAGTTGAAAGAAGACAAGAAACATACAGAGAGAATGAGACTTAAGTGGACACAGAGTGACAGAAAGAGATAGAGAACACAAGAAGGAAGAGAGAGATAGAAGAAAAGACAGAAAGAAAAAAAAACAAAGACGAAGAATAAAGAGAGTGAGAAATGAAAGAAAGGTGTAGAGAGAATGAGACAGAAATTGACATGGAGTGACAGAAGGAAATAGAGAAACGGAAGAAAGAAAGAGAGAAGGAAATGCAGAAAAAGAATAGAGAAACAGAAGAAAGAAGAAGAGAAAGAAACGAAGTGAACAAATAGGGGAAGAGAAGAAAGATATAGAGAGAATGAGAGAAAAATTGACATAGAGCAGATAGAAAGAGAGAAGGAAAGCAGAAGGAGAAAGATATTAAAACTGAGGTATGAGAGTATAGAAAAGGAAGAGAAAGCTATGGAGAGAAAGTGTCAGAAATTGACATGGAGCGAGCGAGAGATAGAGATAGATAGAGATAGATAGAGAGAGAGAGAGAGAGAGAGAGAGAGAGAGAGAGAGAGAAAGAGAGAGAAAGAGATATGAGAGAGAGAGAGAGAGAGATTAACAGAAGGAAGAGAGAAGCACTAAGAAAAAAAGGCCGAGGTAGGGAAAGCGTGTTTGAGTAGTCACGAGCACGGAAGCAGTGTCCGCTGCCCGAAGGCTAAAGAAAAACGCCTCAAAATACGAATATAAGAAGAATTCAGCAACTATTGGGTCGATTTTAACAAAACTTGAAACATTTCAAAGCAGTGCTCTGAAGTCTATTTTAATAATATAGAAAAACCGTCAGCACATATCTCCAACAATAACGAACTAATGCACAAGCAAAAGGTAAAAGCTTGGGATGACATGTTTAGACTTCAGTGTCTGTGTTAATCAAGGTGATATACGTACATGCACAGTGAAGTGCACCTATGACCTTTTGCGTTATCCACCCACTGCTGACGTTTGAAGCATTCTAAAAGTAGATTGAAATGACTAGTTTTATCGATTCCGCATTGCCCATGTAGCGAACTGGGCCTATGTGACTTTGCGATTAGCACATGTGCTTCCGGTCGTCATGTAGAGAGCCTGGTGCCTTTACACTATTTCGAATCTCGTGCATCATTTATTCCAAAATAAACGCTACCGGGTATTAAATTTCAATTTGCTAAGCAAAACAGCAGGATTTTTCCCGTTTTTCCAACTAGCATTGCAGTGGTACCAGAAAGAGATGTAAAATCAAGGATTCCGTTCGTGCCGGCAGATGTCCCTTTCATTTACTTCGCTTTTGACATTTATGTTAACTTTATATGGACAAGCCACAGAGGACATGCGTCAATATGCTTTTTCATCATACAATGTCCTTGTACATTTTAACCGATTTGCAAACATACAAAATATGTTTTGGAATTTTCATGTGATAAGAAAATGATGTTCAGTTTCTCTACACGTACCAAACTTTATGTAATCCACTAATGGCAGAATCGGAAAATAAGTCTTATCTTTTGTAAAGAATGTGAAAAGGAAGAAAAATATTTTTTGAACCGCTGAGCATCAATCGAGTAAGAACTTTAGCAAGCGACTATAAGAAAGAATTTTACTATCTCGGGTCCTTCCCTTGAAACTTTTCTACTTTTCCTCCACTGTTTGTGTTGCCCCTGTCAACACATGCCTTTTAAGCACTAAACTATTCAGTCTATGTTATAAAAATCTATATTGTTAAGAATTAGTGTTGAATCTTTTCTCTACAGATTGTTAGATTTCTTGCCATAAAAATGTTATTGTTAATGTTACAATAGGTAATGAATTGTTTAACTTAAATATAAAAAAATGCTGAAACTATGGAAATATAAAGCAACTATGTAGTAACCATGGTAAATTGTAAACAAAAATATGATATAAAAGACCTAGACTTTCGTAAGCCTAGGGGACATTCTCCTGGTTGCCGAAAGGCTGATGGTTCAGGGGACGTTGGGTAATATCTTGCTTCAATCTTCGGATTGGCTGGTGTACTTGTACTCCATCTGGCAGATATTCCACAAACCCAACTCTGAATAAGGCGTTCTCCTGCATCATCAAAAAGACCAGGGTTAGAAACTTCGGTACAAGTAATAGGTTTAGGCCTACAAGTTGTATCGGGTGAATTGTCTGTTTGAAAAGTGTTTGTATATCATCGGAAGTTTAAATAAATCTTTGAGTAAAAGATCTTAATGATCTTTCATTTCAAACCTACCTAGATGATAATTAAAAATAAATCCTGCACCACAGACCTCGCAAGGGCTTGGTCCTACTAACCCTTAGAAGCCTTTGAGAAGTCCGACAAAAGGGTTGTAACCGACTAACATAAAGCCCTAAAGGCAGAAGGTGCGTGTCATGTTTCACATCCTCCTCATGGGTTTCACTTTCGCCTTCTTGGTTTCCCTTACAGGACTTGAAACAGGTCATTTCTGCGTTTTAGCATACAGCTTGGAACCAATGGACGCCAATAGTGATCAGTTGGTCTCCACTTTTTACCCAGCACTATGGCCTCTTAATGCTAATTCTCGCATACCAAGAGGAAGTGAGCCTTCCTTGTCCCCTTCCAGTTTGCACCCAATCGTCGCCACTACATGCAACAAAAAGATTTAACTGCGATAAATAAACAGAATCTCTATCTATTCCCTTCCTAAACTTTTACCACGTGACTGTTAATTCCGTAACGGCAAAAATAATTTGGATCTAGAGAAGAGCATGATTAGCATAACATATTGTGTGATGATTGCTATCGTATCTTCCCATCTCAGTCTTATTTAAAAACATGGGTTGAACGTACTGAAATATATTGTAGTGCTAGAAAGATTACTATCAAGATGGCAATCATACCATCTGACACCTTAGTCATGGCTGTTGCTTATCGGAAATCAGTTTTAACACAGAAAACAATATGAATTATCTTATCTTTAATTGTTGGAAAGGTAACGGCGCAAATGATTACGTAGAAGAGAGGTGATCCATACTCCCTCTCTCTCTCTCACACACAATAGGGTTCTCAGAAATAGCAATAGATCCACAGAATTTTTTGTTTCACCTTGCCTGTCGTAACACTTAAGGTACTCGTAGCGTCAGTGGCGGCGATTATGGAGAGGGTGTGGGGGGCAGTTGCACCTGCACTCTACCAAGAGGAAGTAAACAGTCCTTGTCGCCCCATCCTCCACTTCCCATCCTTAGTTTTGGCATCCAATTGCAGCTAATGCCTACCGTCAATGTGGATCGAATGGGGTTAAGTTTTATAACACACGGTGGCTCAAAAAGTCACTTAACACCCTGGGTATAAGGCCACTGCAGCGCGCAGCGTGGAAATGGCAATAACCAATCGTTGCCAGGCCAAGGGGGAACCACATTGACGCCACCCGCACAGTCGGCGGCCATCTAGAATTCAACTTCAGAATCTTAAATGGGAAGTTGGTGATATGATATATCAAATCAGGCTAGAATTTCACGAGAAATGCAATAGTGAATGTTTTTTCGACGTATCTTTAACCAGTAAAAGGTTATGACTGAATTCTTGTACCAATTTGCTCCTTTTCGAGGTGTTAGAAAAATGACATAAAATTTGTTTAGCGCATCGGTAACGTATCGAGATCAAAATGACGTCTAGGGAGAGAAGTTCACATGCCATTGCACAAGATTTTAATCGGATACATCCATGAAGAGCTGCACATTATGAATGGTTGTTGCGAACAATTACAGTGTGACGCTTCCATTAAATGAAAAGTCCTTCACAGTGACGAGGCTAATGTTTATGTTCATAAGGAAGTTCATAAACAGAATATTCGATGCTTTTTATCTGGTAACTCATTTTCGACAGATCAAAGCTGATTGCTTAGTGCTGGTGAGTTAATGGTGTGGCGTGCTGTTGTGGAATACGATTGGTTAGTCAATTTTCCATCAACGGAACTTTAAATGCTTAGGGCTATTTGGATTTGTTAAATAAACAGGTTTTTTCATCCTTGCTTATGGAAGAAGGTACGTTTTACAGAGTTTTTTCAATAGGGAGGAACACCAGAACACTATGGGAACGTTGTGAAGCAGTTTCAAAGCAGTGTCCAAAGTTAGTTATCAGATGAAAAGGATCGCATATTCTGTTTATGAACTTCCTTATGAACATAAACATTAGCCTCGTCACTGTGAAGGACTTTTCATTTAATGGAAGCGTTACACTGTAATTGTTCGCGACAACCATTCATAATGTGCAGCTCTTCATGGATGTATCCGATTAAAATCTTGTGCAATGGCATGTGAACTTTTCTCCCTAGACGTCATTTTGATCTCGATACGTTACCGATGCGCTAAACAAATTTTAAGGCATTTTTCTAACACCTCGAAAAGGAGCAAATTGGTACAAGAATTCAGTCATAACCTTTTACTGGTTAAAGATACGTCGAAAAAACATTCACTATTGCATTTCTCGTGAAATTCTAGCCTGACTTGATATATCATATCATACCCTTCGCATTTAAAATTCTGAAGTTGAATTCAAGATGGCTGACATCAAGATGGCCGCCGACTGTGCGGGTGGCGTCAATGTGGTTCTCCCTTGGCCTGATAACGATTGGTCATCGTCATTTCCATGTTGCGCGCTGCAGTGGCCTTGTACCAGGGGTGTTAAGTGACTTTTTGAGTCACCCTGTAGAATGCAACAATAGTTCCAAGTAATTAATATCTTACACGGGATTTGAACCCCGACATTAAACTACTACTCTTTTAAGATACTCACTTTGATAAGAAAAAGTGCCATTGCCTGCCGACAATCTTCCCATGCCTAATTTAAGGTAGGTAACTCGAAAACTACTACAGGGATGAGTTAGAAACAGTCCACATGACATGCTGGTATCTGAAACTCGATAAAGTTATAGATTAAATCTTTCGAACCTAAAGACTTAGCAATTACTGCTGTAAAACAATATAAATTACTAGTCATCCGTCTGGGACTTTGCTCTCTGAGGTATATAATAGACACAGCGCCATCTGTTGAGGACTGGTGTCATCGTCGGGATTATCCAAAATTGACAGAAATGCACGCGAAATAAAAAAGAATCACACTTGCTCATGATCTCTATCAAATCATTGTCCAAATGCACATAAATCTAAGGAACAATTGAGAACAAGCTGAAAGTAATAGTTTGTATAATATAATGGGTGTCCCACTCAAAGGTAGCCCCGCAAAAAATCACGTCATTGCGTAAATATTTGACCGTTTGCGATGAAATTTTGAGAGAATGTAATTGATTCCATGAGAAAGGTGACGCGGCAACACTGTACGCCGTAGCACTTCAGGAAGGGCGGCAACAAACAAGTTTTGCGAGTTGTTGCTGTTGGCGCTGTGTTTTCAGTGAACTGTTTCGAGAGTTCGTGAATCAGTTGGATGATCAGGAATTGACACTCGGTTGGTACCAACAACATGGATCAACATGCCACACTTCTCGAGTGAGCATGGCTGAGGTTGAATCATTTTTCCCTGACAAAGTCACTTCAAAAGGATTATGGCCTCCCAGGTCACCGGATTTGTCCCCACCAGACTTTTACCTGTGGGCTCACCTGAAAGACAAGGTCTATCGTGACAAATCATGCACCATCCATGAGTTGCGGTAGAACATCCGCGGTGAAATCCAGGCTGTGACACCCAACGTTCTAGCAGACATATTCACGAACTTGCAACGTCGTGTTTAAAAGTGTTTAGACGCTGGGGGAGGACATTTCCAGCACCTCATGTGATTTCATTTCATTTCTCACATATACAGATATATCAGGTACGAATTTTGTTTCATTTCCTCTCCACCTACCCTTTTTACACAACAATTTCTGGGGCTACCTTCGAGTGGGATACCCTGTAAAAAAGTATTACACACACACGCCTACATTAAAAATAATTAACTTTTTGAAGTTTTGACTATTTTTGTAAATACATTTAGAAATTTTTGATATTTTTGTAAACACGTTTAAATACGTTTTAATGGATGTTACAATTTTGTAAATAACTTTCGAAGATAAGAATGAGCGATGACATGATGGAATTGATGAATGGACACTCACAAGCGTCAATTACTAGGACGGGATTCGAACCCGGGACCTTGCCGTAGTGCGATGTGCTAACCACTCCGCCACGGGAGCCGGCATTTAATTTTGATAATAGGTTTACAAATGTAGTCCTCGGTATGTTTTACTGTAAGACTGCAAAATGTAGGAACAACTGCAAAAGAAATGGAGACATATTCCATTCTTCTTACGCCCCCATTACATATTTGCTGGATATGCAACTGCTGCCATGTTCCATTCGGGAGCACGTGGGACGGACATCTCATTTATATCCGATCCACACATGGCATACATTATTTACACCTGTGAGGAACTGATTTGTCTCATGTCGCGATGGCTAACCGGTTTCCGTAACTCGCTGCAACCATAGGCGTGTATTGGGTGGGTGAGGCCGGCCTCTATAATTTTTCCATTAATTGAAATTGCATCTATATTTATTATTAAGTAATTAGGCTAATTTTGTTTTACCGATATTTATTCTCTGGGCCGTGGAAGCGAGTTGGGGGACGTGGGAGGCAGTTGCTCCCCCACAACTTTTTGTCACTTTAGTCCCCGCACTATGCTAAACCTTATCTACCAAGAAAAAGTAAATTGTCCTTGCCCCTCCCCACCCAGTTTTGGAACCCAATCGCCGCCACTGTTTCTGGTCATATTGTTGTGGCAACAATTGTTAGTGTTAGTGGAGTTCATAGACTAATCTTCTTATAATCGCAGCCAGAATTTCGTCTTTCCCATCCACAAAACAGCTGTATTACATCAGTGTAGGTACAGTAGGGCAGCCGCTCAGTGAGTGATGCAACTGCGCTCGAATTGGCTAGAGCGGGGGACTTCCCGCTGTAACGGGCGAATGGAAACTCTAATGCACTGGCGCGCGAAATGTTACCAACTGTTGAAAGGACTCACGTGCAGTGACCGGTGAAGCAAGCGAAGTGGCAGTGTTTTCAAATTACGGTTTAAAGGTAAAGTTAAACTGTTTATCCATTTATTGTGTAAGGTAGAATACTTATAATGGTTATAATTTTCTTAACGTGTCCTCTTAATAAAGTGATATTTCCGTTACACAATTTAATTATTTTTCAAATCTCCCGTTGTCAGCTGATTGCCCGTGATTCGCGTGAGAGTCAAGCGTTCGCTGTAGGTTGGTACTCCTGCAGCGGCGCCGGCAGCCATTTGTCTCAAGTTAATTCTGCTAAACTGTAGTTACTAAGTATGTTGTGGTATTTTTAAAACAATAACTTAGTGAAACATATTTTATCATGTATACTTTACGAATTTTAATGAAAACGCAACATTTCGAAATTAAGATTTTCAAATGTATTTGTAGCATGTACTTTTTACAAATCAAGGGGATCTAAAATATCCTTCAGTACTCTTTACAATTTTTGATGACATTACTTATCATTAGGATAAAAGAGCTTTTGGCAGCTTCGTCAATTAGCAAATAAATTTATTTATGTTTGTTTTGTTTTACGTATATTTTATTTAGTTGGCCAAGTGCTGTAATTGTTAGGTTTTCGATCTCGCCACCGGAGTTTCCGGATTCGAGTTCCGGTCTCTTCATGAATGTTCTCGTGAGTGTTCCCTCATTAATTTAAATAAATCATCACTTATTGTCATAGTCGTAATTAGTGGCAGAAATGCGACGTAATCCTCCCCGATGGCGTAGTAGCCGCCTTGTAATCAAGGGGTCCCGGGTTCGATACCCCGTGGAGGCGCATAGTGGTTCGGATTCTAACTTTAAACTGTTGGTCCAGTCCCGATTGGCCTTCCTGTGCATAAAGTAGACGTAAAACCATAACTCAAACTCAAATACGACGTAAATATATGAAAAATACAAATACAAAATGCATAAAATATTTAGTTAATGAAAATAATAGCAGAATTTATATGTGCATTTTGAATCTTTGAGGTTATTTATTTATTTTAACAACTATTCGATTGCGAACAATTCTGAATTCCAACCATATATTCTCATGAACCTATAATTTGTGCCCCGATATGGTCGAACCACATTACAAATATACTTAAGTACGTTCGAAAAGTCTCTCGTCAGTGGAGAGAATTTTCGAACTCACTGTACTATGTCTACTTTCGTCCGAACAACATTTGGAAATCAGGATATTCTAATGTACTTATAACAATGTACTTTCTACAAATGAAGTTGTTACGTATGATGTATGAATTGTTACAATTGGGATAAGAGCAGCTTTAGCAAAACGCCTTGCTAAGTTCAAATTAAAAATGAATCAACAAAAGACTAGATTGATAAACTTGGACCAAGGTTCTATAGTTATAGTGAAAGGGGTAACCAATATAATTAGTTGATAATGAATAAATAGTATATATTATTTTTTTGATAACATTTATGTCTGTAACTGTGGTAGATGTAACATACCTAAATTGGCAGAAGAAAAAATGCACGAGAATATTATATGTGGTGTAATGGTTACGAGAGGATCTATATGCAGATCTTTACAGAATTACGATGTCATGGAGTGCTTGACTGAGTGTCTTGTCATCAATTTCTAATTGTTAGACTAAAACAAGTGGGAAGAGAAGTTACGCAAAATTAAAATGTAAACAGGCCATCATTTTAAATTTAGGGTGTAGAGATGGCAGCACCTATGCTTGAATCATAAAGCAAGAGAAGTAGATACATATGATTACCGTTTTCGGAGAGAACCATTAAATATATATGTGCATAACCTAAACTGTTAGAAGCTAGCTCTAAATTTTACAATATTCTATCTTTAAAACAGTTTGTCCGTTAATTTACAAGACTTAAGTAAAAGAGTTTTTTAAATTTAAATTTAGATATTTGTCATGCATAAAGATAGGAACTATATTCCTTGGATAGAAACAATTCGCAGTTAGAGATCGTATAGTTCATTGAGCTCTCCAGCCTAACTATTGCCTATTTTGGGGGGAGCAGGAAAAGGTTCTATAAGCTCTTGCCTTGACTCATTCTCACCCAACAGGTCGGTAGGTGTCGGGGCTTTCCCCGAGTTGATATCTTCCTGGAGATGAGTCCTGCTCGAAAAAGGTTTATTATCTAAACTCGTCACCCAGTAAAAGTCTTTGGAGCCTGTAAAATTGCATGTTAAGAAAATTCTAATCCTGTAACAATTGTGAAATGAAGTACATATTAACGAAAAAATAAATATGTTGCTTAGACAGACAAGTCCGATTTGAAAAAAAAAGTAAAGATAGATAATGTTCATAAATTACAGTTGCCTTTATCATAACTATATTTTTAAAAAACTGAATCATAAAAATTTAGTACTTTAGAAACTGTAATGGTCATTTAACGGTAGTTCGATGGTTGGATACACTGTTAAATGTTACCGTAAATACAATATTCTACCGTTAAAAATTTAACAGCTTGCCTGTTAATTTATAAAAACGGTGCACATCCTTTTTTTAAAAAAAAATTTCCATCGAATATTTGATTATGCATAAATATAAATAATGATTATAAATTACAGTTCCTTACACCATAAATATATTGTTTAAAGCTGAATCATTCAAATTGCATTAAGTAGGGCAAATATGCCATGGTCATTGCTATTTCAAGAACGGTCACTGGATGGCAACGAAATTTGACGGTCTTAGACTGTTATTTCTCTGGTCAACTTTTTACTGTATACTCACCATAGTAATTTTCTACTGAGTATTGTCTTGAGAGAGCACTTGATCACGCCGGCTCAAAGGGTGGGCAGCGGTGGGCAGCGGTGGGCAGCCGCTCACCCTTAAACTCCTCTGCGCACCTACTGGCTCATCCCAGCAATTTAAAAAATATGAACAATTACGCTTGTATTCTTCCATAAATAATCATCCTTTCTGTAAGTTATGAATACTTTTGTTGTGAATATGTCGATACCAGAAAAATCCACAAACTATAATAACACTGTTATTATAGTGTTATTACTGTTATTTTAATATACAGAGGAAGAAAGTCACTTGAGTTATCTTATGCTTATTTTGTCGCGTTGGATATCGAGATAGAGAGAGAGAGAGAGAGAGGTGTAACTGAAGACTTGAAACATAAAAGACATAGAAAGGAAGATTACGAAAGAGAACGAATTACAGAAGAAAGAGAGAGAGGCAGAGAAGTACAGAAAATGTGTAAAAGAATAGAAGAAAGTGATAGGGAGATACTAGGGCAGACAAAGAGGGTGTATAAGCGATGCTTATTGTGCGTATATATAAAGCCTTCTTTTATACGTGACCCTAATTTATCTATATACCTGACCACCCGCTGAAAAGTTTTAGGCGCCACCTCCGAAATCTCTAGCGAGGAAATCTTGCGCAGAGAATAAAAGTTCTCTTCGCCCACCACTGCTGTAGTTCTAAATATCAGTCGCCTTTTACACGAAGCACATAGAATAGTAATCTGTAATTTTGTTTAATTATGGATATGGAACACTGTACCCAAGTGGTACAAAGTAAGGTAAAGGTTAAAAATATAATTGGTAATGAATCCTAGCAACAAAAGGCAAAATTTCCCCCTTGCATATAGCACCCTGCCATAAATGCACATTCAGGGGATGTGGGGTAGAGCCCCACACATTATCGATATCGGCCATTTTGGAGGTGATGTGATCAGCACCACGTTTCAACCGCCTTTCCCCCCAGGTACAAAGTAATGCAACAAAAATATTTTAACAGAACTGAAAAGTTGTTTAATCATAATGAATCTTGCATCTGAAAAGTGAACTCTTACGTGTTAAAATAACAATGGGACAATTTGAATAATACCGGTTTGGAGATTGGCTTAACTTCCACTTTACTGAATAGCTCGTTCAACGATATCTCTTTAATCGCAATACTGGCTTCCTAGTACTTACAAATGACGCAATCAAAGAGCACTTGCAGCAATTCATGTACAAATTATCTTATCTGGAATCAAAGTCCTGTTTTGTTGAGAGGAACGCACACTCGACACACAATGGCAAGTTTACTTGTGTTTACGTTCAGTGGAGTGTTTAGGGAAGCGATAACGCGGGCAAAAGCACGAAGATGATAAATGCATGCTTAATGCCCCATCAACGTGTTTGTCAGTTTCAGCATGGAAGCCCCGAAGAACGGTAGCATGGATTACTCCTGGATTGAAGACAAGTTGCTGTCGGAGTTGCCAAAGACTATTGGCAAAGGTGGTGCAGTAGTGGTTCGGTTGGAGTGGAAGACATCGACATCGGACACTAAGAGCTACTTCGCCTCATCGATGCGTAACCTGGACGTGCATGTCCTGGTTGACGGTGAAGAGGTACGCTTGTCGCTATTGGTGAAGTTCCTGCCGGACAGTGTATTTGTCAGAAAGCTCCAACATTCAAGCCAGCAGTTCTTCAACGAGTGTAGGATGTACAAAGAGGTGCTACCCAAGTTTGTGTCCTTCAAGGACTCTTCTTCCTTGGACGTCGGGTTCTTTCCCAAGTGCTTCTATGCGTCTTGCGAGGGTGAGGAGAGTGCGGTCGTACTGGAAGACCTTTCCGTTGTAGGATTTCGTCTAGGGGAAAGGAAGTCTTTGGACTACCAACACTGCAAGCTGGCTCTTGAGGCCATCGCAAGATTCCACTCTTTGTCCTACGCTTTGAAACAAGAGGACAAGAGCAGCTACATGGATATGGTGTCAGGTTTCAAAGAGTGCCGGCTTGTAGACGACATCATTGATGAGTTCTGCGACGTAATGAAGTTCACAAGTCGTCAGGCGTTGTCCTACCTGGAAGGCAACTCAGAGTACGACGATTTCCGGGAAAAGTTCATAAAAAAGACAGAAGACATGAAGAAGCTCTTCTATTCCTTACTGGAACCGAAAGAACCCTTCGCCGTTCTGTGTCATGGCGACTACTGCCGCAACAATATGCTCTTCTCGTACAACAATCAAGAACCGACCTCGGTAAAAATACTTGACTTTCAGGTGCCTCGTTACGCCTCCCCCGCCATAGACCTGTCCTTTTTTATCTACCTCAGCACCACTCCTGAGCTGCGGCAGAACCTGAAACAAGGCCTTTTCAAAGTGTACCACGACGCTCTCTTGATCTCCTTAGATTCAATGGGCATCGATACTGTTCCATACGACCTGGACTCGGCATACAAAGAGTTCACCGACCATGCACTTTATGGATATTTCATCTGTTCATTCTTCCTTCCGAATATGCTGCTAAAACCTGAGGATATGCCTGAGTTTTCGGACATTGCTCAGAAAATAGAAGAAGAGGGAGAACCACTGGACAAGGTTTCGATGTTCGTTTACACACCAGAAGCTCTTGAAAGACTGTCTGCCATCTTGAAAGAGTTCCACTACGGAAAGTACTTTTAGAGTGATTTATTGTGGCGTTCTGTACTCTTTAGTGGTTGAATAAATGCTAAAGAATCGTCAAGGGATATGCACATGCGTGAACCTGAGATAGTGTAACTTTATTTGAAGGTCTGTCAGTCTCTCTTGAATACTTCTGTAGGGTGAGTACTATCGTGCGATGATAATACCGGTTTCTAGAAAAAGTATATAGATGTCTCCTGTGTAGTATTCCTATAAAAACTGGTTTTAACTAGCTGTTCCTGTAGATCAAGTGCAGATGTGAATACAAGAATAAATTTGTATTATAGTTGAATTCACTTTCAAGTTTCTTAGATACTGAAATTATTTATTGAATTTTAAATACTTAATTATATAATTTGAGATTTATAAGATTTACAAGAAAAGTAGGTTTATACGATCACATTCATTTCGCAGTTCGACTGTATAAAATAACTGGACAAAATATCCCGAAATATCACCCTTTATTATTAGTACTATTATCTGTAACGAGACGGGGGTGAATGTTCAAACGCCCCCCCCCCTCTCAGCACACATTTGGTTTGCAGTGGCGGCGATTAGGGGCAGTTGTACCCCACTTTTTGCGCTATGACCTCTTAATACTAAATCAAGAGAAAGTAAACTGTCCTTGCACCTTCCCCCCCTCCCCCCGCATGTAATCGCCGCTACTGTTGGTTTGTATGATTCAATACAATACATCAGAGCTCGAAGTGGAAATTCCTAAACGCAGGGCCATGAAATTAGGCGGGTGTCAGATGTTCGCGCTGTTGCCACGTCGGAGCACAACCCCGTGTGTTCGGAGGTTTAAGAGGATGAAACATCGCGTTATAGAGTTGGTCTTTGTAATCCACGTGGCACAAACTGACAGTATTTGCTCGAAAGGTCAGGGATGACACAAAATTGCCCCGGAAAGAGGTCGTCGGTCTGACGCTTTTCCCATGTGTGGGACCAGCGCAATTCTCTCCAGCCGTCTGTTTTCATGGCCGTGCTTTTATCTATGGAAATGCTTGGTCGAGTTTGAGGATAGGTGGCGCATGTTAGTACGATTCAATATGGAGACAATTAGGAGATATTCAAATACCCTAACTGGAAGATATTTCACACAATTCTTCGTAACTTTAAATACTGGAATCCATGTATGAGATGAATATTTCTTCTGATAGTAATTTGTCTAATTTTTCAAAGTTATGTGAGTAGAACTCTGGTGTTTTTAACAGTTTTATATATATATACATTTATTCATATCTGTGTTTACAATGTAATTGTTGGATCGTACATATTCCTTTATACACTAAAAGTAATAATCGTTCTTGGCCATTAACAAGCCTTAAAGAATCTTTGGTTATTCAGGATAACGTTCTTTTGTCTTAGGACTTAATCGATCGTCAACTGTCTGAAGGATCCATCCACTCCGAAAAGTTCTTCGTGAGTTTTGGGTTTTCCTGGTCTTAAAGACTCGTCTGCTTTTTTCCCATCTTGATTTATGATCCACTTCCTGTGATTCAGTATCACTTTTCTCCATGTGTCTGTAAAGGAGGAAACCAGTGAGTTGAAATATAATGCAATTGCAAATTATCAGTGCTAAAGTTACACAGATCTTAGATCTCCGTGATTATTGGTTATAATAGAACGGGTCTTTATTTAAGAAAGCATGTTTCAGCCCTATAGGCCTTTCTTAAAACCAATCCTTACATATCCTTACGCATATATAGAGAATTAGTCAGAAAGAAGGAATATTAGTGACCATAATACAATAAATGTATGTTTGTTCAATAAGAAGATTGTTATATGATAAACTAATACCTTGAGATTGGGTAGAATTTACACCGTGATTGATTGATTTGGTGTTTTAAGTCCATTTTATGCACAGTAAGGCTACTGGACCTACAGTTTAAAGTGGGATCCGAACCACTTGTGCCTCCACCGGGTATCGAACCCGGGACCCCTTGATTACAAGGCTACGACGCTACCACTGCGTCATCGGGGAGGCCCACACCGTGAATGAAATGTATTAAATAAGTCATTAACAGAAATATATTGCTAGAAATATTTAGTTGCGTTACGTGATGTATAAGTTTTAACACGAAGAAACAATGGATTTCCGCATTTCCAAGATTTAATGATCGCATATCTTTCTCGACATAATTTCCTAGCAAATTTTGTTCGGCTTAAGCTTTTATTGCTGAGCACTGACGTACAGTGACCAAACTCACAAGATTAATCCCAATATATGTGAAAGATTCAAATTTAGAACTTATTTAAGAAACTTTATTGTGTTTGAATATTTTAATGTGAAGATGAGATTTCACACCGTGAATTCCGTGTCTACATGTGTCGTACATCTTAACTGTACTTCTGCTACATTCTTGCATATTAATACAGTTCTTATGCGTATCATGCGTGTAGAAATTTAAACAAATAGGTAGACTCAACCCTGACTCGAACTCGGGGGTCTGGCATGCAGTCCCATTTCTCTTCTAACTTTTTTTGTTTTTTGCAGAAAGTCAATTGTTAAACATTCTTTCCCTTTTGAATAATTTCGGTTGTATGTAATTTATTATATTTTCCTTTTTGAACTTTTGAACTCGGTTATCATCATGAACAACTCAAACATCCATGCCTTATATTTGATTCGAACCCAGGATCCCCAGCGTCGACACGCGCTACGCTGACCACTCTGTCACGGAGGTCTACTAAATCTGTCCAATCGAATGAGAACTCGGTTACCCTTAGTGAACAATATACTTGGCAACAAATACATTCCTGATGCACCTTTAAACCATTTGAGCTACCGTGTTAGACGTGACTTTTCGTTAGATGTATCTAATTGTGTTGAAATGTATCTCTTAGTTATACTGTAACGGAACCTGTTGCGTTGGTAGAGGAATGGAACGCCATGCGAGAGACCACGGTTCGAGTCCTAGTCGGGCCTGCATTTGTCGCTTAAATAACTGAGGACTAAAAGTGGTAAACGTTGTAAGTGCCAAAAGCGAAAGTGTTGGGAAATCGCATCGTTCCGCACATCAGCCGTAAGATCGTTCACACTAGTGACCTCTTTACACGCCCTTTGAACTACTTAGAGGACTGCCAGCCACTTTTCACGTTTACCACATTATAATGCATGGCACATTTCACAATTTAACGTGGAAACGGGGTTTGAATTATTTTGGCACTTAACAGCGTTTACCAATTTTAGTCTTCAACTGTGTAAGACATCGCAAATTTATAACATTTCGGAACAAATTCCTCACAAATCTCACATTTTGTGTTGAATAATATACCTTTTGGATAATAAACCTTTTGCTGATTAAAATACAGTATACTTAAAAATTAAACTACATTATTTAATTAAAGTGCAGCTCGGTGAATAAATTATTGTGTAGGTATGGTACGACAAATGATAAAATATAAATGAAACTTATTATCCGCATATAATGGCAGCAAATATTTCGAAGCACAACAAATCAGTAACAGAAAATAAAACATTTTTATGTTCACATAAGTAACCCTGACCTCTATACATTCATTTCAAAAGTTGGCAATCATTTTTGTAGTTTCTTATAGGAAAATTATTTCCACATGATTTGTACTACAGTTAAATGATTATTTGTAATTGTTTTGATTGTTATAATTTCAGAGAACACCACTACATCTCTTACTCGCATATGAAAAATTAATATCATAATGCTTTATAATATTAAAGAATAAATAGGCTACGATATGCAAACTTATTATTATTTGCTTTCGGACCTACCATAATAATCAAATATAGAACCATTGTGGCCCCCAAGTTCGGCTGGCAGTATGTCTTTGGAGAGATATTTGTATAAGTCATTGATATCACTGTGCATATGCATCTGAAATATAATAGTAAAGCATTAGAATACATTGTTTTAAAAAATCAAGAAAGTAATAATAAAAAATATCACATATTATTAATTTATGATCCAATAGCCTAGTTTTAAACTTTTACAAAAACTTCGAATGAGTCCTAAATAATTATGGTTAGACTATTTTACAGATTAGCAAGTGAATATTGTGCATTGCAATGCTCAGGTATTTTCTCAAAGACACACTCGTGAGTACACATTTTATGTATATTTACAAATCGTAACATACTCTTCGATATGTGGGATCGAACTGGGTTGATGTAGCTTACTGATCATTCTTTCTTGATTATGGAGCAACTCGCTATTCATGGTAAGCTTGATGGCAAGGTGCGAGAGGTACTAACTACACACATATGAATGGCACAACACAACACTTGTGTATTAAACCCCTAAAGACTGGATCAGCATGGCTAATGGAAACGGTATATCTGGCTCTGTGCTGCAGCCGAAGTTTTGCGAAGTATGGTTATGGTCGTGACTGTACAAAGAGTCTGACTCGCTTCAACACGTTCTTCCGCGAATCGTACTTCTGTTTCTCACCATGTTCCCTCTAAAAATGACAAACTGCCCAATGACCTCTTTGCTCCCAGACATTTCTTCCGATCGAATTTACTGACAATGCCGAATTAGCTACCTGTAGCCTCTTCCTTGATTGCAATTGTTTACACCTATTTGCAACGATGGGTATCAAGGAAGCTCGGCAATGTTCGACAAGGCATTCCTTAAAATGTTTCTAGGTATTTCCATGCTGGAGAAGTGATGGCTAAATATCTGGGATTTGAAGTTCTTTGTACTTAAACATTCCCAATGGTTTTGTAGATTGTTACGAAATATAAAGTATTGTTTATGTCTATCTTGCACCCCCCAAAAATATTTTTAAGTTGGCACCTCTGCACATGTGGTATTCTGTGTTTTCAACTGTTTCCAACGGCCTGTGTCAGGAATTACAATAGCTAGAAGCAGTGGTGTGGTGTGATCTTCGAATCTGTGAGAAATCTTAGTAATAATCCCATCAAAGACCAGTGCCTGCTCAGAAACTTCAACAATCCAGTTCGAAAACAATGATTTTCAACAACGTTTACATTAGAGGTATGCAATACAACACAATACAATAGTTTAGACCAATGTCCATATTTACCTGAAAATAGAGTAATATGTTAACTTTTTATTTGAAACTTATTGCACTAAAAGATTTTACGATCAACACAATTATAGTCATTTTCAGTTGATAACATTTCTGCGGATGAAGACATCGCCGATTACAGAACACAGCTCTAAAATCTCAGAGCATATCATTCTCTCAGTTGCTTACACTGCAGGTTAAAATACTACGGCGTGTCACATAATAGCTAAGAAATTTTGCAAATATATTCACTTTGCCTTTCTCTCTTTCACTTAAATTTTACGTACAGGGTGAGCCAAAAGTACCATTACCCCTGTTCAGACGAATTGTCATTCATGTGGGTCTTGTTGCCATGCAGTCTGCGCATGCGCAGTGTGTGTCCGAGTTGAGTCGTGAGACGACGTGCAGGAGTTGTACGCCTCGTCATTTACTTGCGTATTTATGTGGAATATTTCAGTATATTTAGTGTTATTTACATTCTTATTTTTATTAAAGTATAAGTAAATCTCCATATATGTTTAATTTGTACCAGAGTAAAATTGAAATACACGAAACCATCCACACAGGAACTTGGAGCAGCAAAGAGAGTTCGAGCGTGGTACTCCGACATGCTGCAACCCTACGCAACCCCCAATTTATTTTTTTCATATTTATGTATAATAGTCAAGCTCCAGTATAGTATAACAGGAGATACATTTGATCAGATGAGGCTATAGACAACAACTTATTCCAGACTGTCTGTGTGTACGCCATCATTATCATAACAGAGAATTATTCGCCTTCAAGAACGTGATGATGTTTACCACATTCCTGTTTGGTCCATATTCTTTGAAGGTGCTGTGAACGAAATTAACAATCTCACCATATTACATGACTGGTTTATTCCCGAACGGCAAAATTGAGAACTTCTCGGTCGAGTCTGGTTCCAGCAGGATGGTGCACAAGCACATTATGCTATTGCCGTATGAGAATATCTCAATTAAGGGTTTGGAAAGAAATGGATTAAATGAGGTTCTGAACATTTGCCAGTACCTCTGAAGTGGCCACCCAGAAGTCCGGATCTGTCTGCCATTGTGTGGTAAAGCATTGTGGGCTTACATGAAAACAGAAGGTGACTAGCAAACGCTACGAGACAATTGACGAACTTAAAGAAGCCACTCTTAATACATTTGCTTCAATCACTTCAGAAATCCTGAGGAGAATCTCTCATTGTACTTGGAGGCGAATAATTCTTTGTTATTAAAATGCTGGCATAAGTTGTTGACTATAGTCTCATCTGATCAAATGTATCTCCTGTTATACTATACTGGACCATGAATATTATTCATAAATATAAGAAAAATAAACAGGGGGTAATGGGACTTTTGGTTCACCCTGTAGAACGCAATTTTTCTTGCTTTTTCGTAATAATAAGCACTGAGTCAGTACTCTTTATAATTAAAAGTCAAATTAATGAACTAATTTCAATTATCGTCCGTTTGATTGATAACTAGTAATATATTCCATTTCATTGACACTCAATAATGGACACGTGTAGATCGGCAGGGCTTGTGTAATATAAACTTCCATTGTTGTAACGTATTCCAACTTCTTGCAGATATTTTAATGGTTAGTCAATAGGTTGCTGTGGAATGGTAGTGGTGACGTGCTTGTGCAATCATATCGAAATTTACGGCTAATTTAATTATATATCAGAGATAAGAGGCAGTTTAAAATATTAGTATTGATTTTATTATTATTATAATTTGATGGATATGATATTCCCCCTCATGAAGTTTGATATTCCCCTCACCTCCGGAGGAAAGTAACTATATTCCACACTGCTTGCCACGGCATCTGTTGTCATAATTGAACACAACGAGCTAGCTGGACATGGTGATTAACATTTGCGTACGTTAAATTTTGCCCTGTAGGATTACGCGTGGGTAGGGTGACCAGACATACTCTTTTTAAGAGTATTATACTCTTTTAGAGGTTCATATACTGTATACTCTTTTCAATTTGCAAAAATCCACAAATAAACTATTTTCCTTGCTATTTAATTTCATTCATTATTTTACGCGTAAAAATGCGTTAAAACCCACAGAAAGAAAAGAAACAATGAGGGTAAGTGGAGGTCAGAACAGGCTGGGTCAAATTTAAAAGTGATTGTGCCTCTTATAAAAATCTTGTTTACTCTGCCTGGTACAAATGTTGATTGTGAAAGACTTATTAAAACGTATTGGCGAGAGGGAAAAAATACACTCCTGGTGTCAACACTGGAACAAGTAATGAAAGTGAAATTCAGTGTGGACATGAACTGTGAAGAGTTTGGACTGGCAATAAAGGACGATTTAATCATAATTTAATTACATTAGACCCATAAGTAATTTGAATCTGTAAAGTGTAGTCCAATTTAATAGGGGCTATAATGGAAGCAATAACAAATAGCCACCCTTATTTTAGTTTTCTTTTTGTTTTGTGATTGCGCACCTTCAACCTATAGACTATACTCTTTTTGGTCAACAAATATCTGGTCACCCTACGCGTGGGAGGTATTCTATTTTTTAATTTGCAAGCATTGCTTACCATGCTTAAATGTGCCTCACACCTTTGGTTGAAGCAGGGCCTCCCAGATGGCGTAGTGGTACCGTTGTCGCCTTGTAGTAAAGAGGGTCCGGTTTCGATACCCGATGGATTGATTGATTGAATTGGTGTTCTAAGTCCACTTTATGCACAGAAAGGATAATTGGGACTGGACCTTCAGTTTAAAGTGGGATCCGAACCACTATGTGCCTCCACTAGGTATCGAACCCTGGACCCCTTGATTATAAAGCGACAACGCTACCTGCACCATCGGGGAGACACAAGTGGTGGCGATTAGAGGAGGGCGAGGGGGAGCAGGCAGTTCCCCCCACACGATGCTAAATCTTATCTACAAAGGGAAATATACTGTCTTTGCCCCCCTAGTTTTGGCACCTTGCCCCCCCCCCCAGGTTTTGGGACCCAATCACCGCCACTGGTGGTTCGGTTTATATTTTAAACTGTAGGCCCAGTCTAAATTAGCCTTACTGTGCATAAGGTGGACTTAAAACACCAACTCTATCAATCAACCCCCGGTTAGAAGCATTATAAGATTACAAGTATAGACCTGACTGCATAAGTAGTGCTACTCTTGAGTATGAGCACAGTCAAGGACATTTTTTGATTGCAACAAACTCATTGACTTCCATTGGGATTGTTAATAACCGAAAGTGTAACCGATGAAAAATGGTTAACATCAATCAATTTTTTGTTGTTGAGAAAGTTATTCTTGCTGAAGCAGTTCTGACTGGCCTTTGCAAATCATGAATATGTTTTACTTACTATACAATATAATGAATTCACTTACCCTATTTCTAATTTTCTCCTTCATAATGGGCTTCACAATGTTGACCATTTTAATTACAGATTGCGATATGCCCGTTAGATGGATCTGCTTTGGTCGAAATGGAAAAGATTCCTATGGAGTAAGATAGAGCATAATCATGTAGACTTTGAATGATTAAGTTTGGGAAACTGATTTACGTACTTAAATATAAATAGATTTTTATCAGCTTATTAAGACATAAACAGAAATATTTGTCAGTATTTATGCCAATATCACTCATTGAATATATAAGGCATAAGGAAATAAATTAGTCACAAGTGACGAATTAACGACCAAATACTTTTATTAAAGCTGATATCTTTATTTGTTAGTACCACAAATAAGCATACCTTTCCAGTTGTATATACAAGTGTCTAAACAACAACTAATTAAATTGTACTCTTGTAATAACAATGATATGTAAATCACTGTGGTTTCTAGAACAGACAAACACACGTAAAAGTGAAAGAAAAATACAAAGAGAAACAACACTACAACAGTATATAGCTGCCGTGTTGTCCGTTCCAGTGCGTATCTCTTACGAGCACCTTCTAAGCGGGTTTGTACAGTCACCGATATTTCAGGGTTGTAACGATCCCATTGAAAGTCAGTAGGGTTGTTACCACTCAGAAGTGTCCTTGGTGTACATGTGACGTGGGTGGAATATCTCTAATGCACACAGCTTTTCGATCTGCGCATGCGCAGTGGGTCACATCGCATGCGCATTCGCATGCGCAGCGTAACAAGGCTTGCGTGCAGTCTACAGACAACGCAGAACCGCTGACGGACCAATAATATTTCGAATACTTCACAGATCTCGACACTCTTCTGTAAATTCTACCGAGGACTCACCTGCAAGCATGTTATTAGTTGCCTCCTCTGTACCATCGTTGGCCACAACAGATGGTGCAGTGTGTATTTTGATATTTCCAAAATTATCACATCTCCAGTCTTCATGTCGTCGAGAAGCAAGTCGAGTTCACACATGAGGGTAATGCACTTGGCCAGGCAGGTGTAGCTGTAGCTGGATACGTCGGAATCACGAATGCCGAACACATGAACTCTGTAACCCTCGGGAGTGAGGCTCGGAAGTGGCACGTAGTAGCTGTCAAAATTAGGATTAATGAAATTAGAATCGTCCAGTGTTGCAAGGCACATTCATGTTTGACATGTCCTTTCCCATTGCACTAATATTTATTGTTATTAATTACCTTTTCTCTTGTACAAATGTTTTTTGTTCTTTAATCTTAATTTCTGTAATTTACCTATCCCTGATAATGTCAGGATAGTGACTAACCTGTATATACTTATCTTGCAAGGGATGTTACCATGGCAATTACGATTGTGTTTTGTCTTGACTTTGAAGTTCGGGCTCGGTTTTTGAATAGAGTGATTCAGGGGGGGCCACTCCGCGACTTGCACGTTATTGGCTAGAGCTTGTGACGTCACCAAGCGGACACGAGCGGTTGAAAGCTATGCGTAGAATGTAGCAGATGGCCCATGAAACGCTGTGTTTTCATGCATCTTTTGATATTATACACCAAAGCTGTTAATTTGATTTGACAGCAAGAGATCAAATACGCGATAGAAGAATACATTTATTCCAAAACAATGCATAGTTTATTTTTTGCGTGATATCTTGTCCCTGCAGGCTGTAGTCCACTGCCGGCTTTTCTTTCCAGCTAACCTATTGCATTTATTTTAAATGTCTCATTCTAAGGAAAGTTCTTGTCCGGGCATATTCTGATATGTCTTTTTACTGAATGTCCTGGAATTTCCCTTTAATATTTTTACGCTACTTTTAACATTCTCCAGTTGATCGCCACGATGAGGATAAATTTGTTTTTGTTATTTATCGTCTTCTTCCACTTTTGGCTAATCGCGACGAACAGGATGAGTGATGATTAGTTTAAATTGATGAAGGGACACTCGTAGCAGGCACGTATCCAAGGGGGAGCTTAGGGGGCTCGAACCCCCCAAAAAGTTTTCTGTTTACAATAGATAAAATGAGGTATTTGGTTTCTTGTGGTCGGAAATAAAATAATGTGACGATAATTTAAGGAGAGGAATAATTATCGAGTCAAGCACGTATCCAAGGTGGGAATCAGGGGTCACCAGCACCCCATTCAGGAAATTACGCTACATAAAATTACGTTCATGGCTTCTTAAATAATGTGATGATAATTTGAGATAAATAATTTTCGAGCCAAGACACAGAATGTTCTAGAACCCTGTTATTGTTAATAGTGCGCACCCAAGGTGGGATCAGGGGGCTGGAGCCCCCCTTAATTTTTTCAGTTTACACTACATAATTTTTTTTTTTTTTTTTTTTTGGATTTGATTTATTTTATTTTACTTCGCGGTTTGTTCCTCTTAGCTAATTTACGAAGATGGGAATGAGTGATGAAATGATGAAAATGATAAATGGACATTCACACACAACCATGGCCGAGTGGGATTCGAACCCGGGACCCTTGGCGTCGCAGCGCGATGTGCTAACCACTCAGCCACAGGGTCCGGCAAAATTAGGTTCTTGTTTTCTAAAATAGTGTGCCGATAATATATAAGGAGAGATATACTTACCAAGGCAACACGGAGAATGTTCTATAACCCTGTTGTTGATAATATTGCATTAAAACTTTTCTTGCGCTTTCGGTGTTGTCGCAACACTATGCAAAGACTTGTCAGCATTTGGAAGCTGTAAACGTAGCGCCACACGTAGGACGATTCATTATATTTTTTTAATCTCTGGAAAGCGCGAGAGGGAACGTTCTTGAATAAGAGAAGGAGTCGAACTACTGGCAACATTAACGAATCGTTTTATCTGTGGAACGTTCTAGAATATAATGAGGTTAAAATACGCGGCTTCAATTTCCAAGTTGATCTGTACAACAGAATCGGTTAATGAGTATTCAAAGGTAAGTATGACAGTTCATACTGTCGATTAGTGTACAGTCAGTGTCCATTGGTGGCTTTATAAGATCTAGTGATTCGAAGATGAAAAGGACTAAATACCGTAAAGTAACGAAGTCTACTACTAGTTCCAGTTCGGGTCCAAACCAGAAGACATTAACGACAGCGGAATTTCCGGAGCCTCAGTGTAGTGCTAGTTCGGGTCGAGGGCTGAAGAGATCGAAGGTCTCTCTCTAAAGTGAATATTTAATCAGTAACGGGTATTGGAGCGGTTAATTAAAAAAGAAATAAGCTGCACAGATCAACTGAAAATCAAAGTTTTGAGTGATGAGTTAGTTGTGCCCGGACCAAATTTTCCCAGAATTTTAGAAGAGGAGGGTTATGCATACTATTTTTGGTGGTCAGTCCTCATTTTGCCATCTTTTCCTCTCTTTGAAGTTCTTTATTTTAAGGAATACTTGGTCAAATTTGGTTATGACCTCACCAACCTTCCCTTGGGCACGTCACTGGAGATAAATGAGTAAGCATTTAATAATATTGGGAGAAGAAACACTAGATGTGTTGGGCTCGGAAGGGTTTTCATTGTGAATTAATTGTTTCGAACTGTATTCGAGAAGACTTACTCTGTTTTGTGCCAATATACGACAAGACTGCGGAAGTTGTGACAGACAATTGTGAACACTTGCGAGTGCTTAGGCCTCAATATGAATAATTTGGTGGGTTTCAGCTTTTATAAGAACTGTAAACATGGGAGGACAAGACACAGTAGTGGTGTTCAGGCTCGAATCAGAGAGAAATATTCGAGAAATTTCTGCGTCCAGTTCTCAGCCCACAGTTTGAGTCTCGCGTTGTCGAGTGGATTGTCCATCCCGTGCGTGTGTAACAGCTTCGTAAAAACACTCGAAGACGCCATAGATGTTTTGATGTCTGATGATAAGAAATGGGCAAACACACATACTGAGATGGTTCCGGCACACAATGTTAATGCATGGAAACAGAGGAGTTGAGTGGTAAAAAATGTTCCGATTTCACGTTCTGAATAATTTGGCAGCCTTGAACAGTGGCGACGATTTTGGGGATAGTTGCTCCCCATTTTTTTGCCTTCACACTATGACCTCTTTATGCTAACCCTTGCATACCAAGGGAAGAGAAAGTAAACTTTTCTTGCACCCCCCCCACTCCCGTTTTGAACCCAATTGCCACCATTGGCCTTAAACATACAATTGTGAGGTTCTATATATACCCCTTAAAAATATGGTGTTTAGCCCACCACGAAAGGAATTCCTGGATACGTGCCTGACTCGCAGAGAAAACCTATGCCCATGCTGGGACTTGAACCGGGAACTTCGGAGGCGAAATCGAAAGTCGACCACTTAACGCCCTCGGCTACCGAGCCGGCGAATGAATTAGATAATGGCTATTGTATAAATGGTGTATTTTCGGGAAACATTCAAATAGCAATATTTCTTCCAGGTAATATATCCTAGGAACTTCAATCTTGCGGGCTTACTAGGTTCTGGCATGTGGGCCAACAATCTGTGTAGTACTCTGTACTGTTTGTGATCCACATGGATTTGTGATCATCCATTTCATCTACTCACCATTCATTTTCATCTTTGCGATTAGCCAAGGGGTAAATTATACTTGAAATAAAACAAAAGCAATACAAATACAAAACAAAAATAATGGAACGATTATGCTGTTACGTTTTCCTGTATTTTAGGCACGTCGCATTTATCAGCCAACAGTCAGAGATTGCTTTTCGGTCGAATGATACTTCTAATAATCGGAGGTAAATGCAAGCTGAGAATTATAATTTGGTCTCTTATCCACCTAAGTTGAGGATCTAAATTTCTCGATTTTATTTGTAACAATATTTACTACTGCGAGGAATTAAAAAAAAAACTTACGGCTAATTTCGTCACTGGCTTCCTATTCTGTAATAGTTACATTTGTTGTAAGAACATAATGCGTTAATTTACTTTGTATAAATATTACATTATCCATCGCTTTTCCTAATTAAATCTCATACCATATCCAACACACACATAAAATGTGTTTTACTAATAATAGAGTGCGCAATTAGAAAATAAGTCTTGTCAAGCAACACAAATATGGCCTCCACGATGGTCTAGTGGTAGCGCCGTCGCCTTGTAGTCAAGGGGTCCCGGGTTTGATACCCGGTGTAGGCACATAGTGGTTAGGATCCCACTTTAGACTGTAGGCCCAGTCCAAATTAGCCTTTCTGTGCAAAAAGCGGACTTAAAACACCAATTCAATCAAGCAACACAAATATGAAATATTAAATCTATTTTTTTATTTGGTTTATTTTACTTCACTTTTCTGCCAGTTTTGGCTAATTGCGAAGATGAGGATGAGTCATGATGATGAAATTGATGAATGGACACTCACAAACATCCATACCCAGGCCGGGATTCGAACCTGGGATCCTTGGCGTCGTAGCGCGATGTGCTAACCACTCTGCCACGGATGCCGGCTATTAAATCTACATGGAAATAGTTTCTGCAGTATGTTTGAGTTGAGTCAAACAAATTTCATAATGTGTATTCTCGCGGCATGTATTCAACTGTGTACTAATACAGGGCTAAGGCCTACCTACCGACTGCCGGCCTCACTTCCACCTGCCGAGGCGAGAGATCATCCAACCTGTTACGAGGTGACGTGTGGTCAGCACGACGATCCCCTCAGTCATTTCTCTAAGTTTCCATGGTTTCCATGACTGGATTACGCTACTCATTCGTAGCTCTCCAATTTCTTCACAATGGTGTGTGCCCACCGGTCCCATACACAGTCCGAAACCTCAGAAGGAAAGTTGTTACGCTTCTCCTAGAAGACTCGAACCTGCGCGTTCCGTAGCCAGAGCCCAAACCATGACGTCTCAGACCGAACGCCCACGGTGTGCGACTAAATATGCACTAAGTTTTAAAAGCAAAAGTACCTTCTGCGTGTTGTAACATGCCATGAATGAATTTAGGGATTATGATTCACAATCCCGGTCATTTATGAAGGTGGTGTTAGCATCACGTTCCGGCCCCCAAAATACTATTTTTTTAGACCCCTGGTGAACCTCAAAGCAGTTTTCATGCAAGGACGTTGCTGAGAAAATCCCCCTCGAGACCAACCACCCTGGGGACAGAATCCTCGCCTTCAGCGTGACAGTCAGATTATTTACCGACTGAACCAACGAGGCTTTTTAAAGCAGATATAAAATAAATTAAAGCCAGCAAAGTAGTATTATATTTGTACAATATCTTTAAATTATAATATAATAGATGTGTATACAACATATTATATTGATAATACAAAAATCATTGATAAAATTGTCCTTGCTTTGATAAGTATGCTTTACATTGAATACAGGCCCGTAGCTAGAGGGGGGCAGGGGGGCAATTGCCCCCCCTGAGAGCCTCCTTTGCCCCCTGTGAAAAATACAGAACACATCCCTACCTGAAATCCTCACTAATGTTTAAAATTATATCATGTGTTACTCTAGCAAGATTGGGTGGGGGGGGGGGTTAATTTCTCTTCCAGATCCAGACTTCGGGAAATGATTTCTCAATTTTCAGTATCTAGAACAGTTGTGACATTTTGAGTAGTCTTGTATTAATGGTGCCGAATGTGGTCCCATGTTTTTTCTTGGATGTGTTGCTATGAACTTGGAACTGCTTAAATTTTTGTTTCAAAAGTCTACCTTTTGGTAATAGTGATTCATGTGGTAGAGGGAGGGAGTGGAATGGATATTTGATTTTTGTTACTTAGCGTTGCTTTTCTGCCACTACTAGATAATCGCAATAATGAATGATGACGTGAAGTTGATGAAGAGACACTCACAGACAGTGCTGAAACCACAGGGGGCACGGGCCATATACCCCCCCCTCCCGACCTTCGACGGAAGTTCATTCTAGGGGAAGCAAATATTGAAGTAAAGAAACAAGACTAGGAGAATCTAAGAATAGCAGGACAATTGGATACTCATGATGGGATTAGTTTTTACGTGTTCCTTGGATTGATTTGATATTTTAAGTCCACTTTATGCACAGTAAGGCTAATTGGGACTGGACCCACAGTTTAAAGTGGGATCCGAACCACTTTGTGCCTCCACCGGGTATCGAACCCGGGACCCCTTGATTTCAAGGCGATGACGTTACCACTGCGCCATCGGAGAGGACGTGTTTTTTGCATTTTTCTTCGAGACGGCCAAGGGTACTTGCAAGGGCCACAGAGGGGCAATTGCACCCTTCGATTTAAAATTTTATACAAATAAAAACACATTTCGTAAAATTATCTTGCTTGCTTGCTTCGCTCACAATTTCTCCTATTCTTATAGTCCAAGTTGAGAGCCATAGCTATATGGGGCGGCGGGAGTCGGCGCTGGGAGCCCCCGTAAAATTATTTGTGCCCTATTAAAACAATTTCTTTCTATGAAACTTAATATCAAATATTAATGATGACACTGTAATCCAAGAAGTCATTGGTCAATCAAGGGATTCCTATTTTTTTCAGGTGTCGAAACATGTATTTCAACTATAATATAATACAATTCACACAATATTTTGCAAAATGGTTAACGTAACCAGTAGGCAAACATTGTCTGTAGTGATACAAGAGTCTCCCCTTTGAAGGAAATAGAGTCCGTGGTGGACTAAGGAACCCATGGTTTAATGCTTTAGCAAGGTCAAAAAAAGTATTACAATTTTTTCCACAATTCATCAAAGTGCAGATCCTAACAATTATTATGTAATTAATCCGATTTTGCTTGTACAACACAACACAATGGTGTTGTTGGATTGTCGATAGATTCCTTTGTGCGTAAAAAATCTTGCATACTGGAAACTAGAGGGAATCATTATGAAGCATGATTTATAAAGGGCTCCCTTAATCAGTTCTGCAGAGAGGCCCAAAGCTGTTGTTAGTCATCAATTAACATTATCGACCTGTAAATATCAAGTAGGGTGAAGGCACATAATGGTTCGGATCCCACTTTAAACTGTAGGTCCAGTCCCAATTAGCCTTAGTGTGCACAAAGTGGACTTAAAACACCAAATCAATCAATTACGATATCAAGTAGGTACAGTCCCTATTAGCCTATTTATGTTAAACTTTATATTCTTTGGCAACCTGGAAAGGTCATTATCGAAATATTGCTATTTGATGTTGCTCGAAGTTTTTTTTTTTTGGTTCGTTGCAGTTTCAAGATACCATCCCTTTTCTGTTACTTATAGCTTTTGGGGGAGGGGGGCAAGTACCTCTGTGTACCCTACCATAATATGTGCCAATGCGATACAATATGTTAAAAATTTGCCCCCTCTAGGATTGACTTCGCTCCCCCCCCCCCCCCCGCTACAAAGAATTCCTGGCTACGGGCCTGATTGAATAGCTTCTTTGGTCATTATTTACATGACAGCTCCTCTCATTGATTGACGAGAAGATTGAAAGGATGTGCAGGGGAGAAACGCCTGTCCTGTAAGTCGTACATTATATTTTCAGCACAATTTCTCAACAAACGCACATAAAGTAAAGTAACAGTGCAATTGTTAATTAGTGTTCGCTACCTACGAGATGTTCAAAGTATTATTTTCGCGGACGATGTTTCAACTTCAAAGCTAATAAATCTTATCTTGCACTCAATATTCAATGAAGCAATACTTAGAAACTGAGTTTCGATTGTGTAAAGGTTTTTGAAAGTTGCATACATGATGATACGGAAGGCGAGTGTGGAAGTAAGGCCAGAGGCGCAACCACGAATTTTTATCTGGAGGGAGAAAGTACCAGGATAAACGTACCAATAATAATAATAGTAATAATAATGACATTAATAATGGCATTATTATTACTAGCGGTAGTAGTAGTAGTAGTATCAAATACGTTATTATCCTCATAAATTACGCAAAAGGGAGGTAGATGTCTGTGCTAAAGCATTTATTTGGAACAAACGATTTGAAATATTTTTTCAACACCAGGAATTTTACATTAGCTAATAATTGAAAACAAGCACACAAACTGTATTTTTGAATGGCAGAAAATGAATGATAAATGCATGCCGAAGATATTTGTTTGTACATATAACATGTATAACTTTCATATGTTTTACACATATGCAACATGGAGCGACATAAAATAAGAAAATACATATGCAAGATTCTAACACTAAATTATGTACGTATTCAAAGTTTTTTCATTACATATATTATATACAAAACATATTATTTACATACATCACATTACAAAAAACAATTATATTACGAGCGAAGCGAGAAAGAAAATTTTTTGATCCAATTTTTGCAATTTAAAACAATATTGATTTAATAAGGGACAAATAATATCACATGGCGCTAAGGCATTCTCTCTTTCACATTTTTTTTAAAATTAGATTATTTGGCGCCCATGGCCGACTCCCGACGCCCCCTAGCTACGTCTCTGAACTTGACGAGACTCAGAAAAGCTGGCACTGCAAGCGAAGCGAGCAAGAAAATTTTACGAAATGTATTTTTATTTGTATAAAATTTGAAATAGAAGGGGGCAATTTCTCCTCTGTGCCCCCTGCAGGTGCCTTTGGCCATCAATGTTCCCCCCCCCCTAGAATTGACTTCCGTCGAAGGTTGGGGGACAATGCCCCTGCCCTCCCCTGTGGTTACACCACTGAGTAAGTCCGAAATTTGGAGGAACAAATTGAATCAATCCTGCTACAGCAACTTGTTTTTTGGGAAGCGATGATGACTTTATTCCAGGCGATTTTCTTCTATTATTATTGCACGTGGCAAGAGCACAAACAGGATGATTTGTTCTCATTCTACCGGCATTCAAGAAAAAGTGTGTATAAGTAAATAATAGACCCATTTATCTCAAGCTTCCGTATACGATAACGAAGTAAGTTCCATTCTGTCCGCTTAATGACGTCATAGCGCGCACAGCATCATGGGAATAAATCTCGGAACCTCGGGAATGGCATACCTTATAAAGGTACCTTGAGAGTGATTGGTCAAGTTGAATTATAAGAAGTTGAATTTCTTTGAGTGAAATGGATTGTATGTTAAACATATAAGTATTTAGTTTGCAAAGAAGTAAAATAGACTTCCTTTTTCTTAGTGCAAATGTAACTTTGATTTTTATTTGACGAACTAACAGAGAGATATGGAGGGGTTAAAGTTACAGTGGTGTAAGTTACTTTTAAAAAAAAGACAGAAACTAGATCTACATAAGTCACTCTGTTAACAGAAAACGTGAAGTAAATCAGAGATTCACTGAACTGTCAACAGATGACAGTTTAAGGTCTAGTGATAAAGGAAACAGCTGTTGTGTTGATCAGCAAAGTGCTGTGAGTCAGACTTATTTTTCTTTTTAAGAAAGTGACTTACACCATATTACCCCATACACTGAGAGGCATCATGTGAATGCTTTCGAGTCTTTCATGTGAACTTATTATTTGCTCTTTTAGTTAAATTATGTTCTTTTGACTAAAGAACGTGTCATGTTGCTAATACAAAACATGTAATGAGAGAGAGATATACATTTTGTAGAACTGAGAGATAAATGTGTTTGTGAGTAAAAAAGAACGAGATGTGAGCATCCCTCTGTATGTGAGAGAGAAATAACATGGTATAAGAGAGAAAAGTGTGTGAATGAGAGAGGGGAAAAGCGGAAGAAATGTGTGTGTGTGAGAGAGAGGGAGGTGAGAGAGAGAGAGAGAGAGGGAGGTGAGAAAGATAAGGAGAAAGCAGGAAGGAGTAATAATGAGTCATTACTCATCCTCTCGATAATGAGGATGAGTGATGAATAAATGATACATATGATTGACACACACACACACCGAGCCGGTGAATTGAAGGAGAAAGGAAAACAGAACAAGAAAGACAAGGAAAGATAAGAGAGATGTGGAGAAAGAGAAGGAATGAGAAAGAATAGGTGAATCATAGTAAAGATAGAGAGTATGGGGAAGAAAGGAACAGGCATGATGGCATTAAATATTTTAAATTACACAGCCAGTGGTTAGGAACATTGCAAACCTATGTGTATTTACGTAATACGTATAGTGTATTTTCTGGTTACTGTTGAAGAAACCACTTACCAATTGTCCAGGTGCCTGAGCATATCAGGATCCATAGGGTCTCTGCCTGAGAGGAAATCTGGAATTGCTGTACGCATGGAGCACAGCATATCTAGTTTGTGTTTTGTTTTCTCCAAGCTGAAGTTGCATAGTCTCAGGTAGCTCAGGATGAACCTGTCGTCTAGAAGGGGAAAAATGAATATTTAATTAGTAACGTTGTGAAGCAAAAGGGCACGATTCATTACCCTTGATACAGAACAGTTAGTTTGTTGTAAGTCGTAAGTGTCGCTTCATTTTATCACAATATTACTTACAATCTGTCACTATCATCCCTGCCTTCTTACCCGGTGGAGGCACAAGTGTTTCGGATCCCACTTTAAACTGTAAGTCCAGTCCCGATTAGCCTTACTGTGCATAAAGTGGACTTAAAACACCAACTCAACCCTGTCTTCTGAGTCAGTTTCAATGCTTCTCTTGTTCATGATGGTTATCTTGATTTTCGTGGATGCTCTGGTGTAGAGGATGATGTTTGGGCAGCTTTTGGCGATATCACGGCATCCGCGAAGTGAACTTGAAGTGCATTGCGATTGACAGTTCAAATCCCAATATTTTCGTAAACGTTGATAGCATTTCCAACAGAAACTGGTTTTTTTGAAGGCACTCTTCAAGAGAGCTGAATCGGATATGATCGACCAGCCTGGTGGGACTCGTGTACGAGTAAGGAATACTAAAAACAATTATTTACGGTAAAATATTAAAACAATTATTAATACAAATCATTTGTAATTAATGTAAGTTAATGTATTTCTTTTTATATAACGCGATGTGGTTCATTAACATGTTAAGGTAATCAAAAAGGTCCTGACATCTGTTAGCCATAGTTGAAAGTGTTAAATAACAAGTGAAGTAAGATAGTCACAATAGTATTAGTGGTCCAAGCTATCGTGTGAAGTTGAACAGTGATACTTTTACTTCATACACTTACACATGAATCGTTTTTATAAATCACTGGCATAATATTAACCCATGACCAAGGTGGACTGATTTAAATCAGGTGATTTGTTTTTTTTTAAAACCGCTAATTTAGATCACTTTAAATAAATAATTTATAGAATAATATACATAAGGATTTTGTAGATATCAGAATCACTTTTAGTGAAAGTACATTAATCTCATAATCGTTTAATGGTGTTTATTAAGCTATAAGAAAGGAAACAAAATATATGTACTGATTTACAAGAACATGTAAATCTATCCCATCTTGTTATTGCTTTTATCTTTTGTTATTTTTTGTTTCTACTTTATGTTGTTTCAGTGTAAAATGGCCAAATATGACTGTATCTGAAACTCTGAGTAAATAAAGAAATAAATAAGAAAATTGCCAAAATTCAGCTAGAAAGACTTTAAAACGTATTTCATGTTACAATTATAGAGTACATCTAGAATTATTATTATTTCATTAACACACTCAACAAACATTTCCATAGTAGGTTTTTGTATGTAATGTTAGAAACAGAAAAATGAATATATTTGCATATAATATTTTATTTGCTTTAATCAAACTGTTCAAATATTTTGCAGGACCATTAACTAGAAAAGAGCCTTTCTATATATATAAAAAAATACATATCTGTAGCTATGTATGGTGTCAAGCAATTCCAAGCGTGTTTTTAAAAAATCCAAAAAAATCGATTTAAACCAAAGAATCCGATTGAATCATCAAAATTGATTTTTAAAATAAAAATAATGATTTTTACCCACACTGCACCTCGTACCAACCTTTCTTCTTGTCCTTTCACAAATTTGAATCTTTTAAAATGACTTAACCATATCTTTCATCAAATTAGAGGAATTCACACACTTACCCAGAGTGTCCGGTAGATGGGGTTGCTTCAATAGCCACTCTTTCAAGTGCTGAATACTCTCATCCGCCAGAGATTTACTTTCTCCAATTTCTTCCATTATAATTTCCTTTTCTTCTCTCGAAAGTAATTCGAAGTAGGAGACAGACATTTTCCTTAAGAGAAAAATTCATGAAGTTAATTTTTCTAACTTACAAGTGTAATCGTAGCAAAAGCCATGAAGAAAAGGTTGATGGTGTGAAATTAAAAGTTCTATCATTGCGCCAAGTAAGTAGTTTTCTCATCCATACCTTACATATTAAATATTTATTCTCTTATAAGATTCTGAACACGTTTTCCAATATAATAATACAAATTCCAGTAAATACACTGACTAAATGTGATATGCTACACAGGTAGTATAGTGAGTGCATTGACATATAACCTGGTATATTGGTTAACGAACTGCTAATTAGGAAAAAATTATGTCAAAATTAGTTATTTGAATACCAAATTTGATTTTTATAGTAGGTTGGCTATATGTAGTTTTCTAAATAGACAAGTCGCAATAACAAATAGTGGGTTTTAAGTAGGGATGTGACGAAGCTGAAAATTTACCGATGCCGATGTACTCACCGATAATTTTTGGAACCGATACCGATGCCGATATTTAACCGATTCCGATACATAAGATTATTAAACAGAAATGGGATGTTATTTTCTGCATGACAAAAATAAATTTGGTATGTAAATTTCTATTGCATATAATATGTATATACATATATATTCTCAAGAGATGCGAATGTACATTTGCATCTACAAAAGGTTATGTGAACCTAGAAATTTAACATTAGTACACAAGCAGTTCTTAGAAATGCAAAATGAATTCCAGTTCTGCCAGATTCAACTTCAGAAATGCGAGATTTGGAAGCACTTCAGGAAGTAACCTACTTCTTCTCTTATCGCAAATCTGTTCAGCAACACTGAACACTCATTCACTGAATACTGACGCAGCAGGTATGCTCAAGTATTTTCTCAGCACTTGCTTCAGGTTTGAATACAATGTACTGTTTTATTTCCGATTTATAGTTAGGTTGATCCTCTGAATGAGAGCTTGCAATAATTTTATTACAAAAACTCTACAATAATGACGAATTTTCAATAAATCTTACAACACTAGAATATAAAACTTATTAGAAGGTAAAACTCTAGTATATTCTGTACCGGTTTAAATATCGGATTTTTGCCGATTCCGATACCGATGCCGATGTGTCAATTTCGGTCGATTTTCATACATCTGTAATCGGCTTCGGCACATCCCTAGTTTTAAGTTATTATCTTCTCGACTTTCTACTTAACAAAATATATTTCTACTTCGATTTATCATGGTAGGATACAATAAAGCCGATTGTTGTAATTTTTTGTCTCTCGGTGATAGTTTCGAAAGATCCAATTACAATACCTTCTTGTATCGCTTTCAGGTCACGAAATTTCATCTTCCTATTTACAGCGGTTTTGGAACAATATGGATTGGTTTGATTTTTAACACTGACAGGCAAATGAACCGACAAATCAGGAAAATTTTATAGAATTAAGTTGATATTTTATGTATCTTTCTGTAAACCAAATTACATACATGCATCTTCATTTGCTTCTGAGATATCGAAAGTTAAACATTTCGATTGCTTGACTTCCATAAGACATTCATTCACTCCCGTCAAGATTCTTTATAGTGCGTTAGGTTTGTATCAGGTAGATCTTACTATCCGAATTTTGTGTTCCCTTCTACAGTAGTTTTTGAGAAGAACAGAACAATTGACGCAACGATCGAGAATATGGAAATCACAGCACGTAGATAATTCACAATTCGCCCAACTCGCTAAATGTCGTACATACAGCTCGAATGATTTCTAAGATATCGCAGGTAGAGTGAGATTATTTTCACAACATCTCTGTGTGTTCTGCATGTGCAGCTTGGGAGCGAATCAAAAGGTCCGAAGCCTCCAATCAAGAAGCGAGCCGCTGACGTCATCTCAACCCAGCATCTATCGCTATAGCCTGACAAGTTAAGTCCCGATATGCGCAGATCGCTGCGGAGCACTTCCTGTTACGTCATCCTCCCCACCACTCTTCTACATACTTGAGACTACGAGTGGTACCAACTCAGCAAAATTAAGCTAAAACAAATATGACAAACGATTTTTTCTGTGTAGATTGACGATGCCGGCTCATATTATTTATCAGTTGTTCATTTGATTTAATCCGGTCTTTGAAAATGCGTCCGGTGCGCAGATCATAAACTGTACTATTACGCACGCGCGTTAAGTTTTATAACGAAGAGAAACTACTGGGCGAATGACTTCATTTTCTGAATGCGACATCGAGCAGTGGCCTGTTTTTTTTAAAAGACGAGTGGGGTGGGGGTTCTTTTGTTTATCGTACAACAATCGCTACGAGAAGGCAATCTTATAACATGCTTGAAGTGTTCTTTTTTTAAAGCATTGAAATGTTCTTGCTCTTTACTCTTCGCTGCATATTTTTGAAATGTAAAAATCAAATCATGCTGGGTCCAACGAAATCCACAATCTGCTCTGACAAGCCCCTTAGAGGACAGGCCAGATAAATTGTTTACAATGTTGCAACATATTTGCGAAATCAGAAGGAGTTACATAAACTTAAGTATAATGTTGTTGAATCCACAAGCGCCGCCACGGGAGTATCTAAATGGATGATTTCTCAAGTTTTAAAAGA
This sequence comes from Lepisma saccharinum, assembly GCF_977018435.1. Classification (NCBI taxonomy): domain Eukaryota; kingdom Metazoa; phylum Arthropoda; class Insecta; order Zygentoma; family Lepismatidae; genus Lepisma; species Lepisma saccharinum. The sequence continues at coordinate 23,003,650 of NC_139239.1, forward strand.
ATTGGATTGGATTGATTTATTGTTTTAAGTGATTTGTTGTTTTAAGTCCACTTTATGCACAGTAAGGCTAATCGGGACTAGATCTACAGTTTAAAGTGGGATCCGAACCACTATGTGCCTCCACCGGTAATCGAACCCGGGACCCATTGATTACAAGGCGACGACGCTACCACTGCGCGATCGGGAAGGCCAAGTTTTAAAAGAAGGAAAAGAGTCGTTGGCGAAAGGTGAGCTGAATTTCTGTACTCCAACAGGTAGAAAACAGCCCAGGAAAAAGGGAACACAAATTTCGTTGAAAATCCTCAGACCATTCCTCTCCCTCCAGGTTGCAACACTGCGAACCAATGTCGCTGCGGAGAATGGAGTGGGGAAATGTGGTGTGAGATGCGCAACAGCTATTTGCAGCGTCTTGTTTTTAAACTTGTCAAGTTATAACTCTCCCGCTCAAGCTCTACGCTGTTAGTAGGCTCGCTTGCTGGATTCGCACAGGAAGCTGGAGATGTTTTGAAAGTAATCGGACTATATCGATGGATTAGAAATGATCAGTTGTGGACTTCGACTTGATACACCACAGACAGACGGATGTGCCGCTCTAAATAATCTAAAGCTGTCCGTACACGTTCAATTGAATCAGAAACAACACAACAAATTCCACGCTTTAAGTAAGTGACGTCAGAGCATACGTCATGTTTGTTCTCTAATAGGTGTTTAACGTCAGACTTGCGAGAACGGATAGGAGGAGCGGTATAACATTCCTGATTTGTGTAATTGCAATTGTACAACAAGAATAATGTGCATTTCTGCATCGGTGGCGTGATAATATATTCAACAACTTACCATAAAATATAATATTTACATGTTTGTCTTAAATTTTAGTGTAGAATGGTAGAGTGGAAACGATATTTAATGCAATTATTTTGTCAATATGATCACACAGTTTCTTCGGTGTCTCAGATTACATTTATAAATACATATAGAGAAGTACAAGGAAACTGGAATAGGAAGGTAGAAAGGAAGATGGAGCAACAGATGAGGAGAGAGAGAGAGAGACATATAGAGGAAGACAGGGATATAGACAGAAACGACAGAGAGAGGGAGAGAGGTATGAACGAAGAAATACAGAGATAGAATGGATAATAATCAGGTGAAGAGAGAAAAGAAGAGGAAAGCAAATAAAGGAAGACCGAAAAATAGGAGAGAGAGAGAGAGAGAGAGAGAGAGAGAGAGAGAAAGACAGAGGAACACGGAAGATAAATATATAAAATAAAAACAAAAATGGAATAGGTAGATAGAAAGAAGGAGAGAGAAAGTAGAGAGGAAGAGAATCTTTCCATCCATGAATACCGTAGGTGTACCCACCTGAAATTTTTTTTGTCCACCCTTGATATGAACCCATGCGAAAGAAGTCCACTGGCGGCGCCACTGATGCTTTTGTTTCTGGTTGCGAACAGAGATAAACTCTTGAAAGGCACGCAGCTCCATCCTCCACAGTATAACCGCCAATGTGGAGGATCTCACAGACGAAGCAAACAAGAGAGTCACTTTGCGTTTTACTGCTTCGGAGAACTTTACGGCCATCTTTTGGAAAAGTGTGGTCAGCTCATCGATTCCTATTGACGACTGTTTCTGCTTTCCACGTCCATTGTCCCTCTCTGCAATTTACGTAGTTCCTGACTTGACTTCTAGGCTTGTGGTTCACGATTGAAAACATCTCTGGATTCTAGCCGGGTGCAATTGGGGACTTCTTCATTCTGGAGGGGGAATATTTACGCGTTCAGATGTTTCTCCAGTAAATTCCTTACGGTCCTCTTCTTACTTATTGAAAGGAGAACTCTTTTAAAGAGATGATCATTCGTGTACAGTCGAGTTTAAAGATACTTGAACGCGAGGCTGCATATTTGTGTTTTTATTTGTATTATTTTTGTCGATTTTCTGACTCTCTACGCCAATCGCAACGTTGAGGATGGGACTCTAATCTAGAAGCAGAGGCGAATTGTCTTTTCAACGTTCGGCTACCGGGAGTGCACTATTCCTACTTTACATCCTGTTCGCGTACAGTCACAGGCAATTCCGGCTGTAGCGAAACCACTGACTTAAAGTGGGATCATTACAACTCAGAAGTGTACATGACTGTACGTACACTGCATGGTTTGTACTGGCTGTGTTTCTGAGAGTACCCTCTGTTTTGTTTCAACTCTCACTGCGGAATGAACATTACATTTGTTACTGGTTGCACCGCTACCTTATAAACAGTGGCGTAGCAAGTGGGGGGGGGGCGAAGTGGGCGATCGCCCGGGTCCTCGCTTCCCATGGGGTTGATACAAAAAATGTATTAAATAAAAGTTAAAAAAATAGATGGAAAAGGCTAATTTTTGTAGGCAATATATTAAAACATTCTGTTTTAATCTGGCTTTAAATTCTAGTTTAACGTTGTAATTTGAATGAATACGTCAAATCACAGGCGGCCGGGGCCCTAAGTTTAAGCACCTGTATATTTATCGATCACATATTATATAAATTTGTTTTTTGATAGTAATGTATTATTATTATTATTATTAAAAATATTTACATATGGTAATTTGATGACGTATCCTTGAAGACTTTCTATCGATTCATATTGAGATTTCAAATTCAGAGAATGGATGGGTTCCTCACATTCTAATGTCGCTCAGAGCCCCTCGATATGTTGCTACGCTACTGCTTATAGATCAAACCAGGCATGGCAAACCCGCCGGATTTGTGAAAGAGCGCTCTCGCATGCACGAATGGACTACAGAACGAGCAGCGCCACTGTAGCGCTGTAAGAGGGACAAGAAGAACGGAGCCGGTCTCCGTGGCGGAGTGGTTAGCATAGGGTCTAGAATGCCAGCCAGAGGTCCTGCGTTCGAATCCCGGCCTGGCCATATATGTTTGTGAGTGTTCATTAATTTCATCATATCATCTCTCATCCTCATCTTCGCGATTAGGCAAAAGTGGCAGAAAGGTGAAGTAAAATAAACTAAATTAATAAATCAAGAAGGACGGATTAAGACATTCGGGAGGCTACGTCGGTCGCGTTCGTGCTGTGGGAAATTCCTCGTCACCTGATTTGTGACTAAAACTGCAGTGTGGTATTGTAATCGTGACAGAAGAACCAGGAGGTTCTTGATGCTTCCTAGCCTTAACTCGTAGTCTGCAGACGGAAAGCTCGATCCGCACGGAACGCTCGCTGGCATTCACAAGCGCAAGCCAGTTTCTCAAGCCTAATATACACGGTAGCTTAGTGGTAAATAGTAATTTTTGTCATTTTGCATTGATTCACTGCTGCCTTGACTAATCAGAGCTATGACGATGAAGTAAAGTTCACAAAGGAAGACCAGTATCCAGGCCGTGACTCGAACCTGGAACCTTCAATATCAAGATTGTGAATCAACCAGTTTACTAGTCCACCTAGATGACTAGTGTTTGTGTGATAGTGATGCTTGTAATAGGAAGATAACGCAAAGTCCCACATTACGTTTACAACTACTGTATATATTATGTTCGAAACTGTTCTGCGGATTTATACAAGCCGTATCTTCTGTTCTGATATAATGGCGCGGGAGTTGTCGACTATTTACTCATCCGAAAGATCCAAAGAACAATTCACAAGGAGTTCAATATTCTACTGCAGGCAGAAAGAGACCAACACCTTGAACCTTACAAGGCTCGACGAAAAGAGGACATTTGAAAGGTAAACCAAGTTATCTCATCTCAAAGTGGAGTATTTGGAACTTCTCAGTTAGGTTGTCGAAGTCTGGAATATTTGAAACTTACTTGGTCGTCTCGGTAGTCGAGCGTGTTGCATGATCTATTCACGTTCTCGCCGCAAAAGGTTCCGAGTTCAAGTGCAGGAGTGACCTTTTGTGTGGTGTCTCCTCATCAATTTAATTCAATCATTATTCACTTTCCTTCGTCGCGATTAGCCAAAATTAACAGAAGTGAGACTTAAAAGAAGAAATAGGAATCAGAGTTGACTCTTTGAAACTTACTCAGTTACCTCGCGGATAATTGGAACATATTAAACTTACTCAGTTAACTCGTTGAAGAATAGAAAATATGCGACTTATTCAGTTAACTCCTTGAAGAATAGAACATACGCAACTGATTCAGTTAACTCGTTGAAGAATGCAAAATATGAAACATGCTCAGTTAACACGGGGAAGAGTGGAACATGTGAAACTTACTCAGTTAACTCGCAGAATGGAACGTATGATACATACTTAGTTAACTCGTCGAAGAGTTAACATATGAAACTTACTTAGTTAACTCGTTGAAGAACAGAACATTTGCAACTTATTCAGTTAACTAGTTGAAGAATAGAATATATGCAACTTATTTAGTTAACTCGTTGAAGAATGCAAAATATGAAGCTTGCTCAGTTAACACATGAAACTTTCTCAGTCAACTCGTCGAAGAATGCAACATATGAAACTTACCCAGATATCTCGCCGAAAAGTGAATCTGAAAGAAACCGAACTACAACGTCTTACGAACTGAGAGTATGTGTTCATCCTGGAAGACGTTGTGTGCTCAATTTCATACCACTGGGCGAAGTAATCATAGCAAATATTACTCGTGGGAAGGAAATGCATGACATTGCGCACAAATCATATTACTTAACGTTCTTGCATTGCGTGACTCTAGCGTAATGATGTCAATAATATACCTTGATTACATCTTCAATCTCGTTCACGTAACTCCATCTAGAGGTCTCCTTGGGGTATATGGAAGCTCAAAGACGTTACCATCATGGTTATTGCACCAGAGGAAGTTAGTTCCAGGACAAAACAAAGCTTAATTTACACAATCATCTTCGCTGATGGTGATATGATGGAGTCACGGAATTGTTTAGAGAATGCTCAATGATTTGAATTTTGAAACAGATGTACGTTCAAGGTCAACACTTGAACTGATACAGAAATGTCTTTTTGGAATTTAACTGGTGACGTAATGTGCTCAAACAGGACACGGAAGGTATTGGGAAATGCAGTCATGGTTAAAGGAGAATGCTCCTTCACTATTTTTTACTTTATATTTCCATTAATATCTAATCATACTTCATAACTTAAATTAAGGTTGGCCTACCTCCGTGGTGGAGTGGTTACCACAGAGCGCTACGACGCCAGGAGTCCCGGGTTCGAATCCCGGCGTTCTTTATGAGCGTCCCTTCATCTATTTCATCATATCATTGCTCATCCTCATCGTCGCGATTAGCTAAAAGTGGTAGAAAAGCGAGGATAGATAGCAAAAATCATACAATAAGGCTTATTCTTTCATACTCTGATTTTGCATTTCTTTTATTCCCACGACTGCTACAGTGAGGAACATCCACGCCTAGGCTAGAACCTGAGACTTTCAATGGTAAAATCGTGTAGCATATCCATATCTAAGACTCGGAGCGCTGTAGTGGGCGACAACCTTCAGGGAACTTTCACACAGAGACGCCAAGCCTCCTGCCTCTCACGGTTACAGCCGGATTGCACACACTTTTCCGGTTTTATCAGTGGTATCTGATAATCCGTTGACAAGCTGTCACAATGTACAGGATTGCGCACAAAAATGAGGCGATGTTGTCAGATGTAAAATGTTCTCAAGTCGTTCTCACTTCTGTTGTGTTTGTTTGTGCGTGTGCGTGGACTTACACGTGTTTTTGCTATGCTTTGCCTAACCTACCTAACGTAACCTAACCTATCTTGACTTGCTACATTTACTGGTCAAATTATATTTTTTATTTAATCCTTAAGAGATTTACTATTTTATTTCTAATTTTTTTCTCTCTTCTTGTCTAAAGAAGAAAACAGTTCTGCGCACAGACTTTAAAGCTATCAAAGTGGCAACGTTCGATCAAAATCTGTGCGCAAAACAGTGTGCGCAATCCTGGATCTAAAGTGTGCGCAATTCGGTTGCGGTGGCCTCTCACAATCCGTCCTTTCTTCCTATTTTACAACGCCCCAGTCTCGTTGCTCGCTCTGCAGTTAACACGTGCATATGAGAGTTCACTATGTAGTTTCTTAAAATTAGGTTGCAAGTTGCTTTCCCTTTCAGTGTGGTACCTCATTGTGAGCTTCAGCTCCTCGCCTACTACGGAGCTCCGAGTACTTTTGACGTTATCGTATGTCAAAACATAAACGTAACACAATAATTAAAGATGGCGACATTCAAGATGGCGGCTGGTTAAGTTGGATACTTTCGCATCACGGGAGTATATGGGAATGATGATCTAATCTGCAATGTGCGCCTATTAAATTTTTGAGGCAGGGTCTCCACCCACATAGTACAGCCATTAAAAGGAAAATCATTGGTGATTTATTGGGGGTTATTATCTACATTATAAACAGATACAGATAGGCTAATAGGGACTGCATCTACAGTTTAAAGTGGCCTGTCTGTACCGGGGACCTCTTGCTTACAAGCCGAAGACGTTAACATTGCTCCATAGGGGCGACATGTAGTTTTTAATGGTTAACAGTTTCTGTTGTGGGCACATCTCAGAAGCTGACTTAAATACCTCAGAAGTATGAAACAACTCAAACGCCGTTATTGGGAATCTAGCGCCTCAGGCGACAGCAACATTGTTATCCATCAATACTCCTTATTTTGCTTCATGCCATCTTTGACTTTACGAGCAGGCTCAAAACATCAACGTCATGAACAAAGATTCATCGCTAGTTTCACTTAAATTCCAATATTCTGGTTTTCCTCATCACAGCAACTCAGTGTCTGGAGCGTGTGGGGGGGTAGTTGCCCCACTTTTTGCTGCTTCCCCCCCGCAATATGCTAAACCTTATGTACCAAGGGAAAGTTAACTGCCTTGGCCCCCCTAGTTTTGCCACCTTGCGCTCCCCCAGTTTTGGAACCCAATCTCCGCTGCTGCAGCAACATATTAAAATATGGGGACTTTAATCGGGAACATCCTGTACAACAAATCGTGCACTTGAAATCGGATACAAGTAACAATTTTAGTGGGCTTCCCACATTTAATGATTGATTGATTTGATGATTTAAAGTCCACTTTATGAACAGTAGGGCTAATCGGAACTAGACCTACAGTTTAAAGTGGGATCCGAACCACTATGTGCCTCCACCGAGTATCAAACCAGGGACTTGATTATAAGGCACTACCACTGCGTCATCGGAGAGGCCATTCCCTTCCCATATAGAAACATGCGCATTTGATTTCGTGTCTGTTACGAAACATGCTTCTTACAGATATAACCTTCAATATACCTCCTGGAAGCGTCTTGTTTACTCTGAAAACAGCAAGTAAACAACATAGCAGTTAGACTTCAAAGCCAAATGCTGCGTCTCGTCCCAAACACGACTTCTTGCAAGCGGAATCTTACATAATTGCACATTCGTGCTTTCCCCATCCGCTCACCCATCCCCCCTCTTCTAAATTGAAACATTTCGGTTTCAGCTACTTGATGTGGTTATAATGTGATAACGCCTCCAGTCAATTTCACGCGGTCTGAGCTCGTAAGGTTCCGTTGCAATGGACGGACGTTTTATTGAGTCCGAAAGCATTTCCGGAGGAACCTTGAAGAGCCGTGAAGTCCCTCAGTAAAACAATTTGTAAAAACTCTCTCTCTCTCTCTCTCTCTCTCTCTCTCTCTCTCTCTCTCTCTCTCTCTCTCGCGTCAATCCAGCTCGGTGCTCAGTTGTCTGAGACTAAACCCGCCTGCACGCGATTCAGTCAACGTTGAAAGAGTGAGTTCAAAAGGAAATCTTCCATTCAAAGGCGTTGAACAACGTTCGGAAATCTCGGAAGGTCTAAATTTACATTTGTACACCAGCCGAGATAACTTGACAGTAATTTCACTTTTTTGCTAAAAGATGACAGGATAAACAACAAAACTTGAAATTAATATAATGGCCGAAACCAGAACAATAATTTTTATATCACAGACACGCTTATAAGATGCTCTAAAAATAATTAGACCAACTTTCTGAATATAATAAATGTACTGTGTGGTCATAATGGTGCAAAATAGTTTCACAAAATACATATTAAATTTTATTTGGACAGACATGTAGATTGTTTCTGGACTTTATTCTTTGGAGTTAATCACATGTAGGTGCCGCAGCGGACTATGTTTGAACATATCTGTAACATATTGTTCTGCCGTCCGAAAAGAATGAGGATAAAAATAATTCCCCTCCTTAATAAATAGACTGAGCCGTGTAGAGTGACGATTTACGTTTTGGCGCGGGCGAGATGGGAGTGAGTTCGAGTAGTTATGCCGTCTCGGCCATTCAATCATGTTCGCCTGGTTGCTTATGGCAAAACGTGAAGAATTTGCCGTGTTTCGGCTAGTTGATCAGTTGATATTTTGTTAACGTGGTTACAAAAGGGGGTATAGTAAGTTAGAGCCCCGAATGAAACTTGAATGGCAAACTCGTAGCCTGAAAGGTGGGAAGAGTTGCGGCGTGATCAGAACAAATCGACAAGAGGTGGTTTCTGCCGAAAGCCTTTAAGGTAAAAGGACGGGCAGAATGAAGAAGTGCAGTTCAGACATTCAGAAGATACGTGTATAGTGATTTTTAGTAGTGGAAAGTGAGCCCCTTTTGAAGTGTCGAGAGCTCTCAAAACATACTTTTATTAGTGTTGGATATAGAAGAGATAAAAAGTACAGAAATGAACTTCACAAAACTATCTAATGTAGTGGGTAAATTGAAACATGCCATTCTTTCATTTTTCTTTAAATAACTTGATGTTCTCTTAAATGCAAATTGCATTCTTATACTTCGTCAAAACAATGAAAGCTTCCTCTGTAAAATTAGTGTATTTGGGTCCAATGTCCATCAGGTGAAGGACATTAATTAGAAATTGGGTTATAAAATTTTGTAAAATGAATTTTTCCATCTTTCTTTATACAGGTCATCAGGTTTTGAGACAAACTTAAAAGTGCTTGTTGCTTGAACGAAAGCAGATTACAATTCTTTTGTAATTGACCAGTTTTTGTTGTTCACCGGTATACCTATTGAATAGCAACCGAGCAAGCAAACACGAAGATGTGAAGTGCATTTCACAAAGTCGCGGCAGGTGATATTCTCTCACTTCTGCCAAGGACTTCAAACGTCTACAGACACACGAGCTCCTTCGCCCTGGAAAATAGTTGCGAAACTTCTGCCAAACGTGTACAACCTCCCCAAACAACTTAAGCACGTGTTTCCAGGGAGGCGCTTAGATGCCCACAAAGGGAGGTACGATCTCCTTCCCTAACTACTTACGGAGTGTCAAGCATAAATTCCAAGTTCTCTGTATTCATTGTAAAATGAAACAGTGTTCTTGGCGTAATGTTAACGCGCCGTAGCTTCGATACCCCTGTGGAGGCACATAGTGATTCGGATCTCACTTTAAACTGTAGGTCCAGTCCCACTTAGCCTATCTGTGCATAAAGTAAACTCTAATATCCTTCATAAATAATTAATTGACATATTCATATTATTTCACACGAGCAATGGCAAGATCATGTTGAAGGTTAAAACCAAATGCGAGGCTAACAGAACTTTCTAAAGTAGTTTTTTCTTATTTACGGTACACCACTGGTGCGACGTTCATTGTATTTAATTATAAAACTAGATGTGTTCAATATGAAAGTGTTATCTTACGTATCGAAGTGGCAATTTTTATTCAGTAACATTATCTACCATAATTCTCTTTTGTATACTTTCATTGAATTTTGACCCTGGCGATTTTACCTTGATTTTAAAAATAATATTTTCACTTCATGAGTTCATTCTATAATTAAACAAATAGTGCATATTAGCTAGTTTTGAACACTAATTTTATGTAGCACTTTGTTTTGTTCAGTATTTTTAGATATTTTTAAGTATGTCAAAGCAATCCATGAAGTCAGGAAAAGTCAATGCGTGTCCTCAAAATCGGAATAAACCGTACACAAAACATTTATTTTTATCTGGCGCGGGGACCGCCCCCCCCCAAAGCCCCTCCTAAGGCTGGCTCTGACTGGAATACAGATTTCGTATCTTGGCGCCGGAGAGCACTGAAAAATATTATTTTACATTATTACATATAAATTATTATCTTTATGTTCACAAAAAGAAATTCTTGTAGCACCAGAAGCAGGCAAGAGCACATCTGCCTTATGTCTTTATCCAAGGTCATACGTATGCTACCCTCGACTTCACATTGGATGAATGCCATTGCGCTCCAGAAGGCAAATGACTCGGGGAAAACTTTGGGTAGGCAAGTTTTGGGATCTTTGCTCATAAATGGATGTAACTGGGAGGAGGGAAAAAAATTTAGATCCTCCTTGAGGCGGTCTCTTTGAAGATATTGGCAGCCATCAATTACGTGACCCATTGGTCTGGCCGCAATGTTGATCTTACGGCCTATCATGTTGGTCCTGGTGGGGGGAGCTCCGCAACGTCGTTTGCACTGAAAATCCCCCCACCCTCACCCTCTAAACCCTTCAAGCCCGGATTCCAAAATCGATATCGACGTTTCAAATGCCTCGATATCGGCTCGAAAAAATGATTTTTTTTTCCTGGTGGCCAGGGCTGGGAATGTCTCGGGATTATGGTTTCTTGTAGGATGACGGACTCTCTTGCCTAAATGGAAGGGCGCGTACCAGAGTGAGCTGGTGGGGCTACAACCCTTATTCTATAAAAGGGAGTATCATAATTTTATAATTCTCTGAATGTTCCATCGGGTACAGTGGCGGCGATCGGGTTCTAAAACGGGGTGGGGTGGTGGGCAAGGACAGTTTACTTTCCATTGGTAGATAAGGTGCGGGAGCAAAAGTGGCAAAAAAGTGGGAGGGCAACTGCCCCCCTCCCTAATCACCGCTACTGATCAGATACTATTCACAATGCCAAAACGTATTATTCGCAAGCAAAATTGTATACTACACACAGAACCCGGTGGAGGCACAAGTGGATCGGATCCCACTTTAAACGGTAGGTCCAGTACCGATTAGCCTTACTGTGCATAAACTCATGTATACAACTCATCCGATACGTGTAAATTGACACGTACGTGTCGACTCCAATAACGCATTAACGTGCATAAATTGCAAATGATGCGCTTTTAGTGTGTCAAAATACACACAGAAATGCATAAAAGGGTACTTTTATCCGATTCTGTTCCGTGTGATGCACTGAAATGCGTCAATTGGGAGGACCAGGCACGATCTTCACAAATGTAACAAAAGATAAAATAGAGATAAGAAAATGACAAATTTAACTGTGTCAATTGATGCAATAAAAGTTACCAACCTTGGTCTCATGCATTTCCAGTTCTAGATGCAGTCATTTTCTCATGCTGCAAAAAATTCGACTGATTTAGAACCAGAATTGAAATTAGAACACCATCTGAAAAATCTGTAACTTCCGGAAACAGGAAGTAGTAGGCGATCAGTTACGTCTTCTTGTCATCGGATCGGTGGACGAACGCTCTTAATTGGTCGACTTTTGACTTTGTCACTGAATTTCCTGGGTTCGAGTTCCGTCATGAACGTGGGTATTCATTAGTTTAATTTAATTATCACTCATTTTCATCCTCGCGATTAGCCAAACGTGTCAGAAAGGTGACGTAAGATAAGAAAAATACAACTTCTTGCCCAAGAATTTCATGCCATAATTTCAATGGAGAAGATTTTAATATATTTTGAGCATCCTGCATTTAGCCAATATTAATTTGTATTTCTTGATACTATCAGTTTCATATAACTTTTAGTCCATGTTACGTCAAGAAGACCTCCGTGATGGAGTGGTTAGCACTACGCACTACGATCGTGAACAAGCTTGTTGTAATGAAGGGGTTCCGGGTTCGATACCTGGTGGAGGCTCATTGCACAGTGGTTCGTATTCCACTTAAAAATGTAGGTACAGCCCTATTAGCCTATTAGCCCTGTGCATAAAGTGGACTTTACAGTTCAAACAAACAAGAATATGAACATATTTTCTTTGCCAGGAAAACTTGGTTTTAGAGGAGGGGGTGTGGAAGCTCACTAGCCCCCTGGTCAAATCGCACGTTGAGTAAATATTACATTTCTTGCTGCTCACAGATCCAATTAATATGCCATATTTGTTCTTTTTCTGCATATTCGTCAGCATTTAATGGAAGATAAAAGCAAAGTTCCTGATATTATTTCAAATGTTCTCTTATTCCACTCCATAACGTTCAGAACACACAGAGAAATATGTTTCACTGAGCGTTAAAGGCACTTCCATGAAGTCCCTAGTTGCCACAACTCTATGAATGTTATTTAGAGAAATTATATTCCATGTGTTCGAGAGTCTAGTGTTTTCCATGTATGTGTAATTTGCCCATGCTTTGTTTGAGGAGGAAAAATACAATGGTATATGTTCCTCTTGAGAGAAAGAGAGAGAGATAGAGGTTCAGGTAGACTTGAATAATTAAATATTGAAGAATGTTCCCTGCAGCTCTGACGTCATTTAGCTGTGGCTTCGAATGGGTATCGATTTTCATAAATGAAATAAGCACAAAAACAACAGTAAAATGTGTTTATAGCTAATGGTTTAAATGACAAGAAATTTTTAGAAGGGCATTAGAATTGATTCAATTTTAACGTTTTAGTACCAAATTTTGTTAAGAGATGGCAGTAGTGAGAGAATGTTTTGATTGTGGAATTATTTTATGCGCTGCTAAGACATATTCTATGAATGCCTATAACAAAATTAAGAGTTTTATTCGCTTATATAGATATATAGTTTAGGGTGCATGCATTAAATTAGTAACGGAGAGTAAAGCAAATGAGTATATAGCTACACTACCATACAATTATCCCATGTCTTCATATTTATTGAATTGTTTATACTATCATAGCCACATTTTTTGTTAAATAGTTGTATAGCGCTCTGATCAAACTGTTACTTGACAGTAGAAAACTCTTGTACACTCGTATTGAATTGTTTCGACTTTTAACCACTTTCTTTAGTTATGTACCAACGTGCGCAACAAGTGTATTTTTTACACAGATCTGCCATTCTACAAAATAGTTTTGAGAGAACATATATTGCTTCCCCTAATTATACAAATTTTGTAGATTAACTCTTGTTTCTCAAAGCTTTCGAATAACTAACACAAAGAGTAGCATTTATTCATATTTCTCTCTTTCTGATAAAGGATCTTTGGTAATAGATGTCGAAATATAACTTACACTCTCTCCCGGAAGTTTGTGGAGCAAGGCTGCGCATAAAGGTTGAGAAGAGGAGAAAGCAAGTGGGCGAAGCAAAGCAGTGCACATTGCTGCAGAGGGCTGGCAACTGTAGCCGCGTTGTCTTTCCATGCAATCACTTCCCCTTTCACGCTTTTAAGGTCAACGAATGGTAACTAGGGAAAGAAAAACTCATTCATTTAAGTACTATATCAATGATTTGTAGTTCAGGATATATAATGCTTTAATTTCAGTAACAAGTTACAATTCATTCATTGATAATATACATGGAATAAATGCATATAAGCTACTTATATCATCTACTGTTTTGTGTTATGTACTAAAATGCATCAATTGAGAAGATCAGACACGATCATTTCAAAGAAACAAAAAAGTGCATGTCAATTGATGCATCAAAATGCATCAATTGATTTGATGCATTTCGAGCTCTCGTTCGCATGATCACTTCGAGAAAAGTTTATGATGAGGATGAATGATTAGGAGAAATTCTAGAATTCGATCACAGGGTCTGTGAAGTACTCTAACCATTCAACCGAGGCTGGCAATCCTGGTATTAATATTCGCGTCACACAGCAATTCACTAAACTGGTTAGTTGAGTGCCTGCGGTTCCGAACTTACAAACACATCTCATGTTCACTTAGGGTTTCAGCTGGTGCTCTTGGATCACTTGAGGTGAATCCTGGTATCATAACATTAACTCAACATGAAGGTACAGTCACGGACACCCCTTGAGTGTAACAAAATCCATTAACTTTAAATGTGATCATTGCAAACCAGAAGTCACCAGGGGCGAGGTCTGGACTGTACGGTGCATGCTCCAGAATCTCTCATTCGAATGACTGAAGTCTGTCGATGGTCCTGTTTGACACATGAGGCCTGGCGTTATCGTAGAGGATAACCACATAGTCCACGTCGAGAATCCCTTGGCGCCTTTTCCTGATGACAGCTCGCAGACGTGAGTGTGTGTCGGCATTGATTGTGTTTCCTCGTGGCATGAAATCCAGCAGGAGTTGTCCTCGGCGATCCCAGAAGACCGTGAACATCCACGCGTTCAATGTTTTCCGTCGTTGTATTGAAAGTCGTCTCGGAAATTTTCGAACTCGCAACACCACCACCGCACACTTCCCAAAACGGGACACTTGTCCCTATACGTCGGCTGCATTATCCTATGGATCTCGATGGGCGTTCGTCCTCTGCTCCGTAGAAAACGAATAACACTTCGCTGCTCATAAAACGTAGACGTGTTGAGTACTACAGCCATCTTTGCAAACTGACAGCAACGCCGTGTCGCGGAGCAGCCGAGATTTAACGCTGGGCCGTCCCAAGAAAAATCTATTGAATGTACCTATATCTCGGCTTCTCAATCACACTAATATTTCGGCTGAATAAAATAGGGGCGAAGACTTTTCGATTTGCCCTCGTATAATGGATACCACACTACCATGCATTTTCCATGCATTTGTTCCTAAAAAAAAAATTAACAAACTTTTTTTCTGCTTCTGCCAACTTTCATTATTACCAAATTATAATGAGACAAGTAATATTTATGGAAAAAAGTTAATATTTTGCGGCAATTTTGAACATGAACTCTAAAAAAAATAAATTATAATTACGATGTGAGTCGTGGCGTGGATTCACAAAAACGCCTCTGGTTAACCAGCGACTAGAAAAAATATGGGAATTTGCAAGGAAACGCATATTACATGTCAACGCTACAGGCTACATATGTAATTAGCAATAACAATTTTACTACATATAAGAGAAGCAGATGATGGCGCAAGTTGGACACAGTTGAATTCATGTGAATTGTTCATTGCAAATTATCACAGGGAAAGGTTTGCATAATTTCAAAATATATTTTTTTAAATATTTATTTTCAGAAGTTAAAATATTTAAACAGAAAAAGCACAAAACAATATAAGTAAGTTCAAGGCCATGATACCTCATTGAAATATATTGTACCTCGTATATTGTACACATGTAGAAGAGTGGATGGTTAATATTTAAGTTTCAATCAAGTGTACAGTGGTGGAAAAAAGTTCTTCCCCATAAGACTTTAATGGCAGTAAATAATGCCGGAAGGGTAGGCAACACACATTGCACCATTAGGTGATCGGGTGATTCTGTCTGTCTCAAGAGCAACTCGTCTTTCATGCAAAAGCCAACAGGCACAGGAAATGTAGGAAAGTCACGTGACTTGTCAGGTGGAATGTTGTTCGTCAGAAAATCGCCTTTTCTCAACCCAGGTCGCAGAACCGACAAGAGCTACCCGTTATATCTCCGAAAATGATTCCCCTAAAAACGTTGAACGAAACGCTAAAACAATTCTTGCCTTAATTACTGCATGTGCCGCAGTAGCACAGTCGTTAGGGCGTTTTATTACCATGCGAGAGATCTGGGTTCGATCCTCGACGGGGAATAATCGGGATTTTGTCCACCTGTTCAAGCTGCTTCGGTGCCTACCCAGCGTCGTATAAAGTCGATACCTGGAGGAAACTCTGGGGAAGGGGGGGGGGTATGGCGGCCAGGGGCGTGGTGCTGATCACATCATTCCCACCTTCCGCCTGATGAAGGAAGCGTGGTGCCCTAACTCCACTAACTCCACACCCCCTATACGCCTCCATGGCTTGGTGCAAAGCACAAGGTAGGACTTTGCATTTTAATTTACTATACATCCCAATTCTGTCGTAACAAAACTTCCCAATCTCTACGTGGGCTTTCTTCCAAGTTCCGTAGGGATGTGAATAGGCTCCAATATTTCTTGACACAATGCATACATGTTATATTTCCTTATAAGAACAACAGCCGATATATATTTTGTGTCTTTTTTTGGCGGGGAGGTATAATCCAAACATGTGAGGTGATCCTTTTCCCACTACTCACTCCATTCTCAGAAATAAATCGCAATTCCAAACACTGAAAATGCAGCACTTTCTACATCTTTGCATGCAAATATCTACATAGTAGCAAAATAATGTGTGGAATGAGAAAAATTAACGATTTGTAACGGCACTCTGGAAATCTTTTACAAGTAGTTTATTTTTTTCAATTTGAACTGACATTCATAACATTCATTAACGATTCCAATATTCACAAAAGAATAGCTTAGACGTTCTGCTACTTTCAATTCTTTATTATCGTAGTCACATTAACTCTCTCTCTCTCTCTCTCTCTTTCATCCTTCCCGATGGCGCTGTAGTAGAGGAGTCGCATTGTAATCAAGGAGTCCCCTGTTCGATACCCGGTGGAGACACAGTGGTTAGGATCCCACTTTAATCTGTAGATGCAGTCTCGATTAGCCTTTGTGTGCATAAAGTGGACTTAAAATACCAAATGAAAATAAAAATAAAAATTACCGTAACTCTCTACAAAGCCAGAGGATCCATTTTTGAAACCTGTTGAGGCTTACATGTAGCATTGCATTCGTATCATTACCCATCATCTTCGTCGTCGCGATTATCGCAAGAGGTAAAAATGCGACACAAAATAACCCAAACAGAAGCTTGGAATGAATCTGAATATTGGTTACGTTGGATACGTGGAAGAATTGTTTTAAGTATCACTTCCTGTGATGTAATAGGGTTTTTGATTAAGCATCATTTGTATAATGCATATCGTTGATGCGAACAATAAGTAGTTTCACGTTCACCACACTCTTCGGTTGTTTAGAAATCGTAAGGAAGAAGGATCTCTAAATTTCCGCTTTCACATGTCAATGAAACTTTTAACATAAGTTCAGTGTAGGTCACAGAAGAGATTTACATATTGTTATGATATATTTTAAACACCACGAAATCTAATTCCAATAGAATACGATACTACTCCTTACGTTCCTGTAAATGTTCACCATTAGTCTGGCGAAAGAAAGTAACTAAGATGTCCGTGTTTCCTTGAGGAAAGATAAGGCGCCTGCTTGTAGTAAGCAAGCACCAACTGCTTCGATCAGTGACCTTCACTGCCAGAGTGACTCACAGCAGGCCTGCGCTCGTTCCAGTGTGCGTATAAAACAGGTATTTTATTTCGTTCGTTCCAATCCACAGTCATATCAAGCTAACATTCTAATATTTTCGTAAAATATGTAGTAAACAAGTTGTATTATGGTCTTCCAGAGTGTTGTTGCCTGCTATTTACACGCGGGAGATGGGGGTGTTGTAAACATTTCTGAACCCAAAGGTCGAGCATGAAGGAAAAGTTGTGTAAGCATTGGAGGTAATAACAAGGTAATAGAAGTTGAAGGAAATGCTGGAATAAATTATATCAGAAATTGAGTAAAAACAGTTCTCATCACACATAGGGCTATCAGATCACTCGTCAGCAGAAAGTAGGACAAATTGTCCCAAAATGTTGAACACGATCGTATTTGCAGTAACTATAATAGGTTACTAGGACATCTTAGCATATAACGAGAATATGACACATCTTCAGCTGAAAAATTAATGTTGAAGTAAACGGTTGAGTTCAAAATTACTCAACTGCTAATTAATAGCACGGCTGTATGTGATTTCAACTTGTGTATGTAAGAAAGAACGTTGTTCGTCGATGTGGGGCCAGGAAGAGAAAACAATCCATGAATTCGGGAAGGAAAAAAATCACAATTTCGTAAACAAAGTCTGGAAGCTCTTGTTTATTAATATGTAAAAAAAACTACTATACACTGGGAAAAAACAGATTTGTGTGCCTTATTTCTCCAATAACGAGAAAAATTACTTGTTACTTCGAACAAATTACCGACACTTATATCGATAAAACTTCACAAAGTAAGCATTTTTATACATATATCCGGACTTTTTCGGATCTAGAAAATCGTGAAGTAATTTCTGAGCTGGGATTGTAAGTGTTTTTCCGAACATCCAGTAGCAACCATGCACACTCTTTGATTTGAGTATACTTCTCCAAGGAACCACGTTATCTTAGACTTCCCTCAGTTTTTCTGTTTCTCCATCTAATTTGAAGTTACATGATGCTCAAAATATGTATAAGACATTTGAGATTTCTTTCAAATTCATTCCGGAGGCCAGACACAACTATAAAATGTAGGACACGTCCGGAAATAAGATTGATTCTTATAAGTATTTTTATTTTCTTATTTAGCGTCGTTTTTCTTTCACCTCTTGCTAATCGCGACGACGAGGATGAGTGATATGATGAAATTGAAACTCACGAAGAACACCCATACGCACGACGGGATTCGAACCCAGGACATCAGACATCGTAGCGCACTGTGCTAACCACTCCGTCACGGACGGAATTCTTATAACCCTAATCGTTCCTCAAGCATATTTCCTATCTTTAACTACACACGAAACATAAAGAACAATCTAAATAAACAGGTGCCAGTTCACACTCTAACCGTAAAAAACATATGCATGTGAAAATGCAAAATAATATTTATTTTTAGGTAGTTGTGACTTATTATTGTATATTAAAGAAATATATTAGTGATAAAATGACGGAAGTAGAGGAACATCTCCAATGAAACACTCATGCCTTATGGATATTTTTATTTCTTGCCGAACAAGGTTCCGAGTTCGAGTTCCGACCAAAATGGATTCATTGTGTATGTTCATTCATGTCTTTAATGTAATCATAAATCGTCGTCATGAATAATTTAACTTCAGAGGAAGAAAACTGAGATAATTACTAATAAAAACAATAACAAAACAAATTTGATCTTAAAGCCCTGGCTTTGCGCTACATATTCCATCACGGGGAGCATAGGCGTGCGCCCATGGGGCCAGGGGGAGGGCAAATGCACCCCTAATCATGGACGTCTACAGATTTTTTCCACGAATAGACAAGCAAGGTATTTTTGCATGGGGCATATTACCCCGATAATAGTGTTGCATTATCGCATTCCTGCATCCTCATTATAATAATTAATGTAAATTATTATGACTGAAATCAAATTATGCATGTGAAAACGTACTTTTTGATTGACATTCGTTTTCTAAGGGGAAGATGTGGCAATCCTTGCCTCCCTTTCAGACATCTATGCCCCTATATTATTATATTTTCACCTAGTAATTTAGGATAGATGAATCCTATCGCCGTTATTAAACTATATTATACTCTTAAAGAAAATTAAGTATTTTCAAGCCGATGAAAGTTCAAGGCAAGTATTGTTGCCCACGGGACGAGACGGGAGAGGCTTTTAAAAATTCGAGACGAGACGAGATTGATCATGTGTCCTGAGACAAACGAATATTTTCGAGACGAGACAGCATTTCACAGCATTTCCACGAGACGAGACAGGCCAAAGTCTCGTCTCGTGGGCAACACTAAAGGCAACTACGGGGGAAGGGGGTTCAGTGGCGAAACCACAGCACCCCACAACCTTGAACGGAAATCAATTTTAGGGGCAAACATGGAAGTAAAGGAAAGCAAGAGTAGCAGAATCTAAGAGTAGCAGGACAAAAGGATACTCAAGATGGATTTTGTTTTCACGTCTTTCTTGCATTATTTCTTCCTGACTGCCAAGAGCACCTGCGAGAGGGGGGGGGAGGAACAGAGCTGCAATTGCCCCCTTGATTTCAAATTTTATACAAATATCAATACCTTTTGTAAAATGTTCTTGCTCGCTTCGCTCGCAATGTCTGCTTTTCTTGCAGTCTAGTCAAGTTCAGAACCGTAGCTAGGGGTCGACGGGAGTTAACCCTGGACGCCAAACGATCTAAATGAAAAAAATTGTAAAAGAGAATAATATGGCGCTCCATGAATTTTTTTCCCATATTAAATCGACATTGTTTTCATTTTGCAAAAATTTGGATCTGAAAATTTATTGGTCGCTTTGCTCGCAATTTGTTTTCTGTAATGCATTTTATATTACCGAGGAGAGAAGTACTGCTGCTAAAAGGTTTTCTCTTAAGTGCATGAACAATTGTTGGGAGGAAAAGGAACGCGCAGATTTGAGAGACAATTTATATGATTTTTACTGTTGGTATATATATATATGTATATATATATATATATGTGTGTGTGTGTGTGTGTTGTATATATATATATGTATGTATGTATGTGTGTATTTATATGTGTGTGTGGGGCGGGGGAGGGGTGTATATATAAACACACCCATCAATGCAATAAAATTTAAACAAGTGAGATGAAATTACGTTATTCTTTTCCGGCCTCAAATATAATCAAGGCTATCCCCCTCTAATCAGAAGGTCTGCGCACGCCTATGACGGGGACTGACACTTTACTTAGGTTTAGACACGCTTCGTACAATTTGATGATATCGCGATTACGTAATGGATGTGCAGCCACTTAACTGAAGCCCCCAAAATTCACATTTTATTACTAAATTGTAAATTAGCATAATATCACATAGTTTACCTATTCATAATATGCGCCGCTTTGGTGCACTTTGTGGATTGTGCATTAATCAACATCAGGTTAATCGCGGCAGGCAAAGTGGAGGGAAATGACAATGAAGCACAACGAGGGGGCCCTTGGTTCCCGATTAATGAAACTTTGTCTACATGCAACTGAGTCGCTGCGTGAAATCGCTGAAAATGTAATTTATTAATTTCTTAATTTTGCTTATTTTATATTGCTTTTCTAGCACTTGGCGTCAACAAAAGCGATGAGGATGATTAATGAAGTTATGAAATGGATGATAGGACATGATGATCCATGTCTTACACAAAATTCTAAGTTGGGACTAATGAATATCGATTCGTCTTATCATTTGTCAAGTAGTTGTTTTTAACTCCAATCTTTTTCAAGGACTTCTGGGTTGACAGCATGTGTGTTGCGCGATGATGATTCGACGAAAACCACCATTTCAGTGAACTTTCTTCACAATGACTCTAATATCAGTAAAGAGAACATTTTCTTACGAATAGCTGTTAAGAAACGAAATCCTGAAACTTTTTCTGGTGGTCTCACGGCACCCAGCTGTTGTTTGTTGTGGGCTTGGGGGTAGGACTCACGCTGCTGTCAATACTCAATCATTCCCGAGAATCCAGGTCCGCCAGGCAAACTCAAGCGACAATTTTGTTATTTGGGTTGCATAGACAACAGGCTTTAAGATGTTATGATATCGTAGGTCTCGTAGCCCAAGAACTATTTTCCATGACAGTACCTCTTCAATCTTACCGTAACGGGTTTTCGGATGCATTGAGTGTTTTTCTTTGCACTAAAAGGAGTAATTGGGATTAGATCTACAGTTTAAAGTGGGATCCGAACCATTATATGCGTCCATTGATTTTTTTAGCCGTAATAAACCAATGACATTTTACAGTATCCTCAGCCACCGACATTTTGAAATATCTTCAGCCACCGACATCTTGAAGTATTCTCAGCCAGCAACATGCTGAAGTATCTCAGTCCCAGAATCCTCAGCCACCGATATCTTGAAGTATTCTCAGCCAGCAACATGCTGAAGTATCTCAGTCCCAGAATCCTCAGCCACCGACATTTTTAAATATCTTCAGCCACCGATATCATGAAGTATTCTCAGCCAACAACATGTTGAAGTATCTCAGTCCCAGAATCCTCAGCCACCGACATTTTGAAATATCTTCAGCCGCCGACATCTTGAAGTATTCTCAGCCAGCAACATGCTGAAGTATCTCAGTCCCAGAATCCTCAGCCACCGACATTTTGAAATATCTTCAGCCGCCGACATCTTGAAGTATTCTCAGCCAACAACATGCTGAAGTATCTCAGTCCCAGAATCCTCAGCCACCGACATTTTGAAATATCTTCAGCCGCCGACATCTTGAAGTATTCTCAGCCAGCAACATGCTGAAGTTTCTCAGTCCCAGATATATAAAAGTATCCTCACTCAACCGCATTTTGAAGCATCGTCAGTTAACGACTTATCGAGGTATTTTGAGTCAACGGCATGTTGAAACATCCTGAGCCACCGACATTGTAAAGCATTCTCTCGGCGACATACTGAAGTATCCTGAGGCATCGACGTTGTGAGGTATCCTCAATCAACGGCTTATTAGGACATTCACAGGCAATGGTATGCTCAACGAACTGAATATTGAAGCATCCTTAATCAAATACATCTGTTTAACGGCATATTGAAGAATCCTTAGCCAACGGTATATATCCTAGCATCCTGAGCCAACTACATACTGAAGCATTCTAAATCAGTGTTTCCCAAAGTGTGGACGCCGTGCCTGGCTTACAGGGACGCCGCGAAATGTTCCAATATTTTCACTGAAATGACAGTGATTGATATGAATATGAATATGATTGTTCCAAATATGTACTTATTTAGTACTTTTTACACGTTAAATGTTTCTGAATTTGAAATATGTATTTACTTTTTAACTTAAGGCAAGCAACCTAAGCCGCGCGTCAGGCTAAGTTTGCAGCAGGTTTTATGTATCAATCCGCGCGGGAACTGAGCACAGAATCTTCCGTGCCAGTCTTGCCTCAACCGCCGAGCTGCTTACATCGCAGACACTGAGAAAATCCACAGTATTGCCAACAGCACAACACATCAAAACCCGCATGCATGTCAAGCGGAATATATTTGTGTTTCTTTTTGTCTCCTGAAACATAACATTTTAGAAGTACTTTCGGCGCATAAATTATTTAAAAAATGTGTCATTACTTAATATAAATGCGAAATATCTTCGAAACATGAGAGTATTTTTCCCAGGGGGGCAAACAAGTCACATTTCCCCCAAAAGAGTGTAGTTCCCTAATAACATTGCTTAAATTTGAATTTATTGTGTTAATGCAATAATTAACACATATTATTGTGGCTAAAATGAAATTATATGTGTGAAATACATAATTTTTGGTTGACTTTCATTTTCCAGGGAGGGAACGGCCCCCTTGCCCCCCTTCCGGACGCCCATGAGCATGTGTGTATATTTCGAGCACGCAAAAATAAAAATAAACAAAGATATAAGTAAACAACGACAGGCCCTCTTGAATTTAATGACAAATTATTGTTTTTGGTTTATAAAAAAAACGTTTATGAAAACCTTTGTTACTGTAAGACACACGCACTTCAAGTTATACCAGCAAAAAGACAAGCATGATTTGTTATTGGTGATATATGCAATCAGGTGCATTGTCTGCTGCTATTAGTCTGGTTTCAATTTATGAATCACTGCACTAAACCAGGATTCAAATTTTGGTCTGTCCATTTCTTGCTAATCATCCTTCCCTTTACACGGAACAGTAAATATGCGCCTTCAACAAAAACTTCATTGCTGCCAGTGGCTGAAACAATAAGCCTCCTCCTTCCCCTCTCCCTTTCTCGTCGGTATCTTCAGCCCTGGCTGTAGTTTTGCACGGTGGTATATATATATTAAAAAAATTGAATGTACGCCCCCGCTCCTCCCCTCACTGAGTTAAAGCACGTCTGGTCCAAATAATAAACATGTTTCTTCTCACGGGGATATCTTTTAGTACCGGGGACATTCTTTTGTAGTCAAACAACAAACAATCGTTTCCTCTTCCTAAACTCAAACCGCAAATCATTCAACACCCGGGATACAGTTCGTGCGCCCATTGACGGCAAATCACCTCACGCCCTGTTTTACTTTGATCTTGTTTCCGTAAGGAGGATTATGCATTTTAAACAACTTGCTTGATTTGAAGAGCTTTTCCCTTCGGATGAAGCCCACAATAACACTCGCTGAACAGGAGACCTTGCTTAATTCAGCCATTCTCGCCGCTGTATAGCACGATTATTAATCACAATAAACATAGGGTTAAAATAGTGGGATGTGCAACACTGGTATCGCGGACTCCACGCGCTCTGCAACGTGTTCAGTCTTGCTCAACTCGCACTTGGGCTTCAGGGATTCCTCAGCTCAATACAAACTCCAGTTGGCGAATCTGCGGATCCAAGTTCGTCTGCACAGTGATTGCAACCGATCAAGTCCACACCTGCTAATGGATGTATTATTTTGTCTGTATTTTACAAATTAAATAACTGTTTTCTTGCAAGTATGCAGTTGTGTCGGAATAGAACCCGTCTCAGTGGAACTATATTCTTGCGCGCACGTTTGGATCTACATATGCGAAAACCTGCTGCAAGGTTAACCTGACGCTTGGCTTAGTCACACTAACTGAGCATTGCAAGTGTTGGATAGGTCTATATTCTGACTTGGGGGCCGCGGAAAAATTTTGAAACACTAAGGCCGCCGTGAAACGACATAGTTTTGGAACTCCTGTTCTAAATCATATCAGGAATGAAAAAATCTTTGGAACAATCTTGTTCTGCGTAGAGATGGTTCAAAAACAACTACTTCGTTCGGGCCACTAATCCAATCTAATTTCAATTCCAGTTTTTTGAAAACCCCACCAAAGTGGTAATTCCGTCCACAGTATTTTTACGAGCAAAAGAAAGGTCTTTTGTTTGCACGAGACGCATTGTCTTTAGAGAGACTCCATTCTCCCTCGATATTAGAATAATTTTTCATCTTTCGTCCGAAACCCAAATGTCCCCAACATTGTCATTGTCTGGTTTAAAACAGCTTATAAATGTCCTTGTTCCCGGATACGATGTAGGACTGTTCGGGGATTTCGGAACAATGCGCAGTGAAATACTACGAGCTTTTATGGCATAATACTCCTCGTATAATGGCAGATAACATTTACTGTGCATGGCATGTATAGATTTTTATCTCCTAGCTCGATGACCCATAATTTTTTTTCGGACTGAAATTGAATCGTTGGAGCTAGAAGACCACCAAGTTATTTCTCGGCTTCTAGTCCTCTACGGAAATTTCGTGCGTGGAAATTATCTCTCAGTTCACGAAAATAAATTACGCCTCATTAGTTTCCCTTCTGGTTGTCAGGGAATTAAATTAATCAGGGTTTCCAGGTACTCCCAAATAATGGTGAAAAGGAAAGAAAATATCTCTGCTCGAATGGCGTGTTATTGTTTCACTTTCGAGTTCAAGTCGACTGATTTTTTTAGTTCTGCTCGTATGTAGGGTTGATTCTGTTTCATGCGATTGGTTTCAGGAACATTCGGAGAAAAAAAAATAAGAGTTTGGGGTAAAGATTCAAATCCCAGTACCGTGTCCAAGACTTATGACTTGAATAGTACGAGCAGTATCCAAGTAACATAACTACGAACCATAGACTACTAGACTAAGAATTCAAGTACGCAGAATTCATGTAATATATCCATAACTCGTGATTTGAGTAGATTATCCTGTAGTCAGAATACAGGTAACATAAAAGATTTCACGTAACAGAATATCATGTACTCAAATTAAGATGGTGTGAAAGATACCCAGGCAGCATATCAAGTATTCAGAATTCATGTAGCATCCAGACCTCGTTATTTTGGCAGAATATCCTGTATTGATAATAAATGTAGCATACAATACATCAGATAGTATGATAGAGATATTCAGAATTCAGATAAAATATCCAGAACTCGTGACTTGGACGTAAGATCCTGTATTCAGAATACATGTAGCCGGAGTGGCTAGCACATCGCGTTACGATGCCAGTAGCCCGGTTCTTAGCGATTAGCCAAATTGGCAGATAAACGAAGTCAAATAAACCAAATCAACCAATCAATCAATACAGACAGTATGTAACAGTATTGAAAATTCAGGTATGAAATCCATGTCCAGGTTAGAATATCGTTAAAAGTGCCTTAGTGTGATAACCTGAGGTGAAACACGTCTGCTAGTGACACGTGACAGCAACAGTGTTGCCAGTGTCCCTCGTAATATTGCGAAAACATCGATTTTTGGAACAGCCCATTTATTCCCTTGTGCAATGTTTTTGAAACTTCGTCAAAGTTCTTTTTCTGTCAAATTCAATAGATGGCCATCCAAATTGTTCGATGGTATTGTGAAATGTTGCAATAATTTACCTCAGTGTGTTCTGTGCATCAATACACACGATTTGCAAAAAAAAAAAATTCCACCTTTGGCAACACTTTGCTTATTTGTTATTAAAACATGCATGTTCTTACATATGTTTGTCTCTCTAAATTTTCCCAATATACAGGTCATTCTCTTGGCAGAAAGCGTTTCTTCTCATTCCGTTTCTCTATTCCGTTATACGGTCGTAAACACCGGGTTGCGTGACTTTTCGGACAGTCTGTACTTAGAATTCACGTAGCATATCTAGGACTCGGAATTTAGTTAGAGTATTCAAGACCACGTTGTTGACAGGGTCCAGTAGAGGAAGTATTTAACTTTGTTATTTTACGCTGTCGCTCTTCTAGGAATGTTCACAATTGATAATATAACACTGGATTATTTTTATTCTTTGATATTTTGAAACCACGTGAGTACCGTTCGTGCAGAAATATGAATTCTTACCATTAATAGGTTATTTATGTAAAGTATAATTTTAAGGAACTGTGCTCTGCTATTTGTTACCTTTCATAATTAATATTAAATATTCTTTAGTTTGTATTCAGTTTTGTGTAAATTTTCATTTTCAAACATTGTTATGGAACCAAAGTCCTGATAGAGAAAGTCAAGTCAAGGTGTTTTTAATCCCACTTGATGTACATAAACGCTAATTGGGACTGGTCCTACAGTTTAAAGTAGGATCCGGAGAACTATGTGCTTGCAAGGGGATTCGAACCTTGTAACCCTAGATCACAAGGTGGTAGATTTACCATTACAGCACCAGGGGGGGGGGGTGTCTCCTGGAAAGCAACTACTGGCGGAAGTACGGGTGCAGTAATGGGTGTTCGCCCAATTGACTGATTCACCCCACTATATATATCTTCAGTGTCAGGATTTTGAAGGGCACATGGTATGTGGTATGGGCAATGAACAGCTATGACGACTCGCTACGAAAACTTACCAAGTAATTTCTCTGTGAGAGAAATCGTCTACCAAATTGATTGATTGGCTGATTTGGTTTATTTTACTTCGCTTTTCTGCCACTTTTGGCTAATAGCGAACATGAGGATGAATGATGAAATTGGTTACAAAGAACACTCACGACCACGCTGGGACTCGAACCCGGGGCCGCTAACGTCGTAGCACGCTGTGCTAAACATTCCTCCACGGAGTTCGGCCATTGATCGATTGAAGTGAGCAAATGTGGAAAGTCAGAACGAACAAGGAAAGAAGGAAGGGAGGTAATAGTAAAAGAAAAAAACAGAAAGAGAATAAATAAAACATGACAGAGAAGTAGTGAGAAGAGGCTTTGCCTAACAAGGAGTGAAAGAGAACGTCCTTCACTGAAAAGATGCAAATTTTCATCTCCGCATTTTATCCTCTTTGCGACGCAAAGTTTACGTCGGAGCCGAATTTTGAGTTAATTAGCCACGAGAGAAGGAAACGTAAACGGGGATTATATTCGCTGGAGTGCTTCAGCAGTTCACCGCACAGCGGCGCTGTAGACTTCTGAAGGGGATCGCTCACACCTTCAGGCTTCTTGATGGGCCGGTAAATGAGAGATTCATTGGTTGGCAAATACTTTAATATAAATAAGACGCCCTTATCTTTGTTTGTACACTCTCTGAGATGTTTTCCTGCTGGCGCGCGCATCATTAAACGCTAAACTAACAGACAAACTAATAATTATCACTAAGAAAAATTCGTGAGCGATGAAAACATATGATAATAAAGAGTGAAGTGTACAATGTCTTCGTTATTTATGCAAACCGCAAAACAACATTATTTTACATAATCCGTGCTTTAACAATTCATTCACATTAATGGCATCTTTCCCCATCAACAAAACAGAATATATCCTGACAACGTATAAAGTGTCTTTTTCTTCTCCTTAATATAATAATAATATGCACCTATCAAAAATATTACTCGTTTTCCTCAAGAATAATTCGAAACATGTCTTTCTATGCACTGCAATTGACGAATAGCTCGCGACAGCTTTTCCAACTTGGAGATACTGTATATCGTCAGCAGTGACTTATTACGTCACGTATATATTTTCTGCTGTG
The DNA here is from genome assembly GCF_977018435.1 of Lepisma saccharinum. Taxonomy (NCBI): domain Eukaryota; kingdom Metazoa; phylum Arthropoda; class Insecta; order Zygentoma; family Lepismatidae; genus Lepisma; species Lepisma saccharinum. Next base: position 23,031,713 of record NC_139239.1, read on the forward strand.
TATAAAACGATAAGAGCACTTAGCTTAATCGATTCGCGTGTTTATTTCTGCTTTTTCATGCAGATGAGAATAGGTATGTAGAATACAAAGTGTATATCAACAATTTCTATACATTATACATATTCTGTCTGGTTTGAGGCCTAGTGCGTTAAGTAGTCTACTTTCGATATCACTACAGAAGTTTCTTGGTTTGAATCCAGGCATGAGTGTTCATTGTGAATGCACCTTCATGAATGATATCTAAGCATCACTCATTCTTGTCGTCGCGATTAGCCAAGAGTAGCAGAAAAGCGAAGTAAAATAATCCAAACGAAATCATTATTCACAATTTTGTGCCTATTGGTTTTATCTATTATCTTGACTATTCCCAAATTTTTAGTGTTTAGTGATGATAAACCATTGTTTCCTGGCGGAGTGTGAGGGGTGGACCTTCTGTTAAGGCACACAAAAGTCAGCCTCACTTTCCCGTAGTACTCGCCGGTAAATGCTTCTTGGAGGTAGGCTTACCATACGTCCGGGATTAGCCCGGACAGTCCTGGTTTTTTAGTGTTGTCCGGGGTGATGTCCGGGATTGCAAAATGTCCGGCGTTTTGAGAATCTGAACATGAAAATAGCTACCGGTATCGAATATTCACGATCAGAATTTATGACCGGCAAGGATCGATTATACTTTTTCTTTCTTCGAGATATCTAATTCCGAGCGGTTCCGTTTCCGTGAGCGTATTGGTGGTCTTGCAAGCGTGTGAAGTAACTCGTCTACATGTTTTTGATAATTATAAGTATTTAGAAGGGCTTTGCATTTCGCAAATAAATAATTCTTGCCAATTTTGATGGGCTAAACTCATACTTTCTCTCTTGTGACAAACGCCCAAAATTATTAGAGTAAGGTGGGGTAAGACTGCGCACCGGTTTTTCGAGGTGAAAATCACACACAGTTGGCACCACTGCCCCACCGTTACTTCGTCCAGGATGGTAGCTAGCTGTGGACAGTGGTGAAGATACGTTTGAAATTCGTTGTGCTGAGAGAGGTAAGTGAAAAGATTTTGAGGGTGTTTGCTATTTATTTTGGTACTATGTGTTTTGAGTACTACGTCACTGTGAATGTATACAATATTACGATGTTGATGGATAGAAGAAGCTGTGTTAATGCCGAGTCCACCTGCCTATTAGTTTCCATTGCTTTGTGCAATGGCTGGGCAGCATCACGTGATTTGTTCAGGAATGCAGCACGGGGCACGACTGCGCACGTGCGCAGTTTTACCCCACAAGTGTGTGGCTTGCAGGTGCAAGTGTGTGGCTTGCAAGGCCCAGCCAATAGATATATCATTTTTTGGTCCACTGAAGTCGTTTTATTCATCTGAGTGTGATAAGTGGATGAGTAACCATCCGGGTCGCCCAATCACAGTTCCAAGTGGCATCCATTTTTACAAAGGCATATGGGAAGGCAGCTACAGTTAGGAATGCCATGAAGGGCTTTGAAGTGACTGGATTATGCCCTTTCAATCAAAACATCTTCACTGAGGACGAGTTTCTTCCCTCTACTGTGACAAATGTATCAGCTCCAACTCCAGGTGAGCAGTCTTCAACAAGTGGGGTTAACAATACTGGATCATACGGGCACATTTCCGTTAACCAGATTCACCACTTCCACGTGCAAAGCATATTCAGCACCGCCAACGAAAGGGAAGGCAGTCTCAGGTGTTAACTGGATCTCCATTCAAAGTCAACTTGGAAGCCTCGTTGACTGAGAAGAGTAAGAAGAAAGTTAAGGGGAAACAGAAACGGAACATCGTTGTTGAAGAAGATGTAGCAAGCAGAAAACGCCAGAAGAAAGAGTACAATTGCCCAGGTTGTAATGAGAAGTACAGGGATCCTCCAGTAGAGGATTGGATCCAGTGTTCCACATGTGACGAGTGGTGGCATGAAAATTGCGCCTCGTATGAAACAGGAACCTTTATTTGTGATTTGTGTTAGCGATTCCTAACCCAAGTGAAGGACGGGATTCACTATGCCACGAGAAATGTATCCCATATGATAGAAGAACTTTTTCAGGTGATTTGTGTTTCTTTTTATACAAATGTGACTCTGTGTAGAAAGTGCGCATTCTTACCCGAACTTGATCGCAGCCTTACCCCGTGGTGAGGGTAAGACTACGCTTTTGCATGGTCACGGTTTGGTAATTGTTTCATGCAGAAATATTGTTCATTCAGCTTTCGGAAATTTACTGTGAGTTAGCAAGGGATAGTGCAATGTGTATTGCTTTTTTCATGTGTGTCTGTAGTTTCATAGCTTGAATATAAAATTATGAACTCAAACTGCGCAGTCTTGCCCCACCTTACTCTATTTGAATTTTTTGAAAATCCAGAAAGTGAATTGTATTTGAAATTTTTGCATGGTTCTCTACAGTTATTTAATAATGTAGTTTTGAAATTGAAAGCTAATTCTATCACAGCAACGGAAGCATTTCAGACATATTCTCAATTAATTTGTCAACTTCAGGAAAGAAAAACCCATAAATGTATACCATCTTCTGCCAAAGAATTGCTATGCACTCTAAAAGAAAATAATGATGTTCAGGAACAAAAATTCTTTTTAAGCGTAGACAATTTTCATAATTCTACTATCTAATACTTAGAGTTGTGGAAAAACAGTAATAATAATTAATAACATTAATAATGTTCCAATAAAATGTTAAGGCTTTTAAGTAATTTCAATTTATTTTTGTAAAAAACCCTGAAATTCAGCAGTAATGAGTTGATCGCGAATATGTCCTGGGTTGGACCCAAGAAAATATGGTAAGCCTACTTGCAGGCCAACGAGGATCTGGGGGCTGAATCTATTGCCAGTATAATCCTCTGTAGGACTGCGTTTTGTCCATAATGTGCTGAGCGCCCATTTGCAGCCTCAGCTTTTATCCTGGGTAGGGAAGGGCCTTGCAGACCTTTATGCTAAGGTACTGGGCTCCGCATGATGTGATAGGGCCAAATAGCCAAAGTGTTGACGCACGATGAAATTTTATTTCAATCAATCAATCATAATTTCCTGGCACCATTAATCTTTTCGGAGGGCCGGAAACTATTTTTCATAAGGTGGGCGGCATCAGAAATGAAGTTGCTATTCCGCTACACTTAGATCAATATTGCCGAGTCAAGAAGAGAGAGTCACTCGCTCCAGTTCTTCTATCGTCTCCCGTCAGTGTTGCATCTCGGTTGGTGGCAGAAGCAAAGCGTTTTTTTGCGCCTTCTCTGTATGTCTCGCCTCTTTTAACTTCTGGGTGTAGGCGCTTTCCCCTCTGGGGAAAAAAATGTTGGAAAGGGGAGGGAGCGGGGAGTAAAGAAGAGATCCGAAGATGTCTCACTCCGCACGATGTGTTTCTGGCTTGTCACGAAGCCGTCCACCGTCACAAATTGGATTGCGGACCTCCGCAGAAACTAGGATACGTTTCCCGGAGCGACAAGATAATCCAAGATCGGAAAGCTACGGGAGCCCTTGGTCGTCCTCCTCAGTCTGTCGTTGCTTGCGTTCAGCACCGTATTACTGGCTTTTCTTTTAGGAATTTGTAGATGTTGGTTCATGCGTACAGTCAGCGACGTTTGTGTATTCCATTGATTGCTTTATTTTACTTCGCTTTTTGTGCCAATTTTGGCTAATTTTGCGAAGATGGGGATGAGTGATGATTAGACGTATTTTAGGTTTTTAACTTATTTTTTTCCTTTACAGTTATGTGAGAAATAATAAGTTATGTCAGTGTTTCCTTAAAAACGCAACAACTGATGAAGTTTTATAGTGCCTAAAAAAAACTGTTTTGCTTGTTAGAACCTATTTTAGGTTTATGCGCCTAAATCAAGCCTTTTTTAAGGTTTTTATATATTTTTAAAGGCTTTACAGGATTTTTATGTCACACAGAGGCATTTGCTTTGTTTGGTCACGAAAAAAATTCAACGACGAAAGTGTTTGAAACGTACCGTCTGTCGATTTCCCTTCCTCCAAGTCCTTTGTGACTTTTCAAAGCTCCAAACAAAGCAAAATGTGTGGTGTCACTGTTACCTGTACAATCCAAAGTAGTCTGATCTGTACGGTCTTGCTCACTTTCGGGTCACTTCGGTTGTTTGAGGCATTCACGCCTTGCAAACTAACATTTCAGCATTGAAGTTTGCACCACTGACTATGCTTTTGTTGAAAGATTATTTTCAGCATATAGGATGATCATCACAGACAAAATTGCGGAGTTTGACCGTGGATAACATGAAAAGAGATTGCTGCCTAATAGAGTACTGCATCGGGTCACTTTCGCTCGCTCAAACTCGTTCGAATCTCCCACGCTCGAGCGTGCTACGCTGGAACGTACCCCACTCGGAATGATTGACATCGTCCTGTATTTCAGAGCCTAATAAGCAGCACATACATAGAAGGGAACCACTTTATGCAATTACAATTCCAAATCATAATTCCGTATATTATTATGTAAGACTTAAATGAAAGTATGCAATACCTACAGACCGAAACGTAAAATGGATACACATGCTGACAGACCTGCCTAAGCAATTACAAATATCGGTACCAGTTCGTTATATCGGAGACACTTTAAAATCGGATATTTTGTGTTTCGTATGGTTCGTACTTACCAATTGTGTATTGCGGAACATATTTGAAGTTGCCATTAAGGTTTTCACACAATTAGAAACATTTTTTACACTAAAATAAGCCATTTCTCGAAGTGTTACGGAGCGCACGTCATGATGCGAGCCCCAAAAACCATTCACGCATAGCCCCAAAAACCATTTGGGATCGTATAACCATCCACGAATAGCCCCAAAAACCATTCCCGGATAGCCCCACGGACCATTCACAGAAGGTTAGGTTAGGCAAACATAGTTAAAAACGGCGTGGTTACGTTTTCGCTTAAATTGAAGCAACGGGAATTGATTTCCGGCTGAAATAGATTGAAAGATGAAAGAAAATACCTCGAAGAACTTCGACAATGCTACAGAAACTGATTTCCGTAAGTAGTTTCTCCTGTAAATTTGAAGAAAAGTGTCTCCGATATAACGAACTGTTACCCAAATATCGTATCACAGTGCAAGAAGTACGTGTACATCATTGTTCCCTTACCGAAAAGGATAATCATATTCTGCGAAATAATAAAATGCAGTTATAACATTCAATAGAACATCATTTGAATGTGAAAATAATCGTAGAAACATAAATGTCAGTCTAGGAAGTTTCAGCCCATAATCATCTATTTCATTTTCACATATCTCGGTAAGATATACAAAACTGCATTTTATCATTATCAATTATTTTTAAATTTCACTTCGTCTTTACTTCACGATCGATATTTGAGGGCCCACTACCATAGACAAATTACGGAAGTGTGTGTACTAATAGGGTTCGAGAGTTCGGTCGTTTTTCGCTCGAGCGGAAGAACTGTGTGCCATCTAGCGTTTGCCCGTGCGAACTATTTGCTGTTCGAGCGAAAAACGCTCGTTGCGGCACACTACTGCCTAACTATACGGCGAAGAGTGGATTTTAATAGCAAATTTCCAATGGTAAGTTCTGATATCGCCGTAGGGTTAGGCAACACACATAACGTTCTGCAAGAAAGTACAAATTTTAGGATGTAGGTGTCCCATTTTCATTGCCGGTAACTATGCCTAATCAGCATTTTTGAGGAATTTTGAACTATTCTAAGTTTTTTTAACCTACTTCAGGACTTTTTGAGCCTAACTTAAGACTTTTAGGACCTAAAAATCCAAGATCTAGTGCTGATATGATGAAATGGACGCTCGAAAACATCCATGCCTAAGCAGTGATTCGAACCCTAGACACTTGGCTTCGTAGCGCGATGTGCTAACCACTCCGCCCTGGGGGCCGGCGTTTGTGTATTCAAAATGAGCTTTTACGTTTTCTAGATATTATACTCAAGCGTTTGATCTTTCAGTTCTTAAACGAAACGTGGACGTGAGTTTTTCTGACGAATTATCCACAGCGACAAGCACCACGCGACATGTCTCTTGGTTTGATATATTGAGTTGGTGTTGTAAGTCCACTTTATGCAGAGTATGGCTAATCGGGACTGGACCTACAGTTTAATTTGGGATTCGAAGCACTATGTTCCTCCACCAGGTATCGAACCCGGTACCCCTTGATTACAAGGCCACGACGTTACCATTGCACCATCAGGGAGGCTCCCTTTTCATAATAAAACCATATTTATAAAATTGTCTAAATGTTCCATCTAAGCTAGTTCGAGGAAATGTGAAGATGCAATTATACAGCCGTTCTTCAAATTTTCATGCATTCCTTTGTTATTAGAAACAATACAATTTGTCCACATAAAAAGAACTACAACCTACCGTAGAGATAAATGGAAACTCGAATAAAAGAAAAGGAAATCTACCTCCAGCTCTTCCTTGTACTGTTAACAGCCCATTGTCTCTTTTTCTTTGCTTTACAAACCTTTTTATTTTACCACTTCTTTCGCGCTAACAGCTCAGTTGAAGGGTACGGTTTTCATTACTGCGAACCCGACGTCAGGTCTGCTACGGGACTTCCGCAATGGTTCCCCCACTCGTCCAGAAACAGGGAAAATGGATGAACAAAGGAAAGCAAAGAAACGAGAGAAAAAAACAAAGCAAACCAGTCGTTGCCATACAGCCCCGTTGAATTATTTGCACAAGCTTCCCCGCCCCGCCCGTTGAGATTAAATAGTAAAGGATTGTTACAACTGAATAATCCAGAGAGTTTCGGAAAAGAGGCTTGTCATTACAAAAAAGCTGCCCTGCTGTTTCCAGCACTCACGGAGATTGTGCGCTGAATTTTTCATAGGAAGTTGTAAGCGGTGGTTAACCTCCAACGCCCCTTCTCTCTTTTTCACCTGTACAAGTCCCAAAATCCCCGAATCCCTGCCCAGCGTGCGCACCGCCTCGCAAACAAAGAAAAATCGCGCCATCCTCTCGACCGTTGCGTTGTCACCTGGTCCGGTTCTCGCGTCCAATTGGATGGCGTGACGTGAGGCATCATGAGATTTGTGACGTTACTTCCGGTTTAACGTCAACTTCCGCTTTTTAAATTTCCAGCACTATCAAGCAAGGAGCTACCACTACCATATGCGGCAACACTGCGAAGTGTCTTCAATAACTTGGATATGTGACCTAGTGTAAAACCGAGACCTTACCGCAACTCACGATAACATATTAATTAGCTCGAAGCAATCAGCACAATATCTATTCTTTTATTTTTCTCTTGAAAATACAATACTTATGACTGGAGTTTCAAGTATGACAATATGGCGGATGATCTTGGGTTTCGACACCAACTGCACCTATGAAAGGTTTTCTCGACATTGAGGTACGTAATCAAATTCTTTGTGTTAGCCATTGAATATCGATCAGGGGTTAAATCATCCTGTTCTGTTTTGTTTTACAATTGAATTAATAAATAGTTGCATTAGTATTAAAAATATAGATTAAGAAAGAGGCACCGCCAAAGGGGGGAAAGAGTGAGCCACGACCCATCCAAAATTGAACTGTGCATTTCTCATTTGGATGAGGACCTGGACTATCCTTATTTGGATTCTCAAGAACTTTGAGGACACCAAATGAACAGCATGCTGAATGTTGTTATTGAGTTTGTTTTAAGTCCACTTATGCACAGAAAGGCTAATCGGAACTGGACCCACAGTTTAAAGTGGGACCCGAATCAGAATGTGCTTCCACCGGGTATCGAACCCGGGACCCCTTGATTTCATGATGGAACATTGATTGATTATGATATTGTCTCAATTAACGTTACTATGCGAGATCGAAGCGAGCAATCGAAACCAGTTGATACATATTTGTTATTGAACTTAAATACTAATAAAACAATTGTTTACTACAAGATTTATTAGTGTCTACATAATTTTCAAAGTTATATAACTAATTGGGATTCTAATTTACCATGTAAATACAACAGACTTTTTTTTGTTTGTTTTTGTTCAATGATTCAAATTTTACTTCTTTCTCTTCAGCGCCATCTGTTTTGGCAAAACGGAAACACTAGATGACGTAGAATAACGGCAGCGAACGAACCAATAAATAAATAAGCAGTGGCAATTGCGTTCCCTGAACGTGCAAACCAGTAGATATTTCAACTTTCCAGGACTGTTTGCAGGCAAACTGCAGGAAAAAAGACCTACCATTTTTCTTGTCTGCGTCTAACCTCATCACAAGGTTTCAAGAGACAACACAGCTTGGCCCGTATAACGAGCGGTCTCGTCGTCTTATAAAGGTAAAAAAAAGGTAAAGTGTTCCCCTGTGCATAGCACCACGCCATGAAGGCGTATAGGGGGTGTGGGGGTAACGCCCCACACTTTCTTGATCCGGTCGTGAGTGGGGGTGATGTGATCAGCATCACGCCCCTGACCGCCTTTACCCCCCAGGGTTTCCCCCAGGTACCCATGTTATTCGACGCTGGGTAGGCGCCGGGGCCGCTTCCACCGTTAGAAAAGTTCCCGGATTTGAACCGGCCGGGGATCGAACCCGGGACCTTGAGCATGGTAGTCAGACGCGTTACCGACTGAGCCACCGCGGCCACTCGTCGTCTTATGCTATGAATAATACAAAAGATGTTGGAAATGTTCGATAAATTGGGAGAATGATATACCTGGTCTTATATGCATAACAAAAAACCGCTGGGGCGTTTTTCATAGGACGAGAGCGGTGGAACCGCACTTGAATAAAAATTGCTTTCGAAATTCTGTTTTGAGGGGTTTGTTTATTGATCAGAAAGTCAGGACTGAAGAAAGTTTACGGGAAACAACTGGAGAAAGGGCACACAAGGGGGGAAGTTGTAGGGAAATGAAGGATTATAGGAATATTGGTTGAGGTAATGCAATATGAGAATGCAAAAGAGGACAAAAGTTATTTTTTAGTTTAGTCAAGTATCATATCTTATGCGTAGAGACGGTAATTAAGTGCACTTATTGTGAGTCACATAGATCTAATGGGTTTTGGGTGTTAGAATTCAAAAGTGTGTAATTTCATGTAGACGGCCTAATATCCAATCATCAGGATTGTCATAGGTATCAATTTATAATAGCAGTAAAACAAAACACAAATATTTTTAAATTGCCCCTTACGTCTGATATGTAATTAAATTAAATGAAGTGTATTTAGGTTTAATTAACTATAATTTTAAGAATGAGAATCAATGAAATAATATTATAGGGTGCAATAATTTACATTTACAGCAAGCTAAGGTGCCTAGGCTTTCTACAGCATATCTGTGGATGACATCATCAACTCCGTGAGTCCCTCGACCCCCTCAGTTGACATCTTCACACAAGATTGAATCGTATCCTGATCCGTCATATTTCTTATTTTAACAGTTAACAAAACGGACGACAATTTAAATTATTTTAGGTTTTACTTTTAAAGAGGACTGAATCTGTGCTTATTACTACGATAAAATACAGAAAATGAACATTCTACGTTATATTAAAATGAATGAAGGAAAAACAAAGTGAAGATGTTTGCAATTTTTTTTAAAACTATTGTCTGAATGCTCTGGCAGGTTACTGAATTTTTCAGGGGTTTTGTCGTAATTGTGAACAATGCCTAAATCGTCCTCATTGAGAACACATGAAAGTGAGAAATCATTTAATGTAATAATTGCGAACACATGAAACTGAAAAACCTGTTTTCAAAAGCAGACAGCTGGTTTCACTAACAACAATAGCCAACCTGCTTATCATGGTGTTCTGCTTTGTAAATCCTTCCAAGTTCATTTCACTCTTTCAGTCTGTCGACGTAATCAGACTTTCATTCGTGTATTAATGACTCGAAAACTTCAACATGAAGCACAGGACAACTATGTACTGGAGGGATGGAACCGCAAAATCAACAGTGAGCTAGGTACTCCACATCCGAGAGTGCAAGACCTTATATATAAAGCTTAAAGGCTGAGGCAGAGAAGTCTAATGGCTACGTATTCCTATAAAAAATAGGCCACACGTTTATTATTAAATTAGATGTGCTTTGGTGACTACTTTAATCATGTCGAATTTTCTATGATTCAACAAAACACTGACCAGTCTCAAGTCTGGAACTGATTCCCTTTAAAAAGATATATCGTTAAATAGACTCGGGAAGTGTGAGAGAAAGTTAGTTGTAGGTCCCAAGGTAGAAAAATGTGTTCGCGATTAGGACATAGTCCTTCGAGTGTATTTCTGTTCAGGCAGCAAGTGTTCGCAATTAGGACTGTTCGCAATTAGGGCTGTTCGCAATTAGGGCTGTTCGCAACTAGGATTGTTCGCAATTAGGACGACACCTTTTTTCGGGGGGGATTTGCGGGCCCTGAATTCATTACTGATAAAGTATTGATCGCTGTTGATGTTGATAAGGAGATTTCCACAAGATTGATTTTCATTTAGATGCGTTCCATCAATTCGGGAGTTTTATCCTGTATCCATAAGGGACGTGTCCTCACGTTAGGTGATGGGTGCGTATAACCTAAGTGCTAACTCTACCAAGTAATTAATTCCAATCAGTCCAATCAACGTTGTGTGGAAGTAACTCTGAGACAATGGGGATTAAAATTCCCAGTGCTATGAAGAAACATAAGAGAGGGAGGTTGTAGAGGTAGAGCTCCACACATTATGATCTCAGCCACAGTGAGTTTAATGATTTGGTCAACACCACGATCCAGCCATCTTTACTCCCAAGGGCTGCCCCCAGGTACCGATTCGTTAGAGGACAATGTCTGAAAAAGTCTCCCTGAGATGATCCACCTCCGGAATCGAACCTGGCTCCCCGCGTGATAGTCAGACGCTCTGCCAACTGAACCACTAAAAATATATATCGTGCACAAGTACATTTATTTTTTGTCGCTCTTATACCTAACCTTACATGAGGGTGATAAGAAATGATAGGGTAAAGGAGAGGAAGTTCGCCACCAAAATGCTTTTTCATTTTTTCCTTCTAAACGAATTGGGGGAGAAGGACAAAATTTATACGATACAAAAAGTAGTCATTTTGGATTATAAGGAATATAACATAAATACTGTGTTACTTATACTTATGACGTAATATTAAAAATACTAAAATGAGAAAAAGTGGCGAAATTCCCACCACATGCTGGGAAATTCGCCATATAACTTATTTATCATTTTATCGTCAGTTTAAGTGTATGAAATACCAATTTATTGCCAATAAGTCAGACAACAAAGTGTAAAAGACCTACAAATGACAATACAAAACTGCTTAAAAAGATACAATACAAACATGTTTAAGAAACATAGGCCTAAATGTTCATATGCATTGTGAACAAGTTGTGTGTGAAAGATCGCCTGTAAGAAGGGAAATTCGACACATTTTCTGTTACTCTGGCGAATTTACCAGCAAATGCATAGTCTAAAGAAAACAACTTATGTTTACTTGTACATGCACGCTTTCCAAAGCAAATGTTTTCACTACATTCTTAAGGTTTGAGGTTACGATATCAATAATTAAAAGGAAGAAAAATAATTCTTATCTGCCACGAAATGACAATTTACAACGTTGAAATTCGGCACCATTCTTTGTCTTCTGTGTAGACGCAACTGCGCATTCCAAACTGTACTGCTTGCTTGCTAGTTCGCTCACTACACTGTAGTTTTCAGTGGAAACAAGGCACTTGATTTTTTTACAGGCATCAGTAAGTGTTTCCAACCTATAGTTTCTATCTACGATTACAAAAACCACAAGTACGGCAAAATTCCCAGCATGGCAAACGTACCTTCTTTTACCCTACGATGTACCGGATCGAAGAACAGAGGTGTATTCGAACTCAAGACCCGTGGTTACCCAGCGTGATATGAAAGCGGCTACGCCATGAAAGCCTCGAAAGAGAAGAGTTTTAAATCAGTTTTCAAATCATCATAGTAATATCAGACTATGATTATTTAAACAACAAAGCATGTATTCAGGAAACCGGCACAACAAAATCTCACATATTTAAGGTGACCATACGTACCGTTTTGACCGGGACTGACCGGTTTTAGAAGCGTGTCCCGGTCGTCCCGTTGACATTATTAAAAAGCCACCATTTGTCCCGTTTCATAAAAGTCTAGGAGCTATCTTGAAAACCAAGCCTAAATTTGAGATACATTTCATGCTAAAAAAAAATATGTTTTATGTGTGTTCCGTTATTTGCAGAGCAGTGTATGACCATGGCCAAGAAGCGTACATGCAGTTTCAATATGGAATTGCAACAAGAATTTTTAAATTCCTGCGTCTTGACACAAACTCACTAGACAAATCTCGCGTTGTGTGTCTGATATGTGGGATAAGGTTTTCCGGGAGATTTGTAATTTGTTGGTGAAGAATAAAACTGCTCTCATGAAGATTGGTTCTTCTGATAAATACTTCCGGTACTCTTCAATTTCAGTGTAGGACCAACGTCACAGGTTGATCAGAAGGGACCAGAAACACTCTGTAACAGGCTGGCTACTCACAGGGAATTCCTTGAATTCCGGGAAGTATGTGTGAATTATTGGCTCCGGGAATTCTGCGTGAATACTACTTGAATTTTTCTCCGTAGACATGAAAAATTTCAACTTTTATTGATCAAAATCTCATTGAATTTATTATATATTTATTAATACCCTGAGGTACGTTTTTCATAATTTAGATTTCATTTTTTGTCGAGTAAAAAATAGAAAAGAAAGCTGCGGGGGAAATAAAACACAATTCTCTCAATCTTTTTGCTTTGTTCGTGTCCTTTGCAGAACAATCTATCTGACATAACGAAAGGTTATTGCAAGATAAGGTATCTTGAAGTTGATTAGTAAATTTGAAATTATTATACAGGGTAATTGGTAATTCGACCTATTCCTGGAAAGGGGTAATACTAGAGCACATTTGCAACAAATTTGACCCTATGCACCGGGGGTCGGAAATCAATGGTTTTCGAGTTATTGCAGTTTGTAGATTTTTGTGACATATTCCGACTTGCGACCAATAAACTACTAATTGTGAAAAAACCACTACACCCTGGGCACTTAATCGACATGTTGCTAACAGCTGACGAATGAGTGACTACTGGGAAAAAAAAATTCATGCACAAAATTTCCATACCCACAGAAAGAAACAGTCATTGGAGAACACGTCATGAAGAAATTTGGAAATTATCGTTTAAATCGAAGAGGATTACTCAAAAAATGGTAACACACGTAGCGTAAAAATTACGGAAAAAACTTCCTCGTTTCATAAGCTCTCCAAAAACATACAAATGTTGTCAACTGACACACGGCTTGGGGGAAAAATCTGAATAAAAAACGGAGAAGGTGCGTTGTAGACCCCCATCATCTGACAAGAATTCTGTGGACGGACGAATCCAAATTCGACCGAGAAGGTATTACGAATTTTCATAATTCGCATTTTTGTTCCCCTAATGGTCATAACCCCAGAAAATCTAAAGAAAAGGCTCACCAGAGAAAATTCTCACTAAATGGGAATCATCCACAATCATGTGATCGGGCCATTCTATCTGCCACAAAACCTAAACGGCATTACCTACGAAAACTAAGGGAAGAATTGACGACGCTGCTGGAGGATGTGCCGTTCGTCACAAAATGGGGTATGATTTACCAACATGATGGCTGCCCAGCCCACTATTTCCGGGGTGCGCGACAGTGGCTGGACGACAATTATCCCATGGGATGGTTGGTCGATGCGGCCCGAAACCCTGGCCGGCGAGGAGTCCGGATTTGACGCCATGCGACTTTTACATGTGGGGTCACATAAAAGAGTTAGTCTACAGTACACCAGTGGATTCCCAAGAAGAGTTGCGAGAGAGAATCGTGACAGCCGCCCAATACATAAGAAACTGAGTGTCAACGCGAGTGACTGTGTCTGAAGTACGCCGCAGGTTGCGTGCTTGCATACGTAACCGGGGAGGCAATTTGAACAGGATTTGTAGTTTTCGTAACAGTTAATTCTGACAATCTGGAATCATGAGAATGGTAAATAACATTATTATTTCACTCATTTTAGTTCCTTTATTTCTGACAACAGACAACTTCTTTTCACTTTACAAAGAGGTCTACAACGCGCCATCTCCGCTTTTTATTCAGATTTTCCCCCCAACCCGTGTGCCAATTGACAACATTTGTATGTTTTTGGAGAGCTTATGAAACGAGGAAGTTTTTTCCGTAATTTTTACGCTACGTGTGTTACCATTTTTTGAGTAATCCTCTTCGATTTAAACGATAATTTCCAAATTTCTTCATGACGTGTTCTCCAATGACTGTTTCTTTCTGTGGGTATGGAAATTTTGTGCATGAATTTTTTTCCCAGTAGTCACTCATTCGTCAGCTGTTAGCAACATGTTGATTAAGTGCCCAGGGTGTAGTAGTTTTTTCACAATTATTAGCTTTTTGGTCGCAAGTCGGAATATGTCACAAAAATCTACAAACTGCAATAACTCGAAAACCATTGATTTCCGACCCCCGGTGCATAGGGTCAAATTTCTTGCAAATGTGCTCTAGTATTACCCCTTTCCAGGAATAGGTCGAATTACCAATTACCCTGTATAATTAACAATTTTTCGTATATTACTACATCACGTAACATTTGTTATTTGTGTTTGTAGATGTATTTCTAGCGTGAGTATGAGAAATGGCAAATGTAAACTCAATACCTTAAATTAAATACATATACCAGGTATACCGTTCATTTGAATTGAGTTAGATTTTTTGGATACATTGTAATTGCACAGACCCTTTACATTGTTAATATATATTTGTATGTATGTGGGGTGGGGGAGAGGCGGTAATACGTAAGATTGGAATGGGGAAAACATGTATGTGCTTCTACCCTTGAATTTTTGGAAAGTTTGCCTTGAAAACCGGGAATTATATGTACTTGAATTTTATCATGGTCCTAGAGTAGCCACTCTGTGTAAGTCATACCGAGATTACACCTTTTAATAACAAGTGATCATACTTCACTTATTGTTTATGATGCATCACTTATGTAATCCATCCTTTAATAATAATAATAATAATAATAATACGGTAATTAAAACATTTTTTTTTAATTAGGCCTAACCGATTTTTCAGGAAGGGTGGGGGTAAACTGATCTCCTTGGGATGTCCCGTTTTTGGATCAAAATATTATGGTCACCCTACACATATTGCAAACCTTAAATTGAGGCATTAGGCAATCATACAGAATATAATTTTCTTATGTGATTATGCAACATGTACGACAGAATTATATAACCTAACAACACTTCCTAATAAATCCTCTTAAATGTGTGTAAAACGTACAAAATAGCGCTTTATATCACATCTTTCTGCATACAGTACGTAAATCATAGAGTAGGTTACACATATAGCTACTAATGTATTTATTCCAGTCAGCTACAGTGACAATATTTAATATATACTTTAGCTCATATTAACAAAAAAGAATCGTTGTAAAACGTTATACAGCATTGACAAATCACTGTGTAAACAGATTGAATTACCATGTAGTTTTCAGTGTCAAAGATATATTAATAATATGATTCTAAATGCAAATCCCTTTCCAGGAATGAATGCCAGAGATGATCGATAAAATACAAGTCTCTGAAGAATTCTCAAGCTGTCATTCAGAAACAGTTTTCAGCAATATGAACTATCGAAATTCACTTCACGAAGCTGAAGAAGTATTTTATAGTGAGAAGTAACTTCCATATTCTGTCGCCAAAATATTTGTCGTATTATATAACCCACGTGAGGCAAGTAACCAATCGGCTTTAATTACATTAGAGAATAATAATAATTTTCCCACAACCTTATGTAAGTTATTATGAAGTAAAAGAAACATAACATGTGTGAACTTTGGCATTTCAGTTCCAGTTCTTAAAAATAATTATGTGCTTTCGTGACAAGGTGCAGTGAAAATTTTACCTTTCCATACTCGTATCTATATGCGGTTTATAGATTCGGCGCTGTGGGGAAGGCGTTTTTCTTTTCACGGAACCACTCATGTTGCTTTTGTCATGATTGCAACAACACGTTGCATTGTTACTCACGAATCGAATGACGAGTAGTTTCTCAGTACATGAACGCGACCGACGAAGTCTCCTGTTCGGCCAGTGCCTACTTTCCGCCCCTCTTACCAACCTGCAGTGGCGTTGCTCGCTCAGCAGACTACACATGCATACCAGAGCATACTTCCACGAATACGGCGGGTTGACTAGACCTCATATGTACCGTTCTCCTTCATCTTCACTAATCTAGAAAAGGAAAATAATATAAATAATATAAATAGTATAGAGTTCTACATCATCACTCATCTTCATCTTTACGATTAGCCAAAAGTGGCAGTTATTATTGTTAATCCTCAATGAAATCAAAATACACTAAATGTTTTGTTATATATGGCGAAAGAGTCCCTTGCATTTTCATTTAAAGTATACTACTGTAGTACTATTGTAATTCCACATTGAAGAAAATATTGCATTGGAGGAACACTGAGAAATAAACAATTTTTTGAATGAGGAATATGTGGAGAAACGATTACCTTTCCGAAAACGAGCATTGCAATCCACAACATTTTTTTCTTTCGTTTTGGTTTTAAGCCTACTTTATGCACATATAGGCTAATTGGGACTACACCTACAGTTTTAAGTGGAATCCGAACCACTATGTGTTTCCACTTCTTATCGAACCATGGACCTCTCGGTTACAAGGCGTCAAAATCACCGGGGGTGTCCTACAATCCGCAACAAAAGAATATCCCATTTTTATTCCATGTGTTCATTCAATTCAATTAATTCTTAACTAGAAGATTAAATGTCTATGGAAAAAAAGCCATATTTTTTCAATGATTGTTGATCTTAGTTATTAATTCATTTTACGTTCATTTTTAAAGCAATGGCATTCTACCAAGTTACTTACAGGGGTAATTATAATACAACAAGGTAAAGGGCAAAGGAAAAGTTCCCCGTGCATACAGCATGAAGGCATCGAAGTATACCAATGTCGTAGATAGGTGCGATCACTTAAAAACGAATGTGGGGGTTAAGTGGTAGAGCAATATATTCCTCTACGTCTCTTGTTTCCCCTTTTATACTACAGAAGTGAGACGAGGATTGTCTTATCGGCGCAGTGGAACGTAATGATCATATATTAGGTACTTAAATTATACAATTTAAACTTAATATTCTTTAACACATATTCTTTATTACAAATAATATTATTACTTATACTTTCCAAATTTAGTTAACTCAACAGTAATTTCTATGGATTAACTCCCAGTTCAAATAGTACAGTTCGTCCAATTTGATTGTAACCAGTCAGTCAGTAAGGGCTACACGAGTCTGAGCCAAACGCAGCCCCGCCCAAAATCCCCACAGCCAACATGACCCGGAGCAATCCACCTAAAACAATTAAAACAAAAACAAATTCCTTTTCTTGCACTGTTAAGAACTCAAAATAACTCTATTATCCTAAGGTAAATTACACCCGGCCATGCAGGCCCCAAAAGGTTGATAGACGGTAATGCAGTATACTCAGCCTGTCCAGCCTGTGTCCAGTCCGTCCAAAGTCTCTCTCAGTCGGCAAGGATCTGCCACGCTAAACTTCTCGCTCGCCCAGCGCAGAAGCCCAGCCAATGGCATAACCTTCCTGAGTCACCTGTCTATTGAGTCTCAATACGTCATTCATGAGTAATATTACACTATGGGCTTACAGCAGCCACAGGCTGAACTTCGGCCATCAATAAAGAATTTCTAATTCTAATGTCTAATCTGTCGCCAAACGAATGTTCTTGTTATATTTTGGAAGTTAAATGTATATTAATGACAACGTCATTGGACTGTCAAAGAAACCATTTCTAAAATCTATTAGCACTTGACAAGCAGAGGAATCTATCAACCCTTTGGCAGAGAGCAGGATTTTGCTCCGTGCCTTTGGATGGGTAAATGCAAATGAACCTCGTTTGGAAATACTAAACACGGATTTTGAAAAGGGGCTGAGTTATTTTTAACTAGCATTGTTCATTCAGCATGTGTTTAAATAAAAGAAACAATTGAAATTAATATTTAAAAAGCATTAGCTATGTTTAAATCAGTTTATGATGATAACTAATCCGAACTAAATTAACGAATATTTTGCAATAATGAATAATATATTTACTTATTTCCAATACTATTAAGAACTTTAATTTGAAAGAAGAAAATAGTGGCTTATGCAGAGTTTTGTTTCTGAAACGAGTCCCATCTATGTTTGAAAACTGAACTTTTTTTGTAGCCGGAAAAGGAAATAAAAATATGCCGCAAATATTGTTTGCAAGATATTTACTAGTAACTCATTATTTCAATCGGGTAAGGAGGATAATGATTTCCAGTGGTTGCTTTCCAACATTACTATTTTGCACTTGGTGAATATTCTCAAGACTTTTTCGAGTACTACAGTGAAAAATGCGGTGCACGGTTCCTTGCAGACCACATGGATTTTCTGTCCCATTCGTCACTGTTGAACACATCACTTTTATAAAAAGGGACTTTATTTTTCAAGTGATGAAACACTGATAATTTGTATTCTGTGGAAAGTTTTCGTTTTACTTATTTTGTGTTATCTCTGGAATTTGAAGTCAGCTCTTGTAGTTGTATTCAAAGTTGTAATCGTGTTCCTTTTTGTTCGAAATAAAACATAAGTACTCACCTTCAGTGTTTCCGTCAATTGTTATTTAACATCATGTCTTTTGCTTCTGTATTCCTGTTCTCGCTCCCTATATATTTGAGAAATGATATTTCAAGGGTTTAATTTAGACATGCATCGTAAACATTAGCAAAGGTTTTGATTGATTTAGTCTATTTTATTTAGCTTTTCTGCCACTTTTTGCTAGTCGCGAAGATGAGGTAGAGTGATGATATTATGTAATTGATGATGGAGCACAAAGTACATGCACAGGGGTCCCGGGTTCGAATCCTGGCCTGGATCTGGATATTTGTGAGTGTCCATTCATCAATTTCATCATATGATCACTCATCCCCATCTTCGCAAATTAGCCAAAAGTGGCACAAGAAGCGAAGTAAAATAAAGCAAATCAAATAAAATCACAAAGAACATGCAGGCCCAGACTGGCAAAGATTATGAGAACAAACCATAATAGGTTAGTTCTTAAGCTTTTTCGCATCCATCTTGTACACACAGACACACACACACACACACACACACACACACACGCGCACACACTTGCATTTGTGTGTATATCTTTTCTAAAGATAAACCACAACCTCCTCCCCAGTTAAACATGACTAAAAATGCACCATGGGTCCTAAAATGTTTATATTAATTCATTTTTCTGCTAGTCTTATTCTGGTAATGCATGCTATTTTATCCTCTTTATAGTTCTTTCATCCTCTCGTCTAATATCAAAGAATATAAAGTTTAAAATATACAAGACAGCAATTATGTCTATAGTTTTGTATGGATGTGAGAAGTACACAATTAAGAACTTTCCAAAACATTATGTGAAGAAAGATTGTTCAACATAAAAGAAATGAAACAACAGATGAGAAGAGAAAGTTACATAAAACTGAACTGCATTGCATAATCAAAATTCGCACTCTTTTATTATAACAATTGTCGGGCAATTTAATGAAGTGACGACAATGCAATGACCATATTAAGATTAACCTGTAAGGATGGTCAGAAGTGAGATCATCTTGTCCATAGGGCATTGTCCAGGCCGGGATTCGAACCAATCCGGGACATCTGGCACTGTTGGGCACTGTGCTGCTAATCACCACCCACACAGAGTGATAGTGATTGAGAGAGAGAGAGAGCGAGAGAGAGAGAGAGAGCGAGAGAGAGAGAGAGAGAGATTCTTTTCTGTAAAACATTGCACAAGTTTTAATACAAGCATGCTAATGTAGGAAGAACCTCAAAGAAAGCATACATCGTGAACTTGAACGTCATTCCCCCTGCAAACTGGCTCGTCTCAATTTTTCGCGACTCTGTATTACCGGGAAATGTTTCCCCTCATCCCACGAACCTGTCTCCGCAATCGCCAATCACGTTCTCGTAATTTTCCCAATTTTCAATTATTTCTGACACGTGTTCTCTTTTCAAACACACGGCTCAGTTGACAGACTCGTTCATGGCAATCTGTGTGTGCTATTTGCATTGACGACATTAATACCTGGCATTTTCATTTGAGGTGACTGGGATTTCGATTTGGTTCCTCGAACACACGGCATGAAACTGTCAAAGCTAACATGGAACCATCCATTTTGTTTCGTATCGCCGCAACACACACTCACATATATTTCAGACATCTCCCGTGTCTGATAACTGAACTGTCCGTAACTTCTGATTATAGGTTTAATTTGATAACTGAACGCAGAGTTTTGTCTTACTTTTGTGTTTAGGTGGTAAATATTTTGATCATAATAGGGTGTATCAAAAAGAATCATCCGATTTCAAAAGGCTATATTTAGGAAACCAATGAACATAGAACCTTGCTGTAAATTGTAAAATACATGTTGGAATATAAAGTTTTATTTACATAATGTTTACAATTGCTCTATGTGTCTACCTCTGGATGCACAGCATACAACCACACAATAGTGAAATTCATCCCTTACTTGAGGGGGCATGTCTGGTGTTATTGCAGTCACTGCTATTGTTATGTGGTTTCACAGCTCATCCACAGTTCTTAAAGGGAGGGGGGAGACATATGTGGGATCTTTCAGGAATCCCCCACAAGAAAAAATCACAGATAGTGAGATCTAGCAATCTCGGAGGCCAATGGTGTGAAGCTAAATCGGTAGGCTCCCTACGGCCTATCCATTGTTGAGGAAGCTCATTGTTAAGAAATGAATGAACATCCAGGTGGCAATGGTGGTGCTCCTTCCTGTTGGAATATGAAAGGCATCCGAGTCTGCTTGTAATTGCGGGAGAAGCCAGTTCTGCATTTCCAGATATGACTGGATAAAGGTGCAAAAGACATTTAGTCTGTCGCCATTTCCCGAAAAAGGGTTTACGGTCTGTACTTTCTATTGTAAGTGAAACTTTATATTCCAACATGTATTTTACAACTTAATGGAAAGTTCTATGTTCATTGGTTTCCTAAATATAGCCTTTTGAAATCGGATGATTCTTTTTGATACACCCTGTATGATGAAATGACTGTGATACCCTACCAGATATAGACTAAATTTTATTAGAGACTGTTCACATTGATAATGTTATGTATTACATCAATAATGACAATGTATTATTCGTTAGTGATAGCCCCATCTATCAAGCACACACAGAGGAGGAGATCTCTGATGCCTATCAACTGCTGCAAGTGTATTTTCTAGTTTTGTTACCTTAGTTTATAAATCCGCTATATTTAATCACCTTAATAGATTTCCAGAGGCTGAATTTTGGCATTTGGCTGCTATGAAAAAAAGTAAGATCAAACTCAACCCTCCACATGTTGAACGATTTCATTACGAGACTAATTTCTTTAGTTCTAAAATTGCCCCGACATATGTATGTTAATCTGCTAAACGTAGACAGTAATCCAGCACAATTAGGAAAAAAATAAGTGAAAATATCAAACAATGCAAAATTCTAGCAGTTGTTTGGAATGTTACTCAGTATAACATACCAAAAGTCTCCAAAAACTCGAGTTGAGATATCGCTGCCATATTTCAAGATGGCGGTGAATTTCAGTTTGTGGTTCATTCATGGGAAAAAGTTTCAAGCTGAAACTGTTCTACTCCATGAAGTGAAATCTTTTATGTTCCCATAATATTCCCCGTAATTTCGCAAAAATCATCAAAATTAAACTTGATTTGATGATACGTCGTTACGTATTTACACGCACACACATAAACACAAAATAACCTAACTGGGTTGTCCACTGTTAGGATATCTTCAGATATTATTTCCAGCATGCCAGTCATGAATAATTGCGAAGAAGAAACGCTCATTACTTGACTCGAACTTTAGTTCTGAGATCGTGAGTCCACCTCTGAACTTTATCGGTCACCAAAACAGCATTTCTTAATATGTAAAAAATTATGCCATAGCAATAAAGTAGTGCTGTTATTTATTAACAGAGGGCTCTCATTTCATTGACCCGCATCAAACAAGATTTCGGATCGAAATAGATCTGTGTATAGAATAGAATTTAAATATAGATATCTGGTTTTACAAGATGCGTTAAGCACGACTTGTATGTGTACCTTTCCCCCATAAGCTTCACACATTTCTCTCCCCCGTCCTCACAATTACAAATGGGTAATTTAATTTTATACGAACTATCTCATGTGTCTACGTTAATTATATTCAGACGAGGAATGCCTACGAGGTTAGGTTAGGTAAGTTAGGTTTGGTTCTATTAGCATAAATACAAAGAAAAATTAATATTTAGGCTAAGAGAACTAAACCTAGCTAGCCTAAACTAACATCGTAGGCATTCCCCGTCTGAATATATTTTAACGTAGACAAATGAGGTAGTCTGTATAATACTAAAGTACCGACAAATGATAATAAGATTTCTTTCCGTGTATTTAAAATTGTGCAAATTAACGAAGTGTTCAGATTATAGCTGACGCAACTGAATTACACATCCATACATCAATGTTATTTTAGTTATTTGGATATAGCTACAGAACCACAAACTTCCTTAGCAACGTAACTAGATAACTTTTACTACGTCCAGTTCCGACTTTCTCTTGTATCCAGAACTTCGCATTAGAGTTTGCAAGATGAGATCCAATAACCACAAGGTGATACGTAATATTCAGTCTTCATTTCTTGTAGAGGTAACGATTACGAATATTGGTATTTGTTTTCTGGTGTATATGTTCTTTAGCCTACCTGCGTGGCGGAGTGGTTATCACAGCACGCTACGACGGCAGGGTTCCGGGTTTGAATTCCGACCTGGGCATACGTGTTCTTTCCTTGTGTCCCTTCATCAATCTCAACCTCATCTTCGCGAATAGCCAAAAGTGGCAGAAATGTGAAGTAAAATAAACCAAATCAATCACATATACTTCCACAAAGTTTGTTATAGTTAATTTTACGCCTATAGAGATTAATCAGGATGAAACTACAGTTTTGACTTGCAATGGTATCATTACAACCCGGGAGTGCCCGGGACTGTGGGCACCTCTCGTAGCCGCGCCAAATGTTCTTGATTTGGTTTATTTTACTTCGCTTTTGTGCCACATCTGGCTAATCGTGAAGATGAAGATGAATTTGATGAAGGGTCACGCACAAAGAACACCCATGGCCAGCAATCCAACCCAGGACTTCTGGCGTGTTCCAAATGTTGATGCACGAGTACATGACCCGTACATATTCTAAAGGTGAGCACTATCACAGCTCGAGGTTGCCTGTTGCCGATTTGCGCGTACAGGTGATCATGTGTTCTTTATCTGTAATACATCCATAGAAGTCCAACCAGTTTCTATTGCGTTACCAGGATACCCATCCTTTTAGTGAAATGGATCAACAATATTATGGACAGCTTTTGAATGCATGGGGGTCGAAAACGGAACTGGATTGTAAAGAGCGCAAATGTTGTTAATAACATCGAACACTTCGACTATGTCTTTGCAATTGCAATCTTGTTACAGTTGACCGCCAGCTCTTTAAAAATGGTCGTTTTCACCCGTTATTGAATTAACTCCATTCTCTTTAGGGATACCATCTCTTGTCAAACTTTTCCTCCGTCAGATATAATTTTTCGGTCCATTTGTACACATCCACTTTACTGAATGCAATTAACATGAAAGCGGAGATAATTTCTTTCGAGGTTCGGCGATTTTTTCATTTAATAATACTTTCCTAAATCAAACGGAAACATTGTGGATATAAGTGAGTGCTCGTGGAACAGACACCACACTACCAATGGTAAAATTTTTAAAGTATATGTAAGTCACTGGTTCTTGAGAAATCAGACCTCAGTTGATTGGTTTTCACACAAAATATCACTTACTTGGAAAGCTTTTGAGTAGTATAAAGGTATATACTACTGGGGCGAGAAATGATGAGCCCCCCTCAGGCAGATTTGGCTACACTTAAAACTAGCTCAAGATGTGCATATGAGCTTATTGCTCAAGTGTGGTACTCTGTCTAATCCAAGATTTTTGTAAAAATGCCCTCGGGAATTTCCCGTGAAATGATGAGCCCCCTCAGATTGATTTGCCTACACTTACAAAAGCTACATCTGTGAGATTGTTGTCCATAAGCTTGTTAAAAATATGCCCCTCTTGATATTTTTTTTGGCTACACCTAAAACTAAGCCAAGATACACCCACCCACATACACCCACACCCACCCACACATATTTACTTCCGGTCCACTTCCGGTTTAAGTTCAGAGAATTAATATGTTACCTGGAATATGCTCAATATTTTAATTGGACACCAGGCCCAACTTGCATATCTAGTACTAAGACAATGCATTTTGCAGAGGCTTTCTAGAATTGCTCTGTGACTCTCATTTCTTACATCATAAACATATGATTTTTCACCTATGAGAATAACACTACATATAGTGTCATCAGGGAGTGTATCGTGGAATTCACAGATAATTTTAATGTTTGTCCTGTCATTAACCACAACTTGTTTTCTTTTTGAAGTGTTGATGACAAACATGGGTCTCTGTGTTTTGAATTCATCTGGTGTGTAATACATGTCAGTATTGCCAGTGGTAACCCTTTTGTATGCTGTAAATGCTTCATATAATTTAAGAAAATCATCCTTGGACATGTTTAAATTATAATTTTCTCTAGGAAACACCTCATTTCTGCCATTTTTAAGATATATGTTCTTGATGTTGCAGTTATAAAATTTACTTGAATTTTTTTCCTGATTATTGTGTCTTCCAGTCTGAAACAGTACCACCACAAAATCCGGCATGTCATATTGTATACTGGAGAATGAATTTGTAGCATCAAACTCATAATAGCTACCAGTGGCAGGCTTCTGTACACATTGATATGTATAAAATTGTAAAGGTACCTGTGGATTTTTTATTATATCTGCTTTGTATTTAAGAGCATAACTGGCTTCATATTCAACTACTGGAATTCTTAGCTCCATAGTCTGAATAATGCATTTGCCCTCATCAGGTAGGGTATTAGGCAGAGCTTCCCCTGTAGAGTTTAATGTACTGTACCTCATCAAAGCATTATTATCATTGCCAGATCTTCTAAATGTGATTCTTAAACCACCCTTCCACATAATATCTTTGTAATCTGAGAAGAATCCTGGCAACAGGCGCATAGGAAACAGCACTGTGTGGCTCTTGGATAATATTTTATCACCAGCCTCAAATCCACCTATTTTGTAGTAAGAAGCCTCGGTCTTGGATAATTTTAGTGTGGCCAAAGCTGTAGAAGTAATACCAGGGTAATCTACTCTGTTTATAACAACACTATGTTTTCTGATCTCAATTTCAGAGAACAGATGTGGCACAAAATTGTCTACCAATCTTATATTTGAGTTAGCAGGATAATCTGTACCATCGAGCTTTACAACATCAAATTTAATGTATAGATCTGCTCTGTGGGGGTGTATAAAGCCATCCCCTACATCAAGATCAACCTCAATCTCTGTGTTTGGTTGATTTAAATTTGCAAATGTCCTCCTGTTTGGGGGGAATGATTGTAGCTCATAACTCTCAATATTTTCCATTTTTTTTGTATGTATTTTTATTTAAATATTAATCTCTATGATAGCAGTTGTTGTGGCTCCAGCAAAATCAACTAATTCTTCTTTTTCATTAGTGACCATCAACTCAATGTAATCTATTCTATTATGGCACACAGGAAAATATAATGTTGGGATGGAGTGTAGATGATGGGCTCCATAAATTCAGAGTTAGGTTTGAATGTTGCAATGATGCCAGTTTGTTTGTGAGTGCCTATGCCATTTGATTTGGTGATCATACCCTCAGCCACATTACAGTGAATATTTAGAGTTTCTATGGCTAAGAATTTGGGTATATTAATAGCAGTGTGTTTGATGGCTGGTTCAAGTTTTGTGTTGTTCTCAAAGCCTAACAGCTCTCCTATGGTATCCAGATCCACTGTTTCTGTAGCAGATACAATCTCTACTCTGTGAGTGACAGAATTTTGAGTTAACACTATACCTCTGGGTAACTGAGCATTTAGAGTAGATAGATTATACTGCCCTGGAGTGATAACAATTTTTTGATCACCAACTGCAATTGTGTTGTTGTGGTGTGTAATATTAGGGATCAAGTACATGCCATAAAATGCTCTGAGAGCTATTGTTTTGGGATACACTATATCATCATGTAATCTAAGTTTCAATATTGAATTTTGGCTGGTGAGATGGAATACCCCCATGATGTTTCAGATACCACAGGGCTTTTTGAAAATTTTCAATTGATGGTTTATTTATTTGAGACACATATCTAAGAACAGATAAACACAGATGTCCACAATTAACATCTTTGAAGTTTTGAACACGGGCATTATTGTAATAAAGATTAGTTGATTTTAGATATTTTACTAAATTTTCAGGTGGAACACCTCCAAATGAATCAAACACAAATGCCTCATTGTTTAGATATTTAAGATAACAGATCCAGTGAGTGCCCTGATTTTTGTACTTATCCAAATTAACTATGCCACACTCTTTGTTGAGTGGTTGTTCTGGTAAAGAATCAGACATGTACACAACTCTAAAATTTTTGATGCCCAGTGGCTTGATTAAAGCTTCAATATCTTGGTTTGTAAGCGGCTCTTGTTTTTTTTAAACTTATTCATGGCTCTCTTAACACCTTTGCCTTGTTTCTCTATGGCCAGGTTATGGCGCTTCAATTCATCTAATTCTGCCTTATTCTTCTTGGCATCTATTACTGTTTTTGCTATAGCAGCTGATCCCCCAGCCAAGCTCCCAACAGCACCAAGTGCTGATAAGATGGCCGGGATAGTAAATATGAAGCCACCTGTATGCAATTTTTTTCTAGATTGCTGTAATTTTTTTAATTGAGGGGTACTAAGTAATAATTTCATACCATGGCCCTTGGCAAGACAAGAGCTTTTTTTCTTGCGCTGCTTTTTGGTTAAAAGACTATCAATAGTTTTAAGAGATTTAAGACCTGCATAAGGTATCTGATACATAACACCCTTGGTCTTCATTCTAGGTTTATTATATATATATTCACAACCCCCACCCCAGTTTTTGTTTGGTGTTCGTAGCTATGGTGGTCCCCAATGCTGCTATTCTCTCACTCAAAGAAGCATCTTTGCTTACAAATCAACCAAATGCAGCCTCTTCTAATTTTTTGTCTGCAACATGTCTCTTGTCAAGATCAGTATGTGTGTTGTATGCTATGTCATGGTCTCTACAAGCAGCATCTAGGGGATTAACACCAGGGTCCCCTCTGTTTAATCTATGATCTAGTTTTGTGCCTGGACCACAATACTGATAGCCTGGAATGTGTAGTTCAAATGGCAGCTTGTTTATAATGTCATTAACCAGCCCCCGACCCTCAGAGATATTCCAAAATTTAGGTGGTAGAGTATTAATAATTTTTATAAGATATCCAATCCCCTTAGTGTCATTCACTATAAAATTAGACAATTTGGTACTTATCATGTCCATAATTCCAACCTTTTCATTGTAAAAATTGTGGTTGCCAGCATTTTCTTCCCCAGCTATCACCAGCAACCTATCTACAAGTTTCCTGACATCATCAACCCACACAAATTCTTTAGGCAGGGTGTTGTATTGTTTGATTCCACTACCTGTCTTGATCTGTGACCATATGGGCTTGATTAAGTTGTTGTATTTTGCTCCACTGCTAGACTTGACTCCTTTTTGTGTGGGATCATTGTTCTGGTATAGAGCATCTGATTTTATTAATATTTCTTTGTAATGCTCATAATCTTGATCTGTATAGCTGCCAGGTCTCTTCCGAGTCATCAGTTCCCACAATCCAGGTGTGCCAGGATATTTAACAAAACCACCTCTTTCTCCAAGATGAGATTCTGAATATACAATCAGATCATCTCCCATAAATGTTACTCTGAAATTGCCAATTCTATGTATGATGCTACCATCACGCTCTGTGTCAGCATATAGGCCAAAGACCTCATCTTTGTTGTCTTTAGGTGTGCTTAAATATTTTTGAGCAAGAAGACCCAATTCAATAGGATCCTGACTAGCTTCAATTCTTCGAGGAGCAACAGGACTAGGTGTATGAATACTAGAAAGTGGGGTGATTGGATAATCTAATATGTTCCTAGCAGCTACAGGTACAAGCTCTGTGATCAAATTTTGATTTTGCTCTGTAACAGTTTTGATATTTTTACCTAATTCACTAATAGCATCAATAATAGGCTGTTCTGTTTGCTTGTGTTTTTCATAGATTCCTCGGTTCTCTGATTTCCATCCTTTAAATCTTTTTACAAGATAATCTCTTAATTTAAGATCATCAATGATTGGCCTTGTCATGGTTATTTATATATGTTTCAATGTCTAGAAAATTGTTGATTTTATTTCTGTATTTGCCACTATTGGGTTTCCTTGTCATATCAATTGTGACAAACCCATAGCTGTCCTGATTCCAGCACCTACTGCAAAACTTAGAAAAATCATTGTAGCTCAAGTCCCCACCTACATATTCATCATGTATGTGTTTGAGGTTGGTATGATCTTGATGAAACACACATATAAAATTGCTGTTGTCTCGGATCAGCTGCTTCGGTATTTTAGAAAAAGTCTGTGCCAGGTAGAAGCAATCAATGTTTTTGTGCCGCCCCTGTGTGAAGAAATTTCTAACCTTGTTTTGATTATCCAGTATCATGTCATCAAACACAACAACAGAATTATCGAGACATTCATGGAGTGGCTTAACATCTGGTTCAAAAGTGGCTATATCCAGTCCATCATATTGCTTCATCAGCTGCTGATATTTTAATTGTTCCAAGCTCTTAGAGAAAACATACAAGTGCCTGTTTTTCCAGTCTAACCAGTTGGGTGCCAATAAAAAATTATCAATCATTAGTGTAGTTTTACCACAAGCCGATGGCCCAACAATAAGACATCTAATATTATCAGGCAGCAGCATTCCATTTCTCTTATTCTTCTGTTCAGGCTCTGGCAGCCTTTTTATAACATCCCAGGTGTTCATAGTATCACTTTGTTTGCCTCGATCCAGCTGTGTTCTGGGAGACCTAGCCATTTCACAAGTATCTTGTTGCCTTTTCTGCGGATGATTTTTTCTATGAGATATGTGTCAGGCTGCTTAGTTTTGCTGAGTTCTTCTTCATAAAACCTGCCTTTGAGAATTAATCTCCTCGGTGATCTTTTATTATATATGTGTATCGGGTCCCAGGTTTAACTTGAACCACTGTAAATAATTCAGTGCTCCAGTTTCTTATAAAGCCTCTTTTGAATAAGTGCTTATATTTGCTGATTCTTACTTGATCACCCACCTTGTATTTGGCTTTTCTTGTTGTTGGCTGGTATCTAGGATAATAAACAGTGCTGATCAATTTTTGCTCATCAGATGAAGTTACCTCAGAGGGTTTCATGTTGATTGTGGAATGGACCGAGTTGTTATATTTATGTAGAAGTTCTGGAAGAATATTAAGCCATTTATAATTACCTTGAAGTGTAAATTGTTTATACATATGATTTTTTAGGGTTTTGTTGAATCTCTCTACAATAGAGGCCTTGAGATCACTGTAACTCGAGTAATGTTGTATTGACTGGCTTTTAATAAATTGTTGGAACACAGAATTATAGAATTCTTTGCCATTATCTGTTTGCAAATAGCGCGGTGATCTTCCACTCTGATTCATGATTGTCCTGAAGGCTTCTGTAACACATTTTCCAGTCTTGGATTTGAGTGGAACAGCCCAGGCAAATTTTGAAAATGTATCTATGACAGTGAGTAGATACTTGTAGCCCTTGTTGATCTTGTCTAAGTTTTTCAGCTGTCCACTTGCCATTTCCACCAAGCCACACTGCCATAAATCATCTATGCCTTTTGTAACCACTGGCAGTCTCTTATAATTATGTCTGGCTTGTCTGTGTAATTCATCAACAATAATTTGTCTAGACATAGTATGTAAACAAGAATATTGCAACTATAGGGTGTTCAGCAGCTGATACTACAGTATTTTCTAAATACAGTTTGTCTCCTATTTGTATATTAAATTCCAGAGAGCCATCATCTTCAGCATAAGATGTCTCTAATGTATTGGGGTCTGTAAAATCCTCTAACTCTACACTGGTGACCTTTGGTTTGTTGTCAGCATTTGTTATTGATAAGGTAGGGTAGTGGTGTGCCTGTGGTTGTAGCCAATATTTGATCTTGATTGGTCTAAGTGTGCCCCCAACAAAAAATTGGTAATAAAATTGTGCAGGAGACAGCATATATATTTTGCCGCCTGGTGTAAATGGTGAATCATATTCTTTGTTGGGGATACCGTACAATTCAAGAATTACTGTATGTTTAGGATTCTGGATTAGGCCAGTTATTTCTTTTTCTGCTGTAAGCAATCTACTTGTTACAGATTCAAGGTGCTCATTGATAGTCCTAACAATCTCATCGTGGCCTGGCTTGATTCTTATGTCCACAGCAAGTTTCTTGTATTGTTGCACAATCTCTTGTAGCTGGGTGGCAAAAACAGACAAAGCATTTGCTTGGTTGGATTCCATGGTCCCTAGCTGTTGCTTGATATTAGCTACAATTTGCTGTAAATTTTCAACAACTGCCAATTTTGAATTTTGAGCAGTAAGATCATGGACCTGTCTTCTGATATCCTCAAACAGGGCATGCAGTTCATTAATATGTTGATTAGTTGGTAGAGTGGCCACTGTCTGAGTAAGTTGTTTGATCTCTGTCTGGATATTCTTGATATCTTCTGATTTCAATATGCGATTCACTGCTCTCTTTATATTTTTAAGTTCCTGTGATGTAGGCAGATTTGATACAGTATTCTGCAAAGATTCAAGTGCCAATTTCACATTATTTAATTCAGAAGCATCAGCCACACTTTGCATAGCATCTTGGAGCAGGGTTATGTCTGCCTGAGTAGGTGTTGATTGTTGTAAAATTTCAAGTTTTGTTTGGATATCATCAATCAAGTGATGAAAATGAGATAGCTCACATTCAGTGTTGAGGTTTTCAAGTTTTGTGATCTGTTGCTGGACACTGACAAGGGTGTCTTCAATACCAGGCAAGCGGGATTCTAGAGATTCTTGTACATTTGTCAAATCACTTTGCACTGCTGCTATTGTACCCTCAAGATGGGTTATGGTACTCTGAATTTTTCCAAAATCTTCATATGTTTCAAGTTGCAGCTTGATGTTGGCAACACTACGAGTTATAGCACTCAAAGCATCAGAAGATGGCAAGTTGTTCATAAAATTTTCAAGTGTCTCAATTTTTTCTTTAACTTCGGCTATGGCATTGTTTAGAGGGCCCAGATTAGGAATCTCCAGTGATTGAATCTGTTCTTTTAGAGTGGAAATCACTAGATCAAAATCTTCTTGTGATTTTATGCTTTTGACACTTGTTTGGAGCTGTGTCTGGACATTATTTATCTGCTCTTCCAATTGTTGTTTCAATTGCTCAGAGTTGTTAGCCTGAGTCTTAAATTTGGCTTGAAGAGCTGCTACAGCCTCCTCTAAACTTTGAAAATTATCCAATGTGGCCAAGTCAGTATATTTTTGAAGCAGCAATTTGAGTTCTGAGTCAATTTTAAGAAGAGGGTCCATGCATTGTGATTGTAAATTTGTAATTTCTAGTTGAAGACTGGCATTAAGTGTGGTTTGTAAAGCTTGTAAATCACTTCTTAATTTTTTGACTCTGACATCAAGCATCAGAATCTCATCACTGTGATCTTCATGTCTTGTATGGCCAAATATATCATTAGGCATTTTGTTTTAGTGGTTATTTATTGTTGAATATCTAATTCTTAATTCTATAAAAAAAGGTATAAGCTTGTCATAGGATTCTGGGACCTCAATATATAAGCAGTCACCAGCAGAAGCAGTATATACAGTTCCAGAAATCATGTTTGAGTGCTTTATCCTGTAAATATTTTTGCCTATTGAAACCTTGACATTACCCTCGGGGGTTGTAATAAATTGTAATTGACCACCTACAGGTACTTGGTAATGATTTAAATTATTGTTAAATATGTACAATGTTTTACCTGTTTCATCATCAACATCTGTAAGTATGCTGTTCAGATGAATAATTAACAAAGCACTTAGTTTAGATATTATATCAGAAGAGGGTGCTGGTGTTGGCAGGTCCATAATAGCCTGTTTTTTGAACCCAAATAAGTTCATAGGCATGTTTATTTATTTCAAATCATGCTTTGTAATTGGGCATTGTTTGCCACTTTTCAAATCACAATGACCCCATGGTAGAGTATGTATGCCACATGACAAAATGCATCTCTTATCATCATGTGGGTCCAGAGCCACTTTTCTTACAACATTTGTAGTCAACAAGTGATCCACACTCTGAATTCTGCATTCTGATGTTCTGATTGAACTCTGGGATTTGAGACAATCTTCATAATCTTTAAATTCAAGCTCTTTGTCAACAGTTACTCTGCCAATGCCCTTGGCCTTTTTGGCAACAGCACCACTACATGTTTCAAAATTGTACATCTTGGCCCTTAACCCAGCAAATGCCACAATAACATCACCAAGTGTCTCATCTTTTAACTTGCCAGGCACCTTTTTGTTGTGGGGTTGAATCTTTGTATGTTCACTGGTATCCAAATATTCAAGCAATGCAGGCTGTGATATATCTTGATAAACATCTTCTGTTTGAATATCAAGAATAAAACTATCTGTGTCCATGTACATCAGTTTTACACGATCCTTATAAAAAGGCTTCAACACATTATAATAGAGCTCCAGCATGTGTAATTTGGCCAATTCCAATATCACAGCCCCTACATAAATAGGCTTATCAAACTTAATCTTTGTTTTTTTTTTCATTTTAAAAAATGCCATATTGTCATCATAAATTCTTCTGTAGTTGAAATTAGGCTTTGCTATCAATTTTTTCTCCGGCTGGGGTCAGTAATTAATTTAACATCACTATGTTTTTTCTATGGTTTTGCCATACACTGAATTTACCATCAATTTAAACAAGGTCTTATCAAATTGGCTCATTGCAGATGTTCGAACCTCTCTGTTTGTATCAATATATGGCTTCAACCATCTTGAGTGCCTGAACCTTAAGACTTTGCCAACTTTGGTCACTTGAACACCATGATGCATCAGGAACGGGAGGTTTTTGTAATATATGACATAGCCTTGTTTTGGCTCTAGAGTGATCATTAGCTTCTTCTGTTTAGAGCCAGGTGAACACTTAACCTCAGGAATTGGGGGCAGATCAGAAAATGTGTTGTGTAAATCATCAGAAATTGTCAGATCAACCTCTAAGAACAGGCCATAGTTAATGTCATCAAAATCCTGAAGATCCTCAATGTTGAAATCTTCAACCCACTCAAGCCCTGCATATGGCAGTTTATCCATCATGGCATAACCATACAGGCTGTTGGCATCTACATACAGTATATAATTTGATGGCAGTGCTGGATCATAATTGAGAATATACTTGTTATTTGCTCTGGCATATCTCTGAGAACATTGCACCATGCCTCCTCTTATACATTGCTCCATAAACAGATACATATCCTGATCTTGGATCAGATCCAATTGCATTTTAGTGTTTAAAAACATTGCAGACCATGCTAAGCCTGGTGCACTGTAGAAATACATTGGATCCAGCTATAATTTTGCATGGAAGATTTTCTAAATGCCTGAAGTATATCAGCTAAGAGGGTCACATCAAGTTTTAAATATGCCTTGTGATAATCACCAAATGTCTGGCATTTTAAATTGTTCCACATCAACTGGGCATGGTGATAATCATCATCAGTGATTCCAGATGCTCTGATTTTGCTGTAGAACTCTTGTTGTGGTGGCAGAGAACACTCATGAAATTTAGAAAAATCTGTAACATAATCATATGGATATACACCCTTCCGCCTAATTAATTTCAGGTCCTGATTTGGAAACAAAGCACATGTGATTTTGAATTGATCATCAGATAATTGACTGGCCAGTGTAGCCAGGCTAGCCGATAGAATTCTGTATGAATCAAGAAATCTTAAGTGAATGGGAACACCATTAACTTTAATTATCTTGCTAATAGCAATATATTTCTCATCATTTTCTGCTAAAATATTTAAATTCTGCTTGTCAAACCCCTCGTACCTGATCAAATGATGAAAATCATAATTGGATGCACCATGGCAAAATATAGGGACAAATATTGGTCTCTGGATCTTAATATTACAACTATTACACAGTGCCATTAAAAATTTACCATCTGTATGAGAATGGTGATGCACCTTGATATTTGTATCTGAAAATTCAGAATCACATACCAGGCATTTTTCTGCATTGTTGAAATCTTCAATCTGTTTCTCTGTTAAAGGCAACATAGGTTTTGATTTTAATAAGACATTAGATGCTATGTTATGGCACTCATTTTCTATTCTATGTGCAAATTTTTTGATGGCATCTGATCCCATGTATAAATATTCTTTACTAACAACACCATCCTGTACAACAACATAATAAAAACTAGAAGGTTCATGTAACTGGTATGATGTAATTGAAGATTCATCAGGATCTGGGCTGCAGAATGCAAGGGGTTTGAGGTTTGATTCAAAATCACAGACTATATATGCTGGGTCTTCCAACAAGGCTTCAAATTTTTTGAATTTGGCATTTTCATTTGGCATTGGCATAAGCATATGAACAGGTTTATGGTTGCCACAGTATTTTAAATGTTCAATTAACTTGTTTTTAGCAATTTCTGCATTCACTTCACTAACCCCATTTATTATTTTTTTACCATCAAATACAGTCAAACATCTTCTGCACAACTTGAATATTCTATGAGTTTTGTCTAGTTGTTTTCTGACTAAAGCTTCAAGACTGTGTATCAGAGTGTAATGATATGTGCCATCCCCTTCAATTAAGAGCAGATCAATCGGAACAGCAGAATCATCATCAAGTGTACTGATTCTCAGAGGTGCTATCAAGCAATTGCCACGGCCAGTAGAACAAATAAATACATTAATAGATAATTGTTTACCATTGATATCCCTGGCCTTTTTTTCAAATTTATCAAAATTCTGAACTGACATTGGATATTTCAAGCCCTCCATTGCTTCATCAAAATCATGTTCATGCTGTTTATAATAACTTATTCTCTCTGGATTATTTAAAACTGGATACAAAGCAGCTAAAATACACCACTGAAAACATTTCTCATCATTATTTTCTATGTTAACCACGGCTTTTTTGTTTTTGATATTGTCAGGTAAAGACACATATGTGGAACCTTGTAATGGGCTGAATTCAGAAATATTAACATAGAGCTTGTGTGGAGTTCCGCATAGGCTCCATCCTGATTCTTTTGCTGCAAATTCAGAGTGTTTAATATTCAATTGATCTATCAAACTGCTTATTATTTTGTCTAAATTTGTATTTGAATATATAGCTACAGTTTCTGTTATGTGGGGCTGTGTAAATTTTGTGCCATTTGGTTTCTTATATTGTGTAAACAATTTGAGGGACAGCTTATAAGAGCCATTTTGTGCATTTAGAATTGCCTGAACATTAGGATTTATACTGTTCAAAAAATTCTTAATATCACATTTTTGCTCTGATACAAACCGGTAATCCCTAAGTTGGCCAGCAAAACTGCTATGGATGGGTTCATAGCGTGGCTGCTTTGCTGCTCTAGCATTAACAGGTGTTTCATGCTTCCTTTTCAGACCAGATGTAGATGGTTGTGAGGGCAATGTTGATGACTGTGCAGAACAAGTATCTATATGTTTATATGTGAAGTATTCCATGCTATATTTTCTATGGCATTTTGGGCATATTTTTGTGGGTGTTCTGCATTTGTCTGGATCACAATTCTTTTGGTGCCTAGCCCAATTGGGGCTGGATATATTCTTATTGCATTGAATACAATATTTTTGATTTGGCATTTTTGTTGTTGATTTATTATATAAAATTTCTTGGGATTCAAATCAAAATTCTATGCTTAATAAAAAATATCAGTTGGGTTCAGCAGTGTGCTTTGTATATTTAGTGTGTGTGTATTAATATTTTTGGCTTTGGTATTTATATAAAATTTCTTGGGGTTCAAATCAAAACTCTATACTTAATAAACCTATGACAGGTTGTATAAAGCTGATAGCCTACATGCACAAAAATAGAATAAGTACAGAAGCACTGCCCTAGCACAAATGCATGTTTACACAGGCATGTCCTAGAAAAACAATAACCTAATACCATGTGTCATGTATAACAAACTGGGGCAGATATAAACCCTTTGTTCAATATATTACAAATATGTTTGATATGAATAATAAAAAATTCTGTATATTAAATCAAACAAACCTATAATTCAATTTATACAAATCTGCTATATTTTTGTGTTTAAAAAATATGAGGAGCACTGCAACACCACATCTGTACTCTTCAACAACTCTCACAATAATGGCTGATATGTAATGTAAAATCTCTTTATATAGCCTAAGCACGGACCGCATTGAAAACATCTGAAACAATAACCCAATCAGAATATAACACATCATCACATTATGTCATAACCAACCAATCAGAAAACAACACATGCCTAATAATTTATTGCATAATATTGGATAATAATTTGTTGCACATCATGATGCAATAGAAATAAACCAGAAATAGGCCACAAGTGGGCCACAAGTGGACCGGAAGTGAACCGGAAGTGGACCGGAAGTAAATATGTGTGGGTGTGGGTGGGTGTGGGTGTATGTGGGTGTGTGTATCTTGGCTTAGTTTTAGGTGTAGCCAAAAAAAAATATCAAGAGGGGCATATTTTTGGCAGGCTTATGGACAACAATCTGACAGATGTGGCTTTTGTAAGTGTAGGCAAATCAATCTGAGGGGGCTCATCATTTCACGGGAAATTCCCGAGGGCATTTTTACAAAAATCTTGGATTAGACAGAGTACCACACTTGAGCAATAAGCTCATATGCACATCTTGAGCTAGTTTTAAGTGTAGCCAAATCTGCCTGAGGGGGGCTCATCATTTCTCGCCCCAGTAGTATATACTTTTATACTACTGTTTTGCAAATTTTATTAGATCAAAGGTGTCTGAATAGCTCTTTAAAATTTTCATTTGAAGTAGGCGTAATTGGGAAGTAAAATAGATAACGACACACACACACACACACACACAGAGAGAGAGAGAGAGAGAGAGAGAGAGAGGGAGAGAGATAGAGAGAGAGAGGGGGGAGAGAGATAGATAGATAGAGAGAGAGAGAGAGAGAGAGAGAGAATATATCTGGTGCGAATATCTTAAGCCACGGGTTCCCAAACTTCTTCGTTTCACGGCGCCCTTAGCAATAAAGATTTTTCCGCGGTGCCCAAGTCAAAATGCAGGCCTATCTAACACTTGCAACGCTCACTTAATGTACTAAGATTGCTTACCTTAAGTTAAAAATTAACACATATTTCAAATTCAGAAACATTTTATATGTAGAAAGTACTAAATAAGCACATATTTGGAACAAACATAGCATTGATTGAATATATTGGAGCATTTCGCGGTGCTCCAGGGCGCCGCGGCGCACACTTTGAGAACCACTGTCTTAAGCACTAACGCACGCTAGGCGTATAAATAGTACTAACAATGATCATTCTTACTACATCAGCGATAAACAGACTAAGAAGGAAAACCTGCAGTGACTGAACGGGAAATCATAGAACACATCCACTCGAGACTCGAATGCTCCCTCTCCATATGTATTGATCCTGTTATTGATATGTGCGTATTGCAATTATATTCACAAACATAAAAAAAATGGTCTCTTTGAAAGGATTACATCGCACGGTGAGAGCCTTACATGAATGTCAAAGGCTTTCCCGAAACATCGAAATTCAGTTTCCAATCTAGGATCTATGTAAAAGAAGGTGGGTACTGGTAAAGTAAGGATTGAAAAATTGCTTTGCTACCTGAATGAGAGTATATTATAAAGAAGTGAGATTCTATTCAGATATATCGCGCAAAGTCCATTCAGCTGTGGAATGTATCCTCGCTGAGGTATTCAGAAATACAAAAATTTTCTTGACGCTAGGAATTGTTAGGCTGCAAGATATGTTCAATATATGACCAGAATTTTGCAATAAAATCTGCGGTAAAATGCCCACCCACAAAGAAACGTCGCTTGCTTGTTCTACTTGCGATCATGTGTTAACAACGGAAGCCCCGTAGCACGAGAAGTGAACTCCTTGTATTAACGGCAGGCTAGATAGCCGCCATGTTTGATTTATATGGCGGGAAGCAATGTTGGACCTTTGTAGTGAAGTTGGAATTGTAAAAATATAAAAATTACCAATATCACCAACCAATTGTACACTGTTACAAGTATGAGCCATGTCGAAACACACATCCCAAGGGGAGGGGAGTGGGGCTGACAATGCTCACCACGTGAAATTTCCTATGTACGTTATCTTTATGATTTTAATGACGAAAAGCAATACAGTAACATCAGGATCACCCCAGAAAACAATTACTTATTTTCAATTTTGTATAAAAATATTCGCACTTGAAAAATCGAGAAACAAGTTGTTCTGTGTCTGGCAGACCGGCTCCCTCTCGGATAAACCACGGCTAATGGCGGAAGTCCCGTCGCACAGGGAACGAAATCACTATATTAACGGCGGAATCCCCGTAGTATAGCAACATGCGGTGTGCACGAAACTGGAGCTACAATCAGTGTTTCGTTTTCTGCATGCTGCGAACATTAAACCGGGTTGGTACCGTTAACTTAAATATGGAAGTTATGTCACATCCTCCTTACTATCCAGACTTAGCCTGTAGCGATTATTAACTCTTCGGACCTTGTATTGGCTACTTTGGAGGTCTAGGACTAAAACGTAACCACTGCACTGGACACTGTACTCAAATGTGTGATAAGTTTCTACCTTCAGAACAACTCTCCCATGATTTGTACTTACAAGAGCCTACAAGGGACATTTTTTCTCGTTGCAATGACATGTTTTGCCCATCCTGGAAATATCTAACAACATTTCCTTCTGAAAATTTGGTCCAGATATACCAATATGATGAGAGAAACATACTCTTTAGTAGCCAACACTGAGGCGACACAGCTATTCAACGCTCTGGCTCGTTCTCCAAGTTCCAAAGCAGTTTCCCCAACGCACCGCCGGAAAGGAGGAAAATGTAATGGAAATTAAAGACAAGCTTCAACATGTTGCTGTTTCACATAATGTACATTTCCTGTGGCGCCGTCGAAATGCGCGTCGCATTCTGCGAACTCTTGTACGCAGTAATTGACAACAGTGTCCCATTTGCACGCAATAAATCAGGAAAACGTCTTGTTTTTGTTCAGCAGGCGGTTCGCCTGAGGGAAGCATCCAGGAAATAGGGAACGAGACATTTCCTCCATGAAACGTATGACCGCAGTGAGTCTCTGGAAAAAAAAATGAAGCTACGTTTACGTTGTTTTTTTTTCCATAAAATTCCATTCCATTCTCTCTCTCCCCATCCTTTTCTCTTTCTCTGTTTGCGTCTATTTCTTTGTTTGACTCTTTCTATCTTCGTATTTCGCTTTCCCGCTCTTTTCTCACACCGTCTTTTTTTCTATTTCTTCCTTTTTCCATTGCATCTTCCTTCTTTCTCTCCTCCCCATGCTTCTGTCTGGGTGAATCTGTCTTCCATTCTGTACCTACCCTTCCTTACTTTCATTGCAGTCGTCTCAGTGACTGAGCACTACCGATGGTCGCAGATTCGAGTCCTAGTGTGGGTATGGAGTGTCCCTTCATCGATTTCATTTAAACATCAGTCATCCTTATCGTCGCGATTGTGACTGTTTTCAAATTGTAAAATATATAATCACTTCTTGTGTAAAAGAAAAATAAATAAATGTCATAGCATACTGTTTTGTTGCTTAGCAACCAGTTGTAAGAAACAAGTGAAAGGAGATAACAAGAACGTTTTTGCATATAGTTCGAATCATAGTAATTGGTGAATTATTTAATGTATTTATTCAGTGCAAATAATAAGTATACTCATCAGAGAACAGTGTTGTGATTTTGAACTATATACATTATTGTTATTTCATAATTTGCTGTGAAGTAGAAGAGTGATTTACTGAGTATAATGTAAAATTCTGAAGCCTCTACGACACTAGCAAAAAGTGGCGACCGTGTGACAGGACTCTGAAGTTAAGTAGTTCTTCGGATATATGATGTGAAATATAATCTCAGTAGGTCTGGGATTGAAGCGGATTCTAACTGCATTTGATTTATATTCAAGTATTTAAGTGTGTGTTAGTTTTTTTTCGTTAATGAAAAATGTCTTCCAGTGATTCATCTAAATCTTGTAGCAGAAAGAAAACTGCTTTGCAATACGAGGGCACATATCTAGCAACGTTTACAAACGTTCCAGGTCAAGAAGTTAATTCTGATGCTAAGACTGATACCAGTACTCGCAAGGTGGAATGTTGTGGTGATACGAAAGCTGACATCAGATTTGTTCAGTGCTATAAATGTCTTTCATGGTTTCACTTTTCTTGTTTTAAGTTGTCAGTTGTTCCTTGGTCTATTTATTCTACTACGGTAGAGAATTACTTTTGTAAATCTTGTGAACCTAGCTATAATCCATATGAATTGTCAGCTTACAAAGAGAGTATTAGTCCTAATTTTAACGATCTGCTAGAAACAATCAAGAGCATTCAGTTCATGGTAGTTAATTCTCAACTTGAAGATTCCAACAAAGAATTAAAATCTCAGCTTGAAGCTTCCAATAGAGAATTGAAATCTTCCAGCGAGGAATTAAAATCTCAGCTTGAAGCTTCCAATAGAGAATCGAAATCTTCCAGCGAGGAATTAAAATCTCAGCTTGAAGCTTCTAACGAAGAGTTGAAATCCAAAATTGAAGCTTCCAATGTCGAATTACAGTCTAAAATTGAATCTATGAATTTTGATTTTAAGCAGGTTAATAACCGTATAGACATGTTGGCTTCTGATGTAGCAATAATAATCGAATCTTTAGCAGAAACGTGTGTAAGTTCAAATGCAGAATTAAACCAGAAGTTGCAAGAAAGCATGCAAAATTATGACTGTAAAATATCAGACATTCTTAGTATACAAGATCTTCGAGAGTAACAAATAAATGAAATTGAAGGTTCTCTACAAGGTGCAAAAGACAATATAGGTAAACTCAAATGTGGACTTGATGATTGTTGTTCGCAAGTTGAAACATTCGATTCTAAGGTTTCACAGTGTTTCGAAATTGTTAATCAGTACGATAATAATTTGAAACAGCTTGCATTGTGTGTTGATGTCATTGAGAATAATATGCAGAAACCAGTTAATGTAAATTATGGTGGTGCTGATTGTACTGTTACAGGTACTTCTCATAACAAATATTCTAATACGAACACTCCAGTTCATGGTATTGATAATGTTACAAATCGCCAATCGAGAAGATTAAATGTAAGGCGTGATTCTGGAACTGGTCATAATCATGATTCTGGTTTGAGTGATTCAGATGGAAGTTCTATTAACTCTACGGATACTACTAAAATAAAGACGTTTTATGTAAGGGAACCACATCTTAAGCATGTAAGTTGGAAGCAAAATCGCAAACAATCTAGTTTACATAATGCTAGAAAGAGGCAAGTAAATTCTAATTGCTCCTGTATGAATAGATCTAGTTGCATTTTAAACGAACACAGAGTACAAACTGAGAATAACATTGATTTTGCCTCGAATAACGCATTTCCTGAAACAACGTCAAATATGTTAGGTAGGCCAGAGGACTTCCGCAGTTATGGAGGATATTGTAATTTGAATTACACAAACAACCTTGCACTTGGTGTTCTGGTTCTACTAATTATACTCAAATTCATCCAGACAGGTCTGATAACACAGCTTTAAGAATGAATAATACACAGAGAGCATTTAATTCTCATAATGATAACGATGAGTCTAGAAGGAAACTGTTTAATCGTTCCGCGGTGGCTCAGTCGGTAACGCGTCTGACTACCATGCTCAAGGTCCCGGGTTCGATCCCCGGCCGGTTCAAATCCGGGAACTTTTCTAACGGTGGAAGCGGCCCCGGCGCCCACCCAGCGTCGAATAACATGGGTACCTGGGGGAAACCCTGGGGGGTTAAGGCGGTCAGGGGCGTGATGCTGATCACATCACCCCCACTCACGACCGGATCAAGAAAGTATGGGGCGTTACCCCCACACCCCCTATACGCCTTCATGGCGTGGTGCTATGCACAGGGGAACACTTTATCTTTTCTTTTTTTTTACCCTTGCACATATTTTGCTGGTAATCAACAGTCACCAAACATTCATGATAGTGCATTTGTGAATGGAATAGAAAAATGTAATAGTGCACATAATCTTCAAGAAGATTGTAATGCAAGACCGAACTCTGATTCTTTGCCCTTGTACATGAGGAAAGATAGACATTTGAAGTTAAATGAATTGTCTTTATTACCAAAGTTCTCAGGTCGAGTTGAAAAGCAATCTGCAAGAGAATACTTCGAACAATTAAACTCAACGTTAGATCTGATAGGAGTGCCTGCTGATAAACGATTGCAGAGCATTCAGAATTGTTTTACAAATCGAGCAGCTTATTGGTTTAGAACACACAAAAGATATTTCTGTTCTTACACTGATTTCGAAAGTAAGTTTATTCAACAGTTTGCTTCGCCTGAAATGTTACAGTCACAGTTTGCTGTTTTAAGGAATCAAAAATACGACCAAAATGCACATGGAAGTTTAGAAACCTTTGCACTAAAAACACATTCCACATATTGTAATTTAGTGAACAATCCGAATGATGTTGATGTTATACAATTGATAATGAGCCAGTTGCCTGATAATGTTGCTAACAATATCGCTTGTCATAGTGTTCAGACGATGGA
The DNA here is from genome assembly GCF_977018435.1 of Lepisma saccharinum. Taxonomy (NCBI): domain Eukaryota; kingdom Metazoa; phylum Arthropoda; class Insecta; order Zygentoma; family Lepismatidae; genus Lepisma; species Lepisma saccharinum. Next base: position 23,074,735 of record NC_139239.1, read on the forward strand.
TCAGCTTACAAATATGCTTCGTAAATTAGATGTTATTAGAACTAGTAGGAAAGGATTTATGTATTTACCTGAAGTTTTAGATTGCGACAAGTCTAACAAAGGTCTTAAGATGAATGAACATCAAAGATTAAATGTACGACAAGTAAATATTCGACAAACAAGAAGTACTAGTTGTTCTTCTACTCAAACTCTGCCTTCTGATAATTTGGGTGCCTCTGTTGGAAATAGTTCAGACAATGTAAATCAATCTATGAGTTCAAGATATAATGCAAGTAATGTTACTAATTTTGGAAATTTCCGACGAAATAGAAATCAGATGTTTACTAGTAATTTTTACAATACTGGCAGGTTTTACCGTAATAATAATAGAAATATCCAGAATGAGAATTCCAGACAAGATAATGGTCTTAATTTTAGGCAGCCTAATTACAGATTTTCTAGGAATGGTTACTTTAATAGTAACAGATCTTTGTTTCCCTCTGTTTACTAAAACTGTCCACCACAAAAGCCCAGCAATATGCAAAGTACTATAATGACGAATACATCTAATACTGGTGTAAATCCTAATTTGACTCAAAATCCAACTTCTGGTGTCCAGTCTTTACAATTTAATGATGCTAGGCAACAGCAGTTGGAAAGGCAGTCTACTTTAAATTAAAGTGGCAGTCGGAAGAGCCTCTTTCCCTCTGCACTACCTACAAGAGGCGCAAGGAAGAGTCAAATGATTTATTTAATGTTTGTGATGGTATGCAATTTTCGAATGAAAATGCATTTAGTAACTTGCAAATTAATTTTTTGTTAGAATGGTTTGAGGAAGAACCTGACTGGGTTATTAACGATGAAGATATTCCTGTACCTTTAACAGAAGTTCCAATTGTACATGGAATTATATGTCAATTGCCTATCATTTGTATAATAGATTGTGGTAGCCAAGCAAATGTTATGAATTATGAGGTTTGGTGTAAGATATCATCATGTATTGGTAATCTTACGTTGGACAAGGTGGATGACATTAGATTATGTGGATTTGCTGGAAATAAAAAGTGCAAAATTGTCGGTTGTAAGACGATAAATATTCAGATTAACAGCGAATACTTTCCAATGGAATTTTCATTTTAAAAGAACTTAATGCAGACATTATTTTAGGTGTTCCTTTCTTACGAAGGCACATAGCAATTGTGGATTTTAGGAATCAGAATATAAGTTTAATAACTTCATCAGGAAAGCAAGTGTGTACAACATTAGATAATATGGATTCTTGTACGATAAGTGTTGAATCTGACAAGCTTGTATCTGGTGTGAAGCATGATACTGACATAACTGAGAATGAATTTCAGTCATGTAGGATGTTAAAATATGTACATATGTTAGATATTGAAGCAAATTATATGCCTTCTCAGAGGGATATTCACGAGAAAGTATTTGCAATTGAAGATATCGGTGATTCACAGAAACGTTATTTATTTTCACTCTTATGGAATTATCACGAACAATTTTCTGACAAACCAAGACATGCCAAAGTAGAACCATATAAGATACAGTTAGACAGTGACGTACCTATTGCCACGGCACCTTATCCTATACCAATTTCTAGGAGAAAGAATTTAGAAGAAGAACTCGCCAAATGGGAAAGTTGGGGTATCATATATCAAGAATCTTTCCCATATTTAAATCCTCTACACATTGTGCCAAAACAAGGTGGTTTATGGAGACCAGTAGTGGATTTTAGAAATTTGAATAAGCGTGTCATCAGTCCTCAAGTTAGAGTTGAACCAATACATGAAATGTTACAACGATTTTTGGGATCAAAATATTTCTCTTCTATTGATTTATCGTGTGGCTATTTCCAGATCCCATTAACTCCAGAATCACATCTTTATACTGCTTTCTCATATCGTGGTAGACAATATTTATTTCGATATCTTCACTTCGGCATACGATCTGCTGTGTCCAAGACAGGATGAACAAAATTTTCACGAGAGAATTCAACAACTTTGTTGTTTGCTATTTAGACGATCTCTTGATCTTTAGTAAAACTTGGCAGGAGCATTTAACACACCTGGAAGCTGTTCTGCAAAAATTGAAAGATGTTAATATGTCCATCAAGTTTTCAAAGTGCAAATTTGCTTCTAAAGAAATTGCTTTTCTTGGACATATTGTTTCTGGAAATGAAATTAAGGTAGATAGTAGCAAGAATTCTGCTATAATAAATTTTCCAACACTAAATAACAAAAGGTCACTTCGAAAATTCTTGGGTTTAGTTAACTGGAGAAGAAAATTCGTGAATAAATTTGCAGAAGTTGCCCATCCACTTTATGAACTTCTAAAGTCTAATATTCTCTGGCCGTGGAAGGAAGTACATGTAGAAGTTTTGAAAGGTTACGTGATTTGGTTATATCTCCAGAAGCTTTAGCACAGCCTAATTTTTCTAAACCTTTTAACATAAATGTAGATGGTTCAAAGAAAGGTATTGGAGGTGTTTTATGGCAAAATGGAGAGACACCAGAAGATAATCCCAGGATTATTCAATATGCAAGTAGAGTTCTTCGTGGTAATGAGTTATCTTACAGTACACATGAAATCGAATGTTTAGCAATTATTTTTGCTTTTGAGGAATTTTATATTTATGTAGCTGGAACTAAAATTAATTTGTTCACATATTACAAATCTGTTTCTTGGCTGGAGTCAGCAAGAACTTTAAATCCACGTTTAAATAGATGGTGTTTAAAACTGCAAGGTTTTGATTATGATATCCACCATGTTTCGGGAGTAAACAATCAAGCGGCTGACATATTAAGTCGATATCCCGATACTACTACAGGAAATATTTCTTTATCCGAGTTGTTTATTAATAACTTAAAATTAGATATTATTGAAGAAGATACTTTGGAATTCTGGAAGGAGTCTCAACATCGTGACGCATATTGTAGTGCTTTAATTCAGAAGATTAAGAACGGAAATCTTTCCAAGTCTTGTAAGACTTAGTATGCTTTCCAAGATAGCATTTTATTTTTAAAATGTGTTTGTGAAGATAATTGGAGATTAGTTGTGCCAGTTTCATTAATACCGAAAATCTTACATAAACTGCATGATTTGCAACAACATTTTGGATATAGAAAGGTTTTCAGTAAATGTAAGAATATATTATTGGCCAAAGATGAACTTCAGTATTAAACAGTATTTGAATAATTGTTTAACTTGCGCCAGAACTAAACAAGCTGTTTTGAAAAATGAAAGGGATGATTTAAACGTTTATTCTACCCAGTCCACATTATTTGATTTCAGTTGATTTGATAGGACCACTTCCGAAATCTCAAGGTTACACATTTATATTGACTGTAATAGATGTAATGTCTAAGTTTCTTATGGCATATCCTTTAAGGAAAGCAACATCTAGAGAAGTAATTAATAAATTTAAACTGCAATATTTTTATCATTATCCTGTATGCAATAGTCTACTGTCTGATAATGGTTCGCAAATCAAGTCACGAGAATGGAAAGCTTTTGTGGAAGAATTTAAAATAAGGCATAGCACAACTTCAGTTTATTCTCCGTTTGCCAATCCTATTGAACGATACAACAAGGAGTTAATTAGATTATTAAGACTGCACATAAGCAAAAATCATGAACATTGGTCAAAATATTTAAGTTTTGTTTCAGGACTATTAAATAACTCCGTATCTGAAGTAACGGGATACACTCCAAATGAATTATTTTTGCATTATGAAATAAGAGATCCTGTTTTAAACGAAATTGATTGGCCTGAGACATTGAAAGCAGTTCCTTGGAAATATAAATGTTTAATTGCCAAATCTCGTTTGAAGGAAAAATATAAAATGAAGCCTAAGGAAACTAGTGATAGATACACAAGGATAGAGAAAAATGATATAGTATTAGTCAAAAACCATGGACAAAGCAGTGCTGAGTGTAAACGAATACACAAATTTATGGACTTGTGGCTTGGTCCATATTTAGTTAAAGAAGCCAATGGTAACTGTTGTGAACTGTTATCGTTGGATGGAAAGGGAACTGTACAAACACATAATGTATCCAATTTAAAGAAATTCAATTGTAGTCAGGAAAGAAAGGACGAATTATGTAAACTTAAGTAATTTCAAAAGATTTCAACAGCCTTTTATTAAGAAATGTTAATATGTTTTAAATAATTATGATATGTTTTAAATATTTTCTGTGTTAATTAATGACAATATGTATGTCATGAGAAAGTTTGTTTTCTTTGTAATTTTTCATGTTATCTAAAAATTTTAAAACGAATGTTCTAAAATTTTTCTCTGAAGGAGGGAGAATGTTGTGACTGTTTTCAAATTGTAAAATATATAATCACTTCTTGTGTAAAAGAAAAAGAAAGAAATGTCATAGCATACTGTTTTGTTGCGTAGCAACAAGTTGTAAGAAACAAGTGAAAGGAGATAACAAGAACGTTTTTGCATATAGTTCGAATCATAGTAATTGGTGAATTATTTAATGTATTTATTCAGTGCAAATAATGAGTATACTCATCAGAGAACAGTGTTGTGATTTTGAACTATATGCATTATTGTTATTTCATAACATAACTCAGTGATTTACTGAGTATAATGTAAAATGCTCAAGCCTCTACGACACTAGCACGATTAGCCAATAGTATAAGAACAGCGATGGCAAGCAAGAAAAAATACAAATATTCCATTACTTAGGCATTTGTGTCTGTTGACAACACCTGCTAGTTTTGCAATCGGAGGTGACATAGCACAGTTTCACTCAACTCATAGTATGTAGTCATATAATCATCAGTCCCAAAAGCATCAAATGCGACACATGACGCACACAGATCGTAAATGACATATTATCATGGCATCAGTCATTAGACGCCTAAGGGCCTCCCTGATGGCGCAGTGGTAGCGTCATTGCCTTGTAATCAAGGGGTCCCGGATTCGATACCCGGTGGAGGCACAAGTGGTTCGGATCCCACTTTAAACTGTAGGTACAGTCCCGATTAGCCTTACTGTGCATAAAGTGGACTTAAAACACCAACTCAAGATTAGACGCCTAAATATGACCGATATTTTTGTCACCAACACGTGGCATTCTGGAACAAGAAGAAGTGACTAAAAAGTATACTTCACAGTATCTCACTGTCGCCAAATGTATTTACCAAAGTTATTCCCACTGTCGGTTAAAAGTCCTCCATATGGAAACACTTTAATTGGTTTTGTTAAAATGCAACAAACAAGCCATCGAAAGAGTATAAGCTGATATGAAAAATTCAGACCAGAAGATCAAAACTTCCTTTTTGGTCCCCCAACCCTCTCCCCACACTATATTTCAGTCCTTTGTTACAAAACTATAGTGTGTAAACATGTTGCTAAGTTTCGTTGATTTATCTTTCAAAATGTAATCTCGGTATAGAACTTTTAAATTTGTTTGTCCACCGCCTTGAAATAATTCACTAAAATTCAATAACAAAACAGTCCTTAACCGTGTCTAGAGGATACAAAAATTTTACGTGAGAGACTCTAAATGACAGGGATCCCCGTTTGATCACCGCCATTCTAAACCGCCTATTACGAGGATTGTCTGGAAAGTAAGGATTCAAACCAAAAATAAGATATAAAAGAAATGTATTGCTCGCACCTAAAGTTACACTTGATACACTGATACAGAGGCTATTTCTCCACATAAGTGCCACCATTATCCAAACCTTTGTTCAGACGCGGAACAAGTTTTTGTATCCCTGAATCGTAGAAATCCGCCGCCTGCATCTGGAACCAATTTGTGACTTCTTCCCTGACTTCATCGTCCACCAAGATTTTTCTTGGGTACAGAAACAGGTGGTAGTCGCCGGGTGCAAGGTCGGGGCTGTATGACGGATGGTGAAGGACCTCCCATTGAAACTGTGCAAGCAGAGCCTTGGTGACATTCGCTGCATGGGGGCGGGCGTTGTCATGAATAAAGCGGATTCCACTTGACAACATGTTTCTCCGTTTGTTTCATCATTAATCGTTCTTTCAGGCGGCATGAATTGCACCAGCAGGATGCCGTGGCGACCCCAGAAAACGGTTGGTTTTCGAACTGTCAGGAAATATCACACACAATTCTCGAATTGTCACCCGACTATTCGCTCGCACCTCTGCTTCAATACGATTGCGAAGGTCGTCAGTGATCACGGAGGGCCTCCCACTTCTCTCTCTTCCTCATGAACATCACGTCGACCTTCTGCGAAGGCACGGCACCATTTCGCCACATTTTGACGATTCATTACGTTGCCGTACACAGTCACAATTTCTCGGTGGATCTCCGATGGACGCTTTCCTTGTGCCTGCAAAACCCTGATCACGGCCCGCACTTCGCGGGAGTCGGTAACACCGCTGCCATTTCCAACATTTCCTCGCACAAGACTCAGTGCAGCACTGACGACTCACTCCCAATCCTCGTCGTATGGATCACGGTTACTGCCAGTGTTGTCAACTTTGGTACACATTTTTCCCCTAACGTGCAAATGTGTTTGTATTTTTACTTTCCGAACAAGCCTCGTATATTATATTTTAAAGAAATGTATAACCGATTCGTAGTGCAGAATGTGTTACAGACCTGTGAGTTATATTTCTCTCTCTCTCGCTACCTCTTTCTCGCTCCATTTCCCTCTCTCTCTCTCTCTTTCTGGAGAGGGAGAAAGGAATGTATAGGGAAGAAGAGGGGGAAAGAAAGGGATAAGAAAGGAAAGAAAACAGAATGATGCAAACAGAGAGAGGAGGTAGATGAAGAAAGAGAAAAAGGAAAGGAAAGGAAAGGTGAGGTAGATGAGACAGAAAGAGAAAAAGGAAAAGGAAGAAAAGTGAGGTATATGAGACAGAAAGAAAGAAAGGAAAAGATAGATAAGTGAGGTGGATTAAACAGAAATAAAAAGGAAAAGAAAAATAATTGAGGAAGATTAGACAAAGAAGAAAGAGAAAGAAATATAACTGAGGTAGATGAGACATAAAGACATAACAGAATAGAAAGAAATAGGAAGAAAGAGATAAAAGGAAAGTCAATAAAATGGATGCAGGGAAAGAGAGAGAGGAGAGAGAGAGAGAGATATGGAGGGGGAGAGAATGAGGATACACCGACACGTGTACATATCTTTACTCAACGTTTTTGGAATGAAAGAGACTGATATGATACGCGATGCGAATAACATATTTCACCACGAAGAATTCCGCAATAGCTGTATTATCCTTTTAAAAAATGCACTAATATAAAATATTCATAGTTATAAGAACATTGGTTCAGTCTAGCATAAGATTTTACCCACCCACGGAAGCCTCTTGTAGACTTAGCTGCAAATAGGAGCTCTCTTGTACTTGAACTTTTCAATTAACTAACCATGAAGTTTCGACTCGTTCGCCATTAGCTGCTTTCGCAGCTGAAGTTTGTCTGATAGTTAAACTTCAGCAAGGGCTAGAGCAGATGGTGCCAACCAATGAGATCGATCATTACCGCATCTGTTTGCAAATGTTGAGGAGAACTATTTGTACAACTAACATGTTTAATGGCATCAGCAGCTTAAGGGGGAAAAGGCCAGATTTGCAGTACTGTGGATATTTGGGGATATATGCTTCATGGAATTCAGCTTGCATGATTCAGTGTAGATGAATTTCATACAATTAAGGTTTTTTTTAAAAACAAAATCGATTTTTTTTACCAACATCTTGCTTCTAACACAATGGCAGACGGATAGTATAATGTGTGCGTTAGCACTGAATCTATGTCCATTCTAATCCTACGGAAACGCTTGGGGTCCCTGGTTCGAATCTCGCCCTTGGCATGGATGTTATGTATGAGTGTGTTTCGTCATCAGTTCATCAGTCATCTTGCAGAAAAGCGATAAAGGGGTGTAAGGGGTACCTTCCTCGTAGGAGCCCAAAAGTCAACCTCACTTCCACATAGTGCACCCTGGACAAAAGACTAACGAGGCTCTGGCGGCTGGCACTATGGCCAGTATAATTTTGTGTGTGTTGTCCTGTTTTATGTCCTTGTGTGTGCTGAGTGCCCGTTTACAGCCTCAGCTTTTAACAGAAGTCAGAAGATTTTAAAATTTTTAGTTATGCAACGTTAGAGTTGTTATTTGTAATGATAAGGGGCTGGCCCTCGTATAATGTGACGGGAGCAAAATAGCCTAAGTGCTGACGCTCCCAAAATTTTAAATTCAAATTAAAAAAAAATCAAAGAAAAGCGATAAAAAACCTAATTCAATCAATTGAATCAATCAAGCCATTTAGTAAAAACAGAAATAATATAGGACAGTGAAGTAGAAAGACATCCATTGTAACTAGAGCAATATTTTGAGATGAACTCCTTAGAGTCACTTGGGGGAATATGCCCATCGGGGTTAAATGCCCACCCCCTCGTATCTCGCACAACGTTAATGTTATGGCAACTTTGCGACTTTTGTTCGAAAGCGCTCTCCGCGGTGAGACGAGGCAGCTGGTTTGGAGCTTGTGAGAAGATTGTGAAGCCATTCAGGGTTAATTTCATGAGGTAAGAAGACAATTTTTGAGGTAATAATTTTTCGGACGTTGCTGTATTAACAGTGTGTAATAATATTCCGAAGAGAGAAAGAAACTGAATTATATTGGTGTAAATATAATGGTGCTCAGAGTTCCCAACCAAGTGATTCAATTTTCTGCCTGTACCTGTGGGGTGATATGCCCACAGAAATTAAATACAATATGCCCATGGGCATTATTTTGATAAGAAAGTACCACAATGTGACTGTATCCAGTGTATTTCTTGTAGTATGTGGATGCATCAGATATGTATCAAATTCACGTCCATGTGTCCAAAGTGCAATGTAATTTCTCACAAATGTAAACAGTAAAAGAGGCTATGGTAAATTCAAAATAAATGTTGTTAGATACGCTATGCTTGTCTGTACAGTGGGATCCATGAGTATTACCGTGCAAATTGTCCACCACCATGTTCGTTCACTTTATTAGACCCAATAAGAGCTTCGATAATTAAAAGAAAACTCAAAACAATCTGTTGACAACTTCTGCACCAGCATACATAAAAATCCATCGCTTAAAAACACACAGAATGTAAGAAAAAAAAATGAAAATAATCATGGACAATTTGCACGGTAATACTCATGGATCCCACTGTACAAATGATGTTCTGTTTACGAAACAAACGTTAATAATCTTACAGTTATTTCTGTGTATTATTTTCCTTTAAATATGTCATATCAAGTATTACAACAATTGCTTCTTGTATTGGGCATTTTACCCCTAATGGGTGAGTATTTTACTATGAACTCGGGGTGATTTGCCCAAATTGACGTTCATCTGTTTATTTTTCTATGGTTCTTTTGCTATAAGGATTATAGTAATAAAACTTATAGGTAACAGTAACAAAACATGTAGCTTTCATTTGACATCCTTTTCATTGCGACACTCCTTCATTTAGCGAAGCTATAAACCGCCAAGAAAAGAGTTTGGCGTATTCCCCCGAGGAGTGACTATCAATAATAAATTTTTACAAAATGTGTAACAAATATGTGTACAGCATTGTAAGCCGTGAGACACTTGTCTGTGTTGTGATGTATGTAGCATTCGGCACACAGATAGACAAGGGACAGAATAACACACTAAAAGTCCACAGAGGATTATACTGTGTGTGGGGTCAGGCACCAGAGGCTCGATTACCTGAAAAGGTCACAAGTTCCAGAGTGTACTATGGGAAAGACAGTTTGGCATTTAGTGCGTTCCGAAATGATCATCCATTACAGCCTACATACGTACAAACACACAGAGAGGGAGAGAGAGAGAGAGAGAGAGAGAGAGATAGAATTAAAAATGATGATAAGAGAAAGAAGAGGGAGAAGAGAGGAGTGAAAAATAGGGGAGAATATAAATTGTAGGAGAAGAGAGAACAAGGAGAGCAAGAACAAAGCAGTGAAGAGAAAGAACGAAGGAGAGAGAAATTGCTCCCTTTTTCCCATTTCGTTATCCGAATATTCATACTTCCTCCTTTGGAATCCACACATTTTGTGGAGAATGTCCTCACAAAAGGTGCACCTTGAAAATTCCATTCCCCCCTCCTCTACGAACAGTAAAGCACTGTTTATGTATTTAGAAATGAAGGTTTGTTCTGTGAATGAGGGTAGGCATGAAAACAATTCGCAAATATGGATTTTTATGGCTCTATTCAAAGCTATCTGAGAATTTGTTAACGGTAGGAAATAAAATATCTCCCTATATATTCCACTCCCCTGTGCCACTCTATTATTTCGTGCTCTCTCTTTTCGAACCCCCCCCCCCTCCTCCCACCTTCAGTCTGACCATCTCTGTATATTCCTTCCGCTCATCGTTATTTTTCTCTGCCTTCTCTCTCTCTTTCTCTCTCTCTCTCTCTCTCTCTCTTTAAGACCATAATATGAGATGACATTACATGTTTAATGGTATATAATTCTTAAAACCAAACAAAAAATAGTTTTTACATAATTTTAAAATTTTGCAGGTGTATTCAACAGCATTCCTTTGTTTATTTCCATTAGCTCAATAACACCATTTAGAGAGACAGCGTAGGAAATGGATATAGTGGGATTTGTTGACGTTTTGAATGAGTTCAACTACCATGAAATTTAGTACAGCAACTTGTTAGCTTACAAAGTGGTTGTTAACCTATCCTGCATTTAGTTAGCTTATTTACATGTGTGTATAAACACTTGTAATTTCTACGTAATATTTTTTAAATGACGGTACGATTTTCAATCTTGAAATTCTAACCTGATATTTTCTTTCGAAATACCTCTTTTGCACGATGTTGAATCAGTTTGTTTTTTGCTACCTAACTCTCGATCTTCTTACATCTTTTTTGCAATTCTTCCTACACGTTCTGAAAGTCTTTGAGACAGGAAAATCGATTGGAAATTTTCGGTCCTGATTGCCTGATTCTCGTTGCTTGGAGAACTTCAAAAGCAGCGATGACGTCACTCATTATTGGAGGAACTTAGAATTTCAAAATGTTTCGCCTCCCTTAACCAGGAGAATAGATGTACTATTTGTCTCTTTACGTTTCGCAGCGAGGAGCAAAAACGCGAACGAAATGCTCCTTCGACGTAAATTATTTCGCTCCGTCGAGCAGAGTTGAATCGACATCATTCTCTCTAAAAGATATCCCCACCCCTTCTTCAAGAACTATTCGAACCTTAATTAGTTCAGTGATAAGTGGCCCCTCTCCTCCCATCTTTAGGAGATAACGAAAACGACACACAAGAACTGTAAGAAGACAATTCAAAACATAAAAGGAGTTGCTTTCAAAAGAAAATAGAACAACTTAATGTTTCGGAAAACATGCATGGAAACATATAAATCGCAAAACGCAATAGGTTAGGTTTTGGATTGTGACGTAGCCTATTTGTTGGATATGTGCACTGTGACATTTAAGTACATAGTATACTGATTCCAGTCGTTGCAAATGAATAGTACAGCGGAATTGTAATTGTTGTGGCAGGATTTTCCTGTTCATTGATCCACAACAATTACAAATAATATTTTGGCGATTTCTGAGTTCATTAGGAAAAAAAGGTTATTAGAAGCTATACTGTAGATAAATTGTTTTTGTGTTGTATTTACCAATTTCAGAAGGCTTCACTGAGTCGAATGCAAATTGCATGACATGGCAATTTCACTCGAAAATTGAACGATGGCACGTTTTACTTTGAAACTAAAAAATTACCAAATCGTCACTTACCATGTTTTACACCAAAACCGTTCAATTATGTAACGAACCTGAGCGTTTAAGGTTTCATATTTGTAAGATATTAAGATTTTAAAATGTTTGTTACTTCAAATAATGTGCAAGCTGTCACAGACAACTATAGTTAGATTGATACAGTTGTGGTTGGAACTTGTATATATGTTTATAAATACGTCATAATCTGTTCGTGTTGACGTCACTTTCTCATCTCAGCAGAGGAAGTGAACTCACCTGAATGTTTTTCACCTGACGACAGTTAGAAAACAGGTGAAGGTGAGAAATCAACAGAAACGTGGTAACGGTTAATGGAATGCACGAATAGTGTAATTGGTAATTATTTTCATTTCATTCTGGCTATACTCGGAAATAATAATTAAGTACAGAAACTTTCTTGTATTTACGTTTGTCTTGTCCAACGTTAATTCTATATGCAAGTGTGTTTAGTGATTGTAAAGTAATTTAATATGCTATAGAATTGTTCCTCTTCAGGCAGAAACGTAAGCAAATCTGTACCTGGCTTGTAAGTTCACATACGATAGAAAATATAAGTGATTATAAAACTGCGTTTAACTTTGAATACTGTGTTGTGTTTCTTTTCTACCCAGCAGGACCTGATGAGCAAGGATTCTCATGTTCCCGACTATAGGAGTAGCGGACTAACTTTCTGACGACTGGTGTACAACCGGGGGACGTTGCAATTAATATAGCTTCACTTCAAAAACAATCATAATCTAAGGTAACCAAACCTTATATCCAAAGGCCTCCTCGATATCGCAGTGGTAACGTCGTTGCCTTGTAATCAAGGGGTCCCGAGTTCGATACCTGGTGGAGGCACATAGTGGTTCGGATTCCACTTTAAACTGTAGGTCCAGTCCCGATTAGCCTTACTGTGCATAAAGGATATTTTGGGAGAGGGACGGGCAACATGCCTACCTACCTGCCGGCCTCACCCCCATATGTCGAAGTGGGAGATCATCCAACCAGTTGCGGGCTAACCTGTGGTCAGCACGACGAATCCCCAGTCGTTGTTGTATGTTTCTGTGACCGGGTTACGCTACTCATTCGTAGCTCCCCAATTTCCTCACGATGGTGGGTGGCCACCGGTCCCATACACAGGCCGAAATCTGAGAGAAAAGTTGTTACGTTTGCCCCAGGAGACTCTAACCTGCGCGCGTCCCGTAGCCGGAGCCCAAAACATGATGCCTTCGACAACTTATATTTCACGATTTATAATAATAATTATTATTATTATTGTTATTGTTATTGTACAAGTCATGAAATTGAATTGAAAACGATGTCCCTTAGCCTCAAATAGCAGAAAAGCGAAGTAAAATATCCCAAATCAATGAAGTTCTTTCTCCCCACCTCGATCCTTGCTGTAAATCCTTTTTTATCATCCTCCTACCTTGCCGGCGCAAGAGATTAGAAATTCAACTTGTTTGCACTTGAAAATAAGCATATGACATTAAGATACATCAACAATTTAAAGATTCTAACGAGACAAACAGAAAAAAAACATGCAGAAATAACACTTCAGCTTGAATTCACGTCCAGCGAATTCCTCCTCGAGGAGGGGGTGGAGAAGGACTTCCGTGAAAGAGGGATTTTGGTAATTATTGTGTGTCCAGGATTTATGTGGGACCGGGTGTCACGCAACGTCTGGAAATTTGCGGCGTGGCCACATGAAAGGTTACAGGAGTCGGGAGAGAAATGGTCTCCCGTTTCCAAAGATTCCAAAAATCACGATTTTCTTCTGGAGACGTGCCGGAGGGAAATCTCACAAAAGTCCGTTTTCTCAGTTCCTCCCGAGGCAGTAAATTTCACGGTTTCCTGACGTAACTTCCAAAATATTGTCCACGAATGCGCTCGCCAAGAATTAATGCACTAATTGCATGCTCGCAAAAATAGGCTAATGCATGCAGATATGGGATTTTCTTTTTTTGGATTTCGCAAACTTTGTGTTTCATTTTAAGTTTTGCACAGAGAGTAATTAGGAGCTGTCTTCCGGAGTTTAACATCGACCAAATATTTAGCTGTTATTGGAACTTTCGGTAATTTTCTGTTATATCGGAGACACATTTCTATCGAATATTTTCAGTTTTAAATGGTTCGTACTTACCAATTGTGTATTGCGGAACATAGTTGAAGATGCCATTATGCTTTTTACACGAAAATAACTTCGATTTTTCACATTACGAGTAATTCTTTTGGGTACTTACTTCCGTTGCGGAACATACAATATGGCACGCACAGCTGTGGATCATCGCGCGTCGTGCTTGTGTTTTGTCGATTTGGAGTGGGGTATGCAGTGTTTCAACCTTCTTAACCGAAAAATACCTACTTTCGTGTTCATTATGTCATCACAAACCATTGACGGATAGCCCCAAAAACCATTCCCGATAGCCCCAAAAACCATTCACGATAGCCCCACAAACCATTGACGGATAGCCCCAAAAACCATTCACGATACCTCCAAAAGCCATTCACGATAGCCCCCAAAACCCTTCACGATAGCCCCACGAACCATTTCCGACAAGGTTAGGTTAGGTTGGGTTAGGTTAGGTAAGAATAGTTAAAAAAAAAAATCTGGTAAAAAAAAGGCACGTTTGGAAACACTGGCGAGACCACATGACTTTCGACGCCCGCGCCATCTGCAGGTACATAATGGAAACAACGGCATAATGTTGTCGCTTTGCACAAAATGCAAGTTTATTATATCAAAAGTGCTTATATCTTGTTGGGCAGCATTATACGGTGAGAAAATACCTCCAAGAACTTAAAAAATACTACAGAAACTCATTTCCGTAAGTAGTTTCTTCTGTAAAAATGAAGAAATGTGTCTCCGATATAACAGACATTTACCGAAGTTTCTTCTCACTGTAAAATTCACTTAGAGATCTAAAACGGATGCAATGCTAAACAGTGATATCCCCTCAGAATATCTACCAGGAACTCGAAACATTTAGTATGTGTTTTTTGAGAAATTTGCTGCCGAAACAAACCATACAAATACCGGACAACATAACTGTTCTGGAAGTAAGTGGTTTTAGAGCGAATCGGCAGTAGCATCCCCCTTCCCACTTGCCTGGCAACCCAGGAACCTCCTGATTTCATCACTCCAGATACTGCTTTATGAGGTTCCATTAAGGATAAAGTCAGTCAATAGCACCAACGAACAATTTTCGAATTGCGATCTGCTGTGACAGAAGTGTTCACAGCCATCAGTGAATATTTTCTCCATAAAAGTTCTCCCCGAACATGGCGTCATATTCAGTTGGGCTACCGTATCGATGATGCTTATACTTACATTCAGGATACATAATGATCAATACGTGATATGTAGACATCGAATTTTTAGATTCTAAAAAGTGTGCTTTTAGGTTCCTAAAATAGGCTCTAAAAATTCAAAAATAGGCTCGAAAAACCCTAAAATAGGTTCTAAATATCTTTAGTTAGGCTCGAAAAATCTTGAAGTAGGTTCAAGAAACTTAAGATAGTTCAAAATTCCTGAAAAATGCTGATTAGGTACAGCCACCGGCAATGAAATTGGGACATCTATATTCTGAAATATGCACTACCATAACGTTATGTGTGTTGCCTAACCCTACGGCGATGGCAGAACTTACCATTACAAATTTGCTATTAAAATCCACTCTTCCCCGTATAGTTAGGCAAAAATATATTTTCATGTTATCCACAGTCAAACTCCTCAATTTTGTCAGTGATGATCATCTTATATGCTGCAACTTATATTCTTATAAGCAAACTTCAATGCTGAAATGTTAGTTTGCAAGGTCTGAATGCCACAAAGCACCGAAGTGACGCGAAAGTGAGCAAGACCACACAGAGCACACTACTTGTACAGGTAACAGTGGCACCAGACATTTTGCTTTGTTTAGAGCTTTGAAAAGTCACAAAGGACTTGGAGGAAGGGAAATCGACAGAGAGTACGTTTCGAACTAGTTCATGATTGAATTTTTTCGTGACCAAACAAAGCAAATGCCTCTGTGTAATATAAAAATCCTGTAAAACCTTTAAAAATATATAAAAACATAAAAAGAGGCTTGATTTAGGCAATGTAAGACTTCATCAGTTGTTGCGTTTTTTAACGAAACGCTGACGTAACTTATTATTTCTTCATACCTGTAAAGGTAAAAAATAGGTTAAAAACCTAAAATCTGAAGTCTAGTGATATGATATAAAGCAAATGCCATTACTTTTTTAAATAAAGGGTGTGTAATGTGATTTATGGTCCGCTCAGTATGTGATAGTTTCAGAGCAGCGTAAGCCTATTTCCAATCACAGGTATTCAGTGACCCAAAGATTGACCTGAATGCTCTTGAAGGAATCCTCATATTTAATTTTGGTTTTCTTTATTTACCGTCGCTTTTCAATCACTTTTTAATAATCCCGACGATGGAGGTGTATGAAACTATGACGAAATTGACGAAGGACACTCACAAGGAGCATACATGCCCAAACCGGGATTCGAACTTGGGGTCACTTTCGTCGTAGCGCGTTGGGCTACCGCGGAGGTCGGCAGAAGATATTTGGAATTTTGAAAAATAATTTGTTAGTGCAGACCTAAGTCTCAGAACAACCGTAAAGGCTATGGACTGCATTGATATATGAAAATTCGATTATGATTTATCTGGAAACTTGGAGGACAAGCCCGATTCTTCGACGCACCACTTGGCAAGGAAGGGAACATCCGATGGCGCAGTTGGAGCGTCGTTGCCTTGGAAGCAAGGGGTCTCGGGTTCGATTCCCGGTGGAGGCACATAATGGTTCGGATCTCACTTTAAACTGTAGGTCCAGTCTCGATTAGCCTTACTGTGCATAAAGTGGACTTAAAACATCAAATCAATCCAATCCAATTCTTTTAAAACTCGAGAAACATCCATTTAGATACTCCCGTGGCGGCGATTGTGGACTCGACAACATTATTCTTAAGTTTAAGTAACTCCTTCTGATTTTGCAAATATGTTGTAACATTGTAAACAATTTATCTGGCCTGTCCTCTAAGGGGCTTTCCAGAGCAGATTGTGGATTTCGTTGGACCCGGCATGACTTAAATTTCGTATTTCAAAAATATGCAGCCAAGAGTAAAGAGCAAGAATATTTCAATGCTTTAAAAAAGAACACAGGCAAGCGTGTTATCAGATTGCCTTCTCGTAGTGATTGTTGTACGATAAACAAAAGAACACCCACCCCACTATGCTTTTTTTAAAAAGAAAAACACAAAAAAAAACAGGCCACTGCTCGATGTCGCACTCAGAAAATGAAGTCATTCGCTCAGTAGTTTCTCTTCGTTATAAACCTTAACGCGCGTGCTTAATACTACAGTTTACGACTCGAGCACCGCGCGTGATTCATTAAATCAAATGAACCACTGATAAACTGATATAATGCGTATGAGCCGGTATCGTCAATGTAAAATCGTTTATCATACGTGCTTTAGCTTAACTTTGCTGAGTTGGCACCACTGGTACTCTCAAGGCCAGATCAGTACGTAGAAGAATGGTGGGGAGGATGACGTAATATAAATTGCTCCGCAGCGATCTGCGCATATTGGGACTTAACTTGCCAGGTTACACTTATAATGTGAAGTATTTTTTTTCTTCCGTAAATATATACACTGGCTGACAAAAAAAAGTTAAGCACCCAGAAGGAGTGGTTGGACGTGAATGAAACTACATATGCTGAAAGTCCATGTACCTTTATTGAACTGATTACAATATAGGATGCAAGAGTCAAGGAAGTTGGCAGTTACAGGTGGAATGGTGGCGCCAGGTCAGTAGGGTGTCGCACCCCCTCTGGCCGCAATGCATGCCCATATGCGGTTCGGAATAGTGTCAAACAGCCTTTGGATCCTCTCCTGAGGCACATTCGTCCACAGGTGTTGCAGCTGTCCCTCCAGATCCAGCAGGTTGACACTAGGACGGAGTCCCCGTCCAATGTCATCCCACACATGTTCAATGATGGAGAGGTCCGGGGATCGTGCTGGCCACGGGAGGACCTCAACATGCTCTAGGCAGTCCATAGACACATGGGCTGTGTGTGGGCGTGCATTATCTTGTTGGAACACTGTCCCAGGGTGCTGTGCCATAAGGGGTAGGACGTGTGGACGCAGAATGTCTGTGACGTATCGTTGTGCCGTCAAAGTCTGCCGAAGCACTATTAGAGGTGACCTGAACGCATATCCAATGGCTCCCCACACCATGATGCCAGGGGTCACACCTGTGTGTCTCTCCACAATGTAGGCAGGATGTGCCCTCTGCCCTCGACGCCGCCACACCCGCACACGATGGTCATCGGGGGTCATGGAAAAGCGGGACTCATCACTGAACATGATGCGACGCCATTCGTCCTCTGTCCATGCCTCCCGAGCACGGCACCACACCAACCGCAGGCGTCGGTGTTGTGGTGTCAACGGCAACCGGCGCATGGGGCGGTAGGACCCGAATCCGGCGGGTGCGAGTCGTCGAGACACTGTGCGGGAACTCACAGGATGTTGTAGAGTGTCCAGTACATGTTCTCGGATGACGGGTGCCGAAGTTGTGTGATCCCGCACTGCTTGGAGCGCCATACGACGGTTCTCCTTCGGAGTGGTGTTTCTTGGTCGACCTGAACCTGCACGACGTGCATGGGTGCCCTCATGTACCCATTGATTCCAACATCGGGCCACTGTGACATCTGAATGGCCCACATGCCTGGCAATTGCCCGATACGACCAACCCGCCTCATGCAGTCCCACAATGCGGCCTCTGTCAAATGCTGTCAATTGCTGGATCGGCTGTCTAACGCGTCTGCGAGGCATCGCCGGTGCTTCGTTTTCCTCTCTGAACTTCGTGCTGCACTGTCTGACTCACAGCAGGTGACTGGTCCCACCTTATCAGCAACAGGAGGTGACGTCACAAATGCCCTCTGGTGGGCGTTCTACACATTACAGATCCTTGTACATCTAATCATTTACTCACACATCAATGGTATGCATGTATACCGAAATGGGGTAATCTTCGACCATTCCTTCTGGGTGCTTCACTTTTTTTGTCAGCCAGTGTGTGTGTGTGTGTATATATATATATATATATATATATATATATATATATATATATATATATATATATATGACTGTGAATAGGTTAAGGTCCAGGAAGGGCACATTTTCAGACATGTTTGTCGAAAATGAGTGTTTGGCACGATACATCTGTGGAAAACGCCCTTCGATTGATGTGAAATTATACATTACAACTGCTCGTATTCTTAGTAGATGCGAAGCTAATTTGGTGCGGTAACTTTTCCTTCATGATTTCCAAGATCGTATCCCCATCAAACGGAATACCAGAGCAAGGTAGAAAAAAAGTCGAATCTCAAGGGAAACCCAAGCAAAGAGAGAATTAGAAAAAAAAATAGAAAGGGAGAAAAAAGTTTGCGGAAAGAAAAGCTTCCTCTTCAGAATCTGAAATGGTTTGCAAACGGACGCGCAACTCTCATACACGGGGCTCCTCCCTTGTTGACATTTAGTTGCCCTGAGTACCTGGAACGCCAACACTTGCGAGCAACTTGAAAACCTTTTATTTGTCTTCTGACCAAATCATACCCTGATGGCAAACACGAATTTCGATGGGAGCCGAGAAGGAGGATGCCCACTTCTCCATTAAGAGGAATTTCCAGCAAGGTTTCTGGAGTGCCTGGGTAATTGAAACAAGACGTAATTTCTAAAACCCTTCCATTGACAAGTTAATTCAGCGCCAAGTCATCATGGTGCGCAATTACGGCTTGAATTCTATGTGAGATTCGGAATCTAAATTTCACCAGTAAATTAGTATTAATTAAGACTCTCTCTCTCTCTCTCTCTCTCTATGTATGCAGGATGTGGAAAACATTAAGACGAAACAACATTCCTTAAAAAAATTGTGTCTGGTTAAGACTTTGTTTGGGCTTTACGAGCCCCCGAGAAACATAATTTTTCTACCCTGTATGTATACATCTACGCAGTACAGTTTCACGGTTGCCACTATCATTTTATTTCCTGTGAAGAGATATACTTCATAGTACAATTTGATTTAATTATTCTATATCAAGAAGACCTAGATGGGCAGGCCATGTGGAATGAATGGGAGAGGAAGAAAGAGTTTACAGGGTTCTTGTTGGGAAACCTGATGGTAAGAGACCTGTAGGAAGGCCAAGACGAAGATGGAGGGATAACGTTTAGATGAATCTAAAGGAAATCTGTAGGGATGGAAAAGAGTGGATAGCTAGATCTTGCTCAGGGTAGGGAAAGATGCAAACCTTGTGTTGCTGCAGCCATAAACCTTCGCGTTTAAGAAAGCTGGAGAGTTAGAGTTTCATCTGATGTCACATCATGCGGCGCCGCTATGTTCTCTAGCCGACTTGTGTCGGAAAATAAGTACACGTGCATTACTGTGATGTCGGAAACATTGAGTGTAATAGAAAACAATGTTTTGTTGTCTGGAAAGAAAGCTTTACAATTTCTTCATATGCATAAAGGCTTAGATCAATTGACATAAAGAGAAACGGTGAACAGCTGAAGTTCTGTTGTGTTGATCCCTATGAACTTGGTGCTAAAGAAATGGGGAGCGGGGAAGCGACCAATCCAGCGCGATAAGAAACGCATCAGCCAGTAGAATGAGGTTCAAGTAGTACTTTTGTCTGCCGCGTCGTGTCTCTCAGCGCCACTGCTGTTGTCTGGTTGGTGTGCGGCGTAATCCCCGCTCCCCACTTCCCCTGCCAGCTTCTAGAGCGCCCGCCGTAAGAACTGAAAAGAGCTATAACTGTCAAGGTGGTGCGCGGACTCTCGTGTTAAATAAGTTGCTTATCACTGCCTACGAGCGTGCATGACCGAACAAAAATATAATTTTAACTTGTGCGAATCAGTATGTACGCGCGCGATTCGTGATTAAAGATTTTGGACATTTTAATTGTAAAGTATTTGAATTTTATTTACTGTCACGTGTCGCAATTCGGTGGTTTCCTTCCTGGAGGAATGTGAGTCGTCTTAATCCCGATCCCTAGGTGAGAACTGGTGCTTCCAACTGACCAGCCGGAGCAAGGAGCTATGTGTTGCCAATTCGGATCTCCATACCCTGGAGTTATGAGTGGTGGCACATTTCAATTTCAGTGAAAAGCTATTAATTATGGATATAGTTCATTTGGACATATATTTGGATATATATTTTCATTTTCACACCCTTGCACAACTTTCCAAAACTATGGTGTATATTTGGAATAAGCAACACTTTCATTTTAATACAGTTACAAAAACTGGAATATTTTGATTTTGATTTGTTGTTTTAAGTCCACTTTATGCACAGTAAGGCTAATTGGGACTGGACCTACAGTTTAAAGTGGGATCCGAACCACTTGTGCCTCCACCGGGTATCAAACCCGGGACACCTTGATTACAAGGCGACGACGCTACCACTGCGCCATGGGGGAGGCAAAAACTGGAATATTATATTAACTTCTGTTACTTGAACTTTCTCTGTAAATACACTATATACCAATCGCAAGCTGTTCATCTTAAATATTTCCTTATTGGCCGCCAACCCAAAATCCTCACACAGTTGTCCTCTTTATACTCTTTGCTTCACGAGATCGAAACATAAAAGCGCTATATTCTGTGACTCAAACTTGTGCTGAGCAAGGTTCAAGTTCGCTCAGCGATCCAGCGAGCAACGCTCATTTGGCAGTCAAGTAGCTGAGTGATCACGTTGCTCGCTGAGCGTTCAGATACATAACGCGACTCTCCTGGTTGCGGTATCTTAATAGATGCTTCTGGCCGTATATACTGCTGATGTTCACTGATCACCATAGTGCCATCAAGAATAAAGGCACTGGCTCCCTGGCATGGGTGTCAGCATCCTTTCTAGACATATTGGATACTTCCAGCACCTCAAACCTCTATGCTAGCGCTGTTTTGATGTCCTCCGTTGCTGTATCAATAGGAAGCTTCTGGTGGACAACGTGATCGTTCGTTCTCGGTGTGGAGTGCCCGTGGCGAAATCCAAGTTGTTCTGCTTGCAGCATGCGATGAGTTGCTCAAAGGCTTTAATGGATCGAGTATTAATTTTTATTCCATCTCTGATAAGTTTCACCTGAGGCTCCATTTTGGTGATAGTGGAGGTCAGAGTGTACCTATTCTTAGTGTGATTGTGATACAAGAATAGGGCCGGTGGTTTGAGCTGCCCAGCTACCTTGGGGTTGTATCTTTTTTCTGGAGGTGCGTCCTGCAATGCCTAGAACGTGTTGGTTGTCTTTTGTCTGGTTTTGTCTGGGGTGTTCTGACTTCCCACTCTGACAGGCTTCTTGGGGTAGATAAACGACACTTCTTCCATCTCTTCTTCGGAAGTGGGATCGGTGTGTTCAGCTTGCTAGACCTGCAGTTGCTGGTTTCCGTTGTTTATGTACTAGTGTCGAATTGGGCCTTTTGAAGTTTTCCCTGACATGGTTGAGGGTTTCTGGATCGGTGATTCGTTTTACATTCTGGAGGTATTTTACTGCTAGTTCACCCCAATCCAGGGTGCGAAATCACTGCAGATTGGTGGGGGAAGGAGCAGACAGACAGACAGAGACGCACACACACAATATATATATATATATATATATATTATAAATGTCATTAAATATGTCAGTTATTAAATAATCAAATCATATTATAAAATATACAATATATCGACTGTCCTTCATTCAAAATTCGATTGTAAATTGAAGATTTTAATATACTACTAATGCTATGAACAATGACTAGGGGAGGGAGCAAAATTTAAGAGACATTAGGAAGATAATAGTTTCCTACATAAAAATCACATCTAAATGCTATTACGTGTTTTATTAATATATTTAAATACATTGCGGTAGCTGACGAAAGGCGATGGGAAATGGAGATGAAGTAACAAGTCGGGCTCATTCCTGTATTCTGGGGATTGCTGAGTTCAGCGTCCTTAGATATGAGGCTCTTTGTTGTCCGTTCTTTGTGTATGTTTTTGATATTATTCCAGTAAAGTATATTCGACTCCTAAACTAATTGTTTATGTTTGTTGTATATTCGACTCCTAAACTAATTGTTTATGTTTGTTGTTAGAAGAAAAACTCTCCCACCCGGAAAAGTTTGGTGGTGAGGAAATTTCATGACAAGGTCGTTGGTGGGGGAAATTATTCTCCCCTGTCCCCCCGGGATTTCGCACCCTGCCCCAATCTGACGGTTCACCCCATTCTGGTCTCTTCCTGTTTTGCTAGCTGTGTGTTGCTATTGCCAGCATGTGACGTGGAATCGTTATTTCTTCTTCCTGTTTGACGTTGTACGTGCATACATCTTCTTTTCCTTCTTTGTTCAACCTTCCAAGGTGCAAGTGTAAAATATTTCCGCACTCATCGGCTTCCTAACGGTAGCTATATTTAATCGGCGATGGATGTTGAGACTCAACCACATTCAAATTCGGTGCGGAACATTTCGAACTCAAAAGCAAGCCTATTGTTTTCTAGAGGCAAGTGATGAACAAATATGGCTTTCAATTAACTCCTCATTCAAAGGAATTCATTGCTTTTCTGAAAGGAAGCATTTGTAATAAAAATTCAAAGAGATCCCTTCAATTAGTGGGTTTACATTTTTGGTAAACTATGTTAAATATAAGAGTGTAATGAAGCGACATCTGTTATCGATCAGTGTTTCGTGTGATTTCACTAACGACACTTACCCGTACCTGTGACCACGAATCTGGATTTGGGTTTCAAGTGCGCGGATTATTACATTCATGTTCATTGACATCTTTTAGCCATATTTGATTGCCGGTGAATATAGGTTGTTGTATCAACTATGATACATACGGTGCAAGGAATACTTTACCTTAAGGCTTAATTAGCATCACTGCACAGAAAGACTAATTGGGACGGGATCTACAGTTTTAAGTTGGATTTCGAACCACTATGTTCCTCGACCGGTTATCGAACCAGGGACCCATCGATTTCAAGGCGATGACGTTACCACTACACTATCGGGGAGGCACAGGTTGTAATTTTAAGATAAATTAAGACTCATTAAGGGTGCGTGGGTACCGGGACGAGGGGCGACATAGAAAATTTGAAATTGTCCAATAGATGGAGACACAGACCAATCCTTTATTGAACCATTTACTACAAGTTGTTCACCTCGAATTTCTTGATAACTTGTTTGTGTTAAAGCTTTCTTAATTGATTGGTTTAACCGGTCCCCATGGCGGAGCAAATCACGCTACGACGCCAGGGGTCCCGAGTTCGAATCCCTGCCTGGGCATGAATGTTTGTGAGTGTCCATTCATCAATTTCATCACATCATAACTCATCCCCATCTTCGTAATTAGCCAAAAGTGGCACTAAAAGCGAAGTAAAGTAAAGAGAATCAATCAATCAATTGATTGGTTTAGTGATTTGGTTTATTTTACTTGGCTTTTCTACCACTTTTAGAAATCGCGAAGATGAGGATGAGTGATAATATGATGAAGTTGATGAAAGGACACTCACAAAGAACAGCTAGCTATTCCCAGGCTGGGATTCGAACCCAGGGCCCTCGACGTCGTAGCGAGCTGTAATAACCATTCCGCCACGGAGGTCATCTTGTGTTATAGGTGACACCATGATAGTATATTTAAGATAACCACGTGTCCTGAAATGAGCTTAAATGTTACTAAGGCGTTGAAAAAGTATCCACAACTATATATCTTCAGTTTAACATGATACAAGATCTCACACTCAACTTCAGCCTTAGGTATATGAATCATCTTAATGTCCTGATTTAGTGTCTCAGCAGTAGTTTAAGGATTTGTGTTCCCCTGACTTCAGAAACATCACCTTTTAAAGATGATGTCGCTGGTGACCGGATGCTGTCTGTGTTTGGCTCAAAGCAACGCCGCACTTAAGAGAGACTGGCAAACTCTGCCAAGAAGTGGTTCCCTGGGGTTAAGGGGAGTGGGAATTGCAGGTGGCGAAAGGAGGAGCAACTTCCCAGCGTGGGAAACATCAACTGTCATCAGGGGCTCCTTGAAATCTTGTATTTTAAACATTTCTTAACTCTAGGTGGCAACATGTAGCTGTCTGCTTTAGTAACTAACAAGAATGTTTGTGTGGAAGATGTATAGCAAGAAGAAATCGCCTGAATTTACATTTTTAACTTTTAATATATAAAAAGCAGTTGCAGGTTGCCGTTCATTTCAATTCTAGGTACAGTAAAAAGCAGAGCAAGATTTGCACAGAGAAAACGAATTGTAGTGAGAAGATATTTGAGCAAACGTTTGTAAAAATGGGACCGACTTCCGTGTAGATATGGTTAGCACACTGCGCTGAGATGCCATGGGTTTTGGGTTCGAATCCTGGCCTGGGCATGGGTGTTCCTCGTGAGTGTCCCTTCATCACATTCATTATATCATCATTCATCTCCGTTGTCGTAATTAGCCAGAAGTGGCGATGCTAAGTAACAAAAACGTCAAATCAAATCAGCAAAAATTTGGAGACAAGCGTTCGTAGACTCAGTAGACACGACTTCTCTTTATGTTTATTTGCAGAAGGACTGGCAGGACAACATCGACAAGCCAAACCTTTCTGCTTCTCCAAATCGGTCGAAGACATTTTCTTTCAATGCTATAGACCGATTCATATAAGGTAGGTGAACGAAAGGTGGCCCTAGTTAAGTTTCTAGGGCAATTTACAAATCTCAAATGAGAGATATATTTCTGAAATTAAAAGAAATAACTCCTATAACTATTTAACAACGTGTAGAGGGAGATTATTCCCGTAACATCTTTGGCAGTTATGCATTTGAAGCTTCGGAACGAGTCACAACTCTCGAAGTAGCCAATTAACCAAGCTAGCCGCTGACGTCATATCAACCTAGAACCCGCTAACTCCCTTGCGCAGTTTCTACACGCTCACTAGGCTCGCTAGACAGACTCGCGCAGTCCGCTGGAGATGTTCCGAAAGTAATTCGACTCTACAAAAGGATATTTTGTAACATTGCTAGTAACTTAAAAAGAAAAAGAATTACAAAACCGTTACATCTGTTCCCAAGGTGGTCTATGGGTCCCAAAGATGGCCCAACGCTTATAGTTGGCTTAGAAAATGATGCTTGTGCTCAAAAAAACATATTTATTCATGTTTATTCGCGTTTCTACATCTTATTAGAGAAAATTGTTGGTGTCAAAATTTTGATTGTTGACATGCATTATAGACAGTAACGACGAAAAGCCGACCTCCGTGGAGGACTGGTCTGCACAGTCCCTACGACTTCATGGCTTCCACAATAACTTAAATGTAATGGCTGCTGGCAGCCCGAGCGTTTTCTGCATGGTGTGCACCTGAGGGAGACTGGGTATATTAATCCAGTGCCATCTGTTAGCTGTGCTAAATACTAATATGATTTTCGTAAAGTGGACCATCTTGGGAACACGGACTACCTTTGGCTCGCCTACCTTACTTGACAACTTCGGGAAAACCTTCGAAATGTTCACTTTAAGAACCCTTCTATTTCAAATTACCGAACGTAACCTATTTCCTCGTGAACAATTTGGCTTCCGGCACAAACATTCGACTGTTCAACATATTTGCGTTGCAGAATATACAAACAAATACATAGGTATGGTTCTGATGGACGTTGAAAAAGCTTTGGATAGAGTCTGGCACGAGGGCTGTTGTATAAACTTTCAGTTTGACATACATAACAAGATTGTTCGACTTATCTCTTCATTTGTCTCAGATCCAAAGCTTAAAGTATCCATATGTACCGACATCTCACAGACCAAAATCATAGAAATGGGAATCCCTGAAGGTTACATTCATAGCCCATTATTCTTTACCCTATGCATTTCCAATATCGCTACTGATCCTGAAATGCAAACGGCCTACGCGTTGATGTCGTGGGATCTTATCATCCTGGAGTCGGGCTAAAATATCTTCCAATCTTAACAAATTTTTGGAAACACTTCAATATTACTATGACAGGTGGAAAATTAAGATCAACGCCAACAAAACAGAGAGTGTTCTCACCATAATGGTTGATCTCCGCTAAATACCTAGGTAAATTTCTTTTTCGAGCCCACATCCCTAACATTCTGACAACTGCCACAGCTCGGTTTCATCAAATTATATAACATCTTCAGTCCAGTAAGCCTCTGACACTTAAATACAGTGTTGTTAAAGGTTCAGGAATTTTAAACAAATTTAATTCCTGACCAGGAGAGAAAATCAGCAAGCGTAAATGGGTTCTGGACCGTAACGAACCGTTTTATCTTTAAAGCATCTCATTTCGGTCCCCGTATGAATTTAATTACGGTCCAGGAACCTTTTTTTCGGATGAATTTAAATAGGGTCCAAGTTCCGTATTGAAATGAAACAATACGCAACTTGGATCGAATTTAAATTGTGCGAGAGAGAAAAAGTTGTGGTCCTGTTCCGGAACCCAATAGAACCCTGCTTAGATATAAATTATTGCTGTACAAATTAATGATTCTATCGATTCTAATGCATACTTTTCTTGATTTTTCATACCTAAAAGGAACATCCAAACTGTACAAAAGTATCAAAATAGGCCAGTAAGACTTCTATGGGAAGCCGAACTCTCATGTGATAGCGACAGGTAAAGTCTTCGCAAACTACACTGAGGCAATCGAACTTGAAGAGTAAAGCCTTCAAGAAAACCAATCCTTCACTGAGAGCTGTTCGTGTCTCGGCCCCATACATTGCTCGAGAGACATTCGACTTTGACGGCGCATCTTTTGGAGGGACTGGATTAAGCTATCGATCCGCTGGATGCTGTAGCGAGCACCTAATTTTGACGCTAAATTTTTACGTCCTCCATCCTAGAGGTTCATCAAGCCAATCCCTCTCTCAACCTCCCCCCCGCCCCCCCGTTGAACTGCCTATCAGATCTCGACGCTCCTGGATATTATAACATGCCAGGATTATAAAGGGAAGCGTTCTGTGAAGAATCTGTGTAAATATGGATATTAATAGTTACTTATATTAATTTCAGTGTAGTATTTCAGAATAATGTTGATATTTTCGTTAAAATATCTCTTTTTTTTACTAACTCTTTGGCAGATAGATGTGCACTTGAAAGCAATGAGAGGTTCAAGCTTAATTTTTGGTTACGATTACATTGAAAGAGCTTGCTATTATTTGTAATTAAAAAATTTGCCTCTATCAGAAGTTCTCCAGGAGACCAGCATATTTTCAAAAATATAAAATGACGTTAGGCGGGCTCTCAAACCAAGACGACACACGGCAGGCAACAAGTTTGAGTTTGATTTTTGATTGATTGATTTGGTTTATTTTAGTTCGCATTTCTGCCACTGTTGGTTAATCGGGAAGATGAGGATGAGTGGTGATATGATGAAATTGATGAAGGGACACGTATGAATAACACCCAAGCCCAGTCCGGGATTCTAAACCGGGACTCCTGATATCATAGCGCGTTGTGCTAATCATTCCGCCACGGAGCCGCAAGTTGGTTCTTTTTTAAAGTCCACTTTATTCACATTAAGGCTAATCGGGGATGAACCTACAATTTAAAGTGTAATCCGAACCACTACGTGCCTCCATCGCGTATCGAAACCGGGCAAACACGGGGGTTTCACACCGAAGTGACAAGCGACACGGGCTACATCTAGCCTGCAGAAAAGCATTCACTACGCATGCGCTACCAACAGACTTAAGGCAACACGGTGCAAGATATGCCGACTACCGTGAGGAAGTGGTCCGACCTGGACATTTGCGTTATTGTAAGTGTCCCTTCATCACTTTCATCATATCATCACTCATCCTCATCTTGGACAAAAGTGGCAGAAAAGAGAAGTAAAATGAACCAAATCAATCAATCGACGATGCACTATATTTAGAAAGCGGCCCAGTCCGAGCGACAAACGTACGATAGGAAAGGTTGATTTCCAAGTGACTTGTCTCTTCGGTGTCTAACAGTAATATATAAGAACAGGAATGGGTCGACATTGAAGGTTCTGACTTCGAAACCCGGCAAGGATATGCCGTGATTTTTTGCGAATGTCTCTTCATATGTGTTATATCTTCGTGCATTCACATTGTTGCAATTAGCCTTTAGAACAAACAAATGCGATGGTGCAGGCGTATGTTAATAACGTTGTGCAAAACAGAAGATAATAATAATAATAGTGAACATTGCAAAAGCCAAGTGTGTACAGATTGCTACGCACACAATGAATGAAAATAATTTGTAGAAAACACGACATTGAAGCTGTATGATAAAATAACAGAAATATTCGATGTAGTTACTGTTCCCATAGGTAAGTACAAAACACAAAATTATTGGTTAAACGAAGAATGAAAAAGTGAATGTTAATGTAGAAGATGATTTAATTTATAAACGTGGAAAACTTGATTTCAGTTCTTTCTACATCTCATTTGCTCAGATTTACTATAATTTCATACTAGATACCAAAATTTAGTTTCTAACACAAACTAAGGAAACTCGAACAAATAATTTTCCTTCACCAGTATTTCCATCTAACGGACGTATTTTCATTCTACTACCTTTTCAACGATAATGTATAGGCTACGGGTACTATTATTAAAATTATTACAAAAGTAATATAAAGTTTACTACATTTTATTTTTGACCCTTTTTCACACTTTAATAATATAATCCTAGAGAAATTCGCATTGTCAGTATTTTCAATAGCTAATGAGCATTTTTTCTAATATAGAGCCAAATTCCTGGATATGGACTTCTACAGGACACAACACCAGTTGCTGGCAATAGATGAAAGTCATTTTCACAAGCCAAGCGTTTAGTCATCATCAAGGTAGGATTATTTTATTTCTTAAAATTAGAAATTTTAATTATAAATGTAATACCATGTTGTGACTAGACACTAGATGGAACATATTAATAATAATAGATGGCAGGAATAAATTGATAGCAAAGACTTCCCACATGCAAAAGTGCCAGATTTTAACACAATTTAAATTCTGTCTTTCAAAAGTGGATATAAATGTAAACTATATTTCCAAAAATAAAATCCTAGCGGGTGGAAGGATTAATTAGAAGTTTTTACCTCCATTTATTTTGTTTCGAAGTAGAAAGTTTCTAATTTGAATATTTTAATACGCATCATGAGAGAATAATTGGAATTTAGGTATTTTATTATTTTGGAATTGATTCGAAGGTGATTTTTTAAAATGGATATATACCTATCGACTGTATTTCTCGCAGAAATATTACTTCAGTTTACCTCACGGCATTGTACCCGCGAACCTACCACACGTATCATCTTACAACACTGTTTTCTGAGCTGAAAGTTCTGGTCACCCCGTACGGGTTCTTCAGGTTTGCAAAACAATTGACCGGCGCATGCGCAGAACAGCAATCTGACGGGAGAAAACCCAGTAGCCTATTACACATTTCAACTTGCAGCGAGACCGTAAAAAAATATCAAAGAAATCTGATTTATCACTGTTACATGGTTATTTTGCCGCGCGGTAATCAGATGTTGACTTTCTTGGCAGATTGACCACTGCTACACCGTCATTTTGCCTCGCGGCAATCTGATGGCCATAAGAGAAAGAAATTTCGCTTTTCTTATTCCTGATCTGTGCAAAAACTAATGCTAATTAGTTATCGGTTTTAAAATGTTTTCGAGTGGATAATAAATCATGTTAGTGGCAACCGTGAAAATGCATCATGGAGACGAGACCCTAGTGACCGAAACGTTGTAAAAAAAAAATTGACTGTCTCTGTGTAGACTGCGGAAGCTGGTCTGTATTGTAAGGTGACACTATACCCTGTCTCAACTATCTCTAGAGCAAGGCAGCGCATAGCTTTAGAGAAGTGGTGGAAATCGAGTGGGCAGAGAGAAGCAGTGCACACTGCTGGGAAGGCTGGTAGCTGCAGCCGCTCCCCCTCCACGCAATCCCGTTCCTCTCACGCAATCCCGTTGCTCTCACGCATTCATCGTTAAAGCGGTCTCGCGTCACTACTTGCGCAAATACTTGTTTTCGTTCGCCTGCTCCACAGATAGGTGGGACAAAGTGTACGTACATGGTGTGCATGTTGAAGCACACGTCCAACCAGAAACAAGCTTCGAAGGAGAATCCTTTGTTTACAGAGCCAGATATTCCCATGTCGCTAATATCACTCTCTGCACGTTGATGGTGAATACATTTGCTTTAATCCTATCTGCTGTTACCTGTTTTACTCCCGAGTTCGGTGTTTGCGAAATACAATTACCACATAAGCGTAACCCATTTCCGATCCCTAGGGGGAGGGTGGGTCAGTATGTCATTGAACAATGTAATCGTACACGATGGCATCAGAAAATGTTATGCTTGCATTCGGTTTTGAGCGCTGGGAAGCGTCATTGAATATGATATTCCCTGCTGTGCAGTGTGCTGAGCACGCCAGCGGTTGCTGTTGGCCGATGAGGTTGGGATTGATTCCAAAATACGAGGACGGTGAGTAGAATTAGGGAAAAGTAGGGACGAAGAAACGAGAATAGAGAGGGGGGAAAGGGAGGTAAAACTGGGAGGGTATGAATGAGACAGAGGCAGGAAGAGATAATAAAAGCCTGTGTGAGACAGAGAGAGAATAGGCAAGGAAAAGAGACGAAGATTGATCGATTGATTGATATTTATTTTATGGACACTTCAACACATTTGGGAGCACGAATGGGAGAGGAAAGAAGAGTTTACAGGTTTCTTGTTGCGAAACCTGATGGTAAGTGGCCTGTAGGAAGGCCAAGACGAAGATGGAGGGATAACGTTGAGATGAACTTAAAGGAAATCGGTAAGAATGGAAAAGATTGGATTGATCTTGCCCAGGATAGGAACAGAGGAAAGGCTTATGTTGCTGGAGCCATAAACGTTCGGGTTTAAGAAGGATAGAGACTTAGTTAGGTAGTTCAACACATTTTTTAGCCATCACATAATACGTGGACAAACTCTTTAACTAAAACAAAATTAAGAGCAAGGTCCTAACAAGAAAATAAATCATGTTGAAAGATTCCTTACTGAATTTTCAAGACAGTCATAGATCCCTTAACAAGAACTAAACCCATACTACATCTCCAGACCTTAGTTGAAAGCTGATGTTGTAAAGGAACATTCAGCACACATACCAAACACAGGGCAACACGATCCCATGCAGAATTATGCTGGTCGTGGTTTAAGGCACCAAAACCTCGTTAGGGTGCAGTTACCGGGGTGCGCTACGTGGGAGAGACTAAGTGTAAATAGGGTAAAGGTAGAGAGAGTCCCGCACCGTGGCTGTATGGTCTATATTTTGACCCAGGAATCTATGGCGCAAGCCCGTCATACCGGTAGAGAAGGGGAGACTGAGAGTTGACGGCTGCTCGTAAAGTGCAAGTACCAGAGTCTGCCATCCGGGGGCGACCCTCATGAGGGCAGCCCTCACACTCCGAATACTTGTGAGGCTAGTCGTGAGGTTGAACGAAAATGATAGCCTGTCATAAAGTGGACAAAAAAAGGATGGTTAAAAAGCAGTCTCCGTCAGATAATTCGTAGTTAATATTATGTCGAAATGCTATTGCTACAATCCTAGGCGTACGCAGGATATTATTTCGGAGGCGCTGGAATTTTGAAGATGAATAGTGCACCGTGCATTCTGGGAGAAGCGGTGCAATACAGAGTAAAATACTTCACGATTACTAGGGTTGGACCGTTACCCACGCCAATAGCGATACTTTAACCGATTCTGACCGGGTTGCGTATTTCACATGTGCACATTGAAATAGAGATTGGTAACGTGGTTTATAATGGAGAAGTTTCTGGTCACTTTTTTCAAAATTGTTGAGTACTTCTATGGCGTGCCTTACAATTTGACTATAATCTTGAACTTGTTGAAAGCTGAAAACTACTTATATTTTTCTTTCCCATCTATTAACTACTTTTAATACATTGCTTTATTTTTTCTACATTTTTCTATTACAGCTTCACTTTCACTAAGTCGATACTTATCCTCCAACGATTTATTTACATTCTTTTACCTTATGCTGCCATCTACTTTTCTATTTCGAAACACCTTTCTTTTCATTTTGTGTTGTTATGTTTCTTTAGCAACCCTTTTTAATACAAATAGGTGCGCGTTATAATCCTCTACGTCTCTTGTTTCCCCTTTAATACCAAAGAAGTGAGACGAGGATTATAAGAGCAGAGCATGGTTTTTCCTTTTCTTGCACTTTTAAGAACTTAAAATAAATCAATAGACTTTAGGTAAATTACACCCGGCCATGGGGGCCTATAAAGGGCGATAGACTGTAATGCAATATACTCAGCCTGTCCAGCCAGAGTCCAGTACGTCAGAAGTCTCTCGTAGTCGGCAAGGATCTGCCACGCTAAACTTCTCGCTCGACCAGCGCAGAAGCTCAGCCAATGGCAGAACCTTCCAGAGTCACCTGTCTGTTGAGTCTACATCCGTCATTTATGAGCAATATTACACTATGGGCTTACAGCGTTTATATAGTCAAAATTAAGGTTTTGGCGCTACTCAAGTGTTTGACAGATTTTTAAAGTAAGAATTCAAAATGTTTCTTGCTTGCATGTGACGAAAAACTTAAAATGACCCAATATATTTAGCAAATGCATAAGAATTTTTACCACACGCAACATTTTTAAAATTATTTCCTTTATTATTTCCAATAAGAAAGTCTATTTGCTTTCCGAATATTGATTACTATTCGAGTGCGTTGTCTTCCCCGACCAGATGGTTCTGCTTATGCTGGGGCTTAGTAGTCTGTGGTTTACAAAAAGTGTTCGCCCAAGTCAATGAAAAAACTGCCAGTTTCCTATCCTATAATACAGATAATAATATATATTAATGTAGATTATCATTGAGGCAGTCTGCTAGCCAATAGGGAGCATTCATGCACAAACCACGACCCCAATCTCTATTTCAATATGCACATGTGAAATGCGCGACCGGGTTGACGATGCTTGAAAATTGCAAAGAATAAAAATTGTTCAAAATACTGATTAATATTAGTGTGTGAGTAACTATTTCCAATTACATTCATCAAATTACAATAATTATTAAGAGTTTTACTTTAAAATAGTCAAGAATTACATAATAATATTATAATACCTCTTATGTAATCATAAAATACAGTTTTCCCACACGATATTGGCGCAACATTATTACTTGGAATTTTGCACGATAATTAGACACCGTGAAAGTACCGTGTGGCATTTTAGCGGACCCCGCAATAGACTTAAATTTCAGGAAAAGTATCGGCCGGTATCAGTAAATAGAATCCAACCGATACCACTGGTTAAAAGTTGTGCAAAGACAAAAGTTATTTATTTCTTTCATTTGAAAATTTTTAATTTTCTCAAAATTTCGGGAGGGGCTGTAGCTCCATCAGCTCTCCTCTTACGTACGCCAGTGACTACAATAGATAAAACAAATGGAAGAAAAACGATTTCACATGGAGTGTGACGTACTTGTTACGTTAGCAATATTTATGGCGTGCACACTTTTTCTCAGTGATGTGGCAATTCTTTCCTTTATGCAGCGTATAAAAAAATGATCGATTTGTTTAATTTTACTTCGCTTTTGTTCCACTTTTAGATAATTATGAAGATGAGGATGAGAAGTGATAATATGAAATTGATGAAGGGACAAACACACATAAACAGGACACAAGAAGAAGCGCACAGAGAATTTTACTGGCTGTGGTTCGTTAGTCTGCAACAATGCAGTTTGGGTGCCTTCGGGAAAGATTCATCACCTGAAAAACCGTGCTTCATTTCATTTACCAATAATCCGCAACCATGGATAAAGTTAGGAGAAATAAGACTTGGGAAATGAGGAATGAAATTCGATACAACTGTGATTCACCACACACATTACCCAATGGTTTTACTTTACCGCAAACGGTAGGATAATGCGATAAACACAAAACCATTACGTGTACATAACCAACATGCAGACTGGTGGGTAACCAAGGACCAAGTGCATCAATTTTACTAATGCTATCAAGTGGTAGCAGCCATTGGATGTTGTAGTTTCTCTAGCAACCATCGGGGTTGTACTGGCGTTGTCCGGAGGGGCAGAATGGCATGTGGCTCCCTCAAACCAAATCTCAAAGGTAACTACAAATTAGTATTTGAATTTTTATTATTTTACGACGCTTCTCTGCTATTCGCGACGACGAGGGTGGTGACTGATGATAAGATTCGATTCATGAAGGGACACAAGAACAATCCTTCCCAAGCCGGGACTCGAACCTGGGTACTTGTTGTCGCACTAATCGTTTCGATCATTACGTACCTTTTTTAAAATCAAACTGATTCACTTGTAAATAAATCTATTATTACTTTCGTTGTTTGAAATATTAATTGTTTTCTGTTTTACTGCATTATTACAGATGTTCATGATTTATATCTTGTTAAATATTAACAGGAAATGTATCGACTTTTTACTCTAAGGAATTGTAAATAATCGTAAAGCAGATGGGTCAATCCGTACCAAATAGTCCAGCACTGGTTGCTTGGCCATATTTAAAAAATATTTTTTTTCTTGTTGTAACTGCTATGCAAAGGTAGTTCAAAGAAGCATTATTTTTCTAAAACTTGATTTCGTTTAAAAAAGCCGGTCATTTTTGTTTCATCACTTGCGGTAGTTTTGGTCTATTCAGAGATTGTTGGAGCGTGATGCTGATCAGATCACCTCCGCAGTGACCGAGATAATGAACACCTGAAACCATTACCTACACTCTCCCCTATGAACCTCTATGTAACATGAATATTGTTCCAATGTGCGCGGGATTTTTCATATTTCAGAAAAAAAATATTTTTTAAAAATGTATACATATTGTTACAAATTGTGTGTACTTTACAGCTAAGATATTTTAATTAACGGAATGCTATTCGAAATCTTTTCAACCGAAACAGTGATTTACTAATGCTACTAATGTTAAAGGTAGATATTATACTTAGTTAATACCGTATCAGCCGGCCCCGTGGCGGAGTTGTTAGCACATCTCGCTACGACTCCAGGGGTCCCGGGTTCGAATCCTGGCCTGGGCATGGATGTTTTGCGAGTATTCATTCATCAATTTCATCATATCATCAATCATCCCCATCTTCGCAAATTAGCCAAAAGTGGCACAAGAAGCGAAGTAAAATAAATCAAATCAAATCAAATACAGTACCAGTAACTAATCCTGCTTGTCAATTATCCGTGTTATGAGTACTTTTTCTTCAGCAAGTCGTTCTGTCCTCCAAAACAACGTTGCGATTAGCTAAGAGTGGCAGAAAAAGGAAGTAAATAAACCAAATCAATCAATTCAAAACAAGTGTCGGACTGATGCACAAGCGTATGGCGGAAGAAAATGCTCTCTTGACGAGGAAGATAAGGGTTATATATGGAGTAGACTGTACCGTTACCTCACACCGACCGCGTGTGAAAGGTTGTTTAGTCCAATGCTTCTTAACCATCCATCGAGCCGCGTGCCGATGTTGGACTAGGGCGTTAATTCCACCGGGTCGCGCGAGGATTTCTTGAAGTTTGCCACTTGCAAGTCTGACCTGGCAACCACTTGGAAAGATGATCTTTCGCTCGGGGTTCACCAGCTTTAACACATCCTTTCTAGCCAGTGCTGGTGAGAAATCAAGGTCTCTGAGAAGGGATCGTCACCTGTACCAGGGGTGCCTATCCCCCACAAAACCTATCACGCACTCCTCCCAAAAAGGTAGAACTTTTGGCCCCCTCCCTTTTTGCCGAATTATTTACTCAAATTATTTTGGTCAGACAAAATTTGCGGAACAAAATAATACAGATATATTTAAGCAATATATGTTTACTTTAGGTGCATTAGGCTCACTTTCATGTTTGCTAACATAAAAAGTACAAAACTGCTCAGGCTCACTGGCATTGTTGGTGTACTGAACCTTATTCTTCACAGTTTGTCTGCTTGACTAACCTTGTATTAATGCGAACAGCACGTCCCTCCAACCCCCATCCAAACCGATTCTAAAGGCATAAGAAGTGGTGTTTCATTTCAAGCCTATCGCCTCAATCACCCACAGATAGGTAGAAAAACTACATAATAACCAAAACTAAAAATCAAGAAATATATTTTTAAATATATATTTTTTTTATTTATGAAAAATGGGAAAGATAAAGTCTTCCCGCGAACATTGGAGCAATATTCATGTTACGTGGAGGTTCATAGGGGAGAGTGGAGGTAGATGTTCATAATCTCGGCCACTGCGGAGGTGATCTGATCAGCACCACGCTCCAACAATCTCTGAATAGGCCAAAACTGCCGCAAGTGATGAAACAAATATGACCGGCTTTTTTAAACAAAATCAACAGTGGCCGCGGTGACGCGTCTGACTACCATGCTCAAGATCCCGGGTTCGATCCCCGGCCGGTTCAAATCCGGGAAGTTTTCTAACGTTGGAAGCGGCCCCGGCGCCCACCCAGCCTCGAATAACATGGGTACCTGGGGGAAACCCTGTGGGGTAAAGGCGGTCAGGGGCGTGATGCTGATCACATCACCCCCACTCACGTCCGGATCAAGAAAGTGTGGGGCGTTACCCCCCCACCCCCTATACGCCTTCATGGCGTGGTGCTAAGCACAGGGGAGCACTTTACCCTTTTTTTACCTCTTTAAAAATCAATAACAAGTGAATCAAACGAAACGACCCCCCATTTCTTTGTGAAGATATATAAAGAATTGGTATAAAATATTGTCCCCCCCAAAAATTTCCATGACGCAGGGACGTCATGAAACCCCCTGTGCCCACCTCTGACCTGTACAGCATCCAAATTTGAATTTGACGGTGGGGTCTTTCACGAGTTAGAGCCGGAAGGATGAAGGAATTTGCAGCCCAAGCTGGCAACTTGGGTTCGACTGCGATAACATGAAATGATTTCGCGGCAGTGGCGGTGAGCGATCTAACTTGGGGGCGCGTTGCTTCCCGCCTCCAAATTTGGAGGTTGACGGACGGACACCACGGTCAATTTTTAATTTGCACAGCATTTTTTTTAACACATATATTGAAATAGAAATATTTTGATTAATTGGAATTTTTCGGCGTCCGAAATGGAACATGCTAATAAAAATCAGCATTTACCAAATTAATTTAATAATATTGGCCGGAGGAAACTCAAATATTCTATTAGACTCAGTCGTTTTCAAGTAATTTAAACAAAATTGTATATTTGTCCACAAGCCAGACATAATCAAATTAATACTTTATGACTATGCCATAATTTATTTATTAATGTTAAATTTAATTAACGTATAAAGTTTTACAAATGGAAAGTCATTCATTTAAAAACAAATTTACCGGGCCGCGGGCTAACGAATGTTGTGAACCACTCGGCTACATTTTTCGCAGGGCCTACCAGATTGCGTAGTGTTAACGATGTAGCCTTGAAATTAAGCCGGGGGTTGTCACATTGTGGTTCGAAAGTTTAGGTCCAGTCACGATTAGCCTATGTGTTCACAAATTTGATGGAACTACAGTTTCCATAAAGATATAGGTCTTAAGAGGTAGCGATGATTGAATTCGGTTATTTTACGTCGCATTTACTTTTGGCTAATCGCGACGATGGGGAGGTATAGTGGTACGATGAAGGGACAGTCACAAACATATAAATGGACAACACAACATAGTTCCTACAGAGGAATTTTCCTGGCTGTAGGTCCAGGCACGAGGACCTTGTTAGCCTGCAACATGCCAGAAGTGAAGAAGTCACTTTTCCATTTTAACATCTTGTCGTTATGTCGTGTAGCTGACGATGTTTTTATACGGGAATTATAACTTCCTAGAAGTTTTACTTGAATGTTTCTCTTAGTAATTATTCTAAGGGGTTCCCTTGGGCTTCAGCCCTCACAAATTCTCTCAAATCTAAATTTCTTACTATTATCATCTTCTTGGCTTGCAAATTCTTATTTTCTAAAACCATACCCTTCTTGGAACAGCTCAAAATTTATAATAAGCTATTCGTTACACACAATAGGCCTGTGAGAAGACCAGGACGAATTGAAATGGGGGCTCCTCGATTGACTAGTGGTAAAGTAGTCGTCCTGTAATCAAAGGGTCTCGGGTTCGATATACATACATGTCCGACCCACATAGTGGTTCGAATCCCACATTAAACCCTAATTCCAGTCCCGATTGTATTGTAATGATGGATCTGAAGGATACTGGTAAGGATATCCACGAGTAGATTATCTTGTCCAGGGATAGCTAGAATACTTATGTTGCTGCGCATTAAACCTTCGGGTTTATTAATGCCACAGAGTTAGTATTTTCACACAATTACTCGTATTCTCGTATTTTACGTCGCTTTTCAGCCTCTTTCAAGCTAATTACGACGACGAGGTTGAATGCAGGCACCTAACTAGAAATATAATTCTGGGGGTCCGAACTAGGCATCTAATTATTATTATTAATATAAATGTTTAAATTAATTCGTTAATATAATTGATAGCCCTTTTCATAATAATATGTAAATTAATTAATTATGTATTGTTATTATTATATGAATTGGTTAAAATACGGTAAAAGAATAGAGATATATAACAGAACGTATTCATTATCTAGCTGACGTGTTGTTAAGATAGCAAATATTTGTACGGAAACAACTGTCCTGGCAAGGAAATTAATGTCAAGCAGTTAAAGAATTGAATATTTATTGAATAACTAAATAAGATGTTAGGCCAGGTTGATGAAAAGTAAAGTTCCTGATTAATATTTTCTGTATATTATTATAATCAGTAGTGTGCATAAATATTCTTTGTCACTGTCATCCAAAGACATATGATAGCAATGTAATCCTTTCCTGCCAGTAACTTCGGCGGAAATAAATTAACTATCGAATATACAAAAAATGCCAAACAAGTAAATGTTCATTTAATTTTTGTACTTGGTAAGTCTTTCGGGAGGGTCCGGACCCCCTGCATCCCCCTAAATACGTTCTTGGTTGAATGGCCGACCCACGATCTTGCTACTGAAGTTTACAATATCGAGTCTTGATCTGGACTTGAGTAGGTGTCCATTGTTTTAATTTAATCATCGTCGTCGCGATTAGCCTAAAGAGGCAGAAAAGAAGTAAAATGCAACGGTACATCCAGGTCCAAGGCGAGAATCGAACACGGAACCTATATCACTCAACTCGCTCGTCATTACCAAATCAGGCACTCCTATCGGATCCTAACGCACACTACTGCAATTAATAGCTGTTTCTTGACCAGGCATGGTTGTAATGGCAGAGGAACGGGAATCGTAAAATCGAAACAAGGAATGTCCATTAACCTTCAGAACGCATTAAAAGTCATCTAGCGCACGGACACCACGCAATCCATGTCTTAATATCCCCCTCCCACTCCTCCTCTGAAAAAAGGGTTTTCTCTTCCACTATGCACGTATCATATTCCACCGATGTTTTGTGCTATGAGATGTATTCTTGGACCATTATGCGGGTTTATAAGCCCGTTTCTGCCTGGGCGGCTTACTGTACACATCGGAGAAAGAGAGGGAAATATTCCGCTGGCGTCGTAATGCACCGCGCAGAATGTAGATGTCGCGTCGATCGCGGATCCACCAGCTGACGTTTCGCCCGCACAGAGCAACGCGGGAAGCGTCATGTACCGGTGGTCAGCTCACCAAGTTGTGCAGTGCGAGTAAAGCGTCTGTGTGTTTTTGGATAGTGTTTTGTTTTGCGTTCAGTTTATCGTAACATGGATCTCACTTAATAAGCAAAACAAAAAAAAAAAACAATGAGACGGTTTCTGTGTGTGTGAGTGCGAGGGAGCGTTAAAAAAAATAAAAGTAAATGCATACCGTTGTGCGGTGTTGGGGGTGGCGTGGCCCCCATTTGATTTCCGAAACGCAAGTTCAGTTCTGAAAAGAAAAAGTTTTAACAGAAACCAAGCGTGATTTTTTTCGTTTTTTTTCTTCACATTCACAAAGTAAGAGTGTGTTCTCACACGCTACTGCAATGTGACACCATTTTTAATGTAAACAATGATTCAAACAATAGGAAGCGTTAGTGTGCTAGTGTTTATTGTTCATCTTCTAGTGAACTTTTCTTTCTGTAACGGTGAGTCTTGAGAAAATATTTTAATTTCTATTATGTAAGTTGTTCTTTACGGTTATAACTTGTAATTTGTAGTAAGTACAGTGATGTTTATACGTAGAAAATTGCCTAACTCTTCACGTAAGAGTTTTTGAAAACAAATATTTACTGTTACGACTCAGTAGTGCGGCAATGCAACGTTTTAAAACCGCATTTATTTTCCCCACGATATTATTTGATTGTTTGG
The DNA here is from genome assembly GCF_977018435.1 of Lepisma saccharinum. Taxonomy (NCBI): domain Eukaryota; kingdom Metazoa; phylum Arthropoda; class Insecta; order Zygentoma; family Lepismatidae; genus Lepisma; species Lepisma saccharinum. The sequence goes on from NC_139239.1 coordinate 23,115,795, forward strand.
TAACGGTTCCGATTATTTTGTGATTTGTTTTTCAAATTATCCTAGCAGGAAGACTAATTATCGTAGAATTTTGGCAATCATTGTGACACGAAATTTTAACCTTCCTTAAAGTAATGAGCACGGTTTGGATTCAAAAAAACTTATTTATGTTGAAAAAATTACAACTTAAATATTACCTTACGCAAGCATGCTTGCTTCCCATGGACAATGTACGTATTTTCCATTGACAAGCGACTGTAAGTATCGTTGATTAATGGGAATTAATGTAGAAGTATATCGGAACCTTAGTAGAATGCATTTTGGGAATTTATTTTAATGCTAAGAGAACGAAACCTGACCTGCTTAACCTAACCACGAAAGCATATATTGAACAAAATCTTATGTAATCGCTAAAAATCCGCAGTATGTGTTAACAGACGTAAATCGAAATCGAACCATGTAAGAATTGCATTCTTAGCATGATGAAATCGCAATAAAACGAAAGGAACTAGCTTGATTGTTTTTGAGCAGGATTTTCTATCCATGTAATTAATTTTTATTTATTCTTAGTGAAAGCTTTTCTGATTAATGCTACAAAACGTTGAAATTAGTGAATAAATTACACTACTTAATTCGTTGACTGCACAAAGTGTTTGGTAGATCGTGACAAAGTATGTAACTTTTTTTTCACGTTTTAATTCGGTACGGTGCTAAGCGGTTAACCTTTTCTGCACTACTCAGTTGCGTAATTTCACCCAATTTGAATATTTATATTGTGGTTAGCTACAGCAGTACGTTTCAGCTTCCTTCCCAAAGTAAATTGTTTCCTTTTAACGGTTGAAATGGTGGTTATATGGAACTGTTAAGTTTTCTTTAGTCGATTGCGCAGTGCAATTCGACTCCGTGTGTGCTTTCCCATTGCATTCCTTGTTAACGACAACGCGTGAAATGCCACTACACTTCTTTTCAACCTCACGTCATCGTTATTTCTAGAAACAGTAAACGACCTTTAAAATTTGATAATGAAGCAGATCGAAATATGTTCATTATTTGTTTGTCACGAGAAACATAGTATAATTGAACCACACTTACTCTGTGCACATTACGTTTCATGTTGATATCTGCTCCATCTGTCCAAAAATTTGCAAGCGACTTTGAAAAAGAAATGTGTAATTAAAAGGAATAACTTCCTTTATGCGTATGACTAATTCATTGCTGTATAATTATGATAGAAATAAAGTTTTAAATTTGTTGAATTGTTGTTTTAAGTCCACTTCATGCACAGAAAGGCTAATCGGGACTGGACCTAAAGTTTTAAGTGGGGTCCGAACCACTGTGCAATGTGCGGTTTGAAATTTGTTTTAAAATATTTTCTCTTCTAGTTGTAGCGCGCGGCGTTATAGTTGTTTTATTGTTAATTGTTGGTAACATTTTACTTTAGTTTACTAACGGATGACGACATTTAGAGCAGCTTTTAGACCGTGTCGACAAGCAATACACGACACGACTGTTTTACCCCGAAGTGACAAGCGACATGTGCAGAGCACCGGTACGAAAGGTTGCTTTTATTTCTGAATTTTCCTTTCCAAGTAATAATTGTCGCGCGTCGCTTTGGTTTGAAAGATTCTAACACAACCAAATCTTGTTGAAAGCAGAGGCCTTCCTTTATTTATGCGATACATAATCAAGTAGATGGGCGGCGTAATATAACTAATACTATGAGTATTACCGTGCAAATTGTCCATGACTATTTTCATTAATATTTATCTTACATCCTATGTATTTTTGGAGCGAATTTACAATACCGGAAGTATCTTCAATTGCTTTCAAATTCGGCATACTCACTAATTTTGGCCTCCTAATCACGAATCTGCAGTTAAAATTTGGCGGTCACGTCTAGAAATTGCAAAATAAGTCGAAAAAAGTGGGTCCGTGAGAGGAGTAAACACCCTTGATTTATGAAGAAAACAACTATTTTTTGCAATGATTGGCGTTTCAAAACTATGTTTATGATGACCCTTAATTTTAACTATGCTTGCCCAACCTAACCTAACCTTACCGTGAATGGTTCGTGGGGCAAACATGTTTTCCACCTTTACGCAGGACGCCATTTTCTCACATGCAAATCAACGCTCCGTGCAACGGGTCTCACTTATTACACAACACTTGAGCAAATAAAGAAAAATGAGATAAATAATTTGTAAGCCATTTATAAAGTAAATATGTTTCCCCCGGAAATCATAAGTTTATGCGTCGTTTATAAAAGTCTTCCTTAAAAATATTGTCCTGTGAAAGAATATTTTTGCACACCTTTTATGATGAAAAGGGCAATAATACACACATAATTGTTTCAAAAAGCTAGTATTTCTGAAGTCTAAGATTTCTTGTGAAGTTACGTTTCGTGTACAATAAACTTCTTAATCCTGAGGAGGGTGGAATACTCGGTGTGTTGCGTAGTGGTGACGTAATCGGGTGTAAGACGACCTTGGCACCAGAACTCATATGGAAATTTGTGCAACACTGTTGGCCCTCCTTGCGGATATAAAAAAAAATGTCGCAACTGAGCACACGCGACAGTGGTTACAGATATCCTTCTCTTTTGCTTCCTTCGTCATAGGTCATAATTTAAAATTTCATATATCCAAGCATTTGATATCTGCGTGTTGTAATATTGTTATTTCACTATTCGTTCATAATTCACACATAAGTTAAGTGAATTACTATTGTTGGAGGAGGGATTTACTTCTCCTACGGTCACACTGGAACTGGTTTCGGCCGTGTTCTGTCCATTTCCACCGCAGGAAAAGCGTCAGTGTGCTGGTAGAGTTTGAGTTGGTGTCTTAAGTCCACTCTGTGCACAGTAAGGCTAATTGGGACTGGACCTACAGTTTATAGTGGAATCCGAACCACTATGTGCCTCCACTGGGTATAGAACCCGGGACCCCTTGATTACAAGGCGACAACACTACCACAGCGCCATCAGAGAGGCGTGTAGAGTTTGACGTGCAGAATGTACAGAAATGGAATATTGGAGAGAGTGAAGGGAGTGGGTTAATGAAACTTTTTTTCTTTGCACCTGTTTTTAATAACGAAAAATTGTAGTTTGTGCTTTGCAATTCTTCCGTAATTTTAAACCACAGTTCCCGGCTCCCGTATGTTGTTCTTGATTGACGCGTGTAATGGTATACGTTCGTAAACCAAACCAATAGATTTTTCATTGGCCATCGTTGCAGCACACACAATGCAAGATGTCGGATACAGTATAAAGAGCAGACGGCACTACACTTCTGGCCAATTCAACTAGAAAGAATGAAGTGGTTGGTGAACACGGGACTTCCTCGGCTTCATTGCAACCGCTCACACTTGTTTACAACGCAACTGCGCTGCTGGCTCTGAATTAGATGAATGAGCTAGTAGGGAAAAATTGGATAATAGAGAAAATTATATCAATAATTATAGTTGAAGTTGTGATTCGAACACCACTTTACTTCAAATAAAGTTCCGAGATATCGGTTTACCCTCTGACAATCGTTTTGTCAAGTCCACGTAGAGCCCAGTACATCCTCCCCCCAAATGTTTCCCACAAATAGCGTCCGTTTTAGGAACTAACAGTGCTTGTCAAGTTCACGCGGAGTAAACGAGATGTTGGCAATTCAGTTTCTTTAGACATTTCATAACGTGCGGTTGTGTTGTGCTATTTTTTATGCAATGTGGAGACGTTAGGAGTTTAACGTCGTCGCAGTTCTTGTTGGGTGTCTAAACACTGCAGGTTAAAGTGACGACAGCGTTTCTCAGAAAAAAAAAAACCCAACAGATGCTGGCCCGAAACCAAATAACGTGTCCGGTCGGTTTCCTCTCGAGCTATGACAAAAATACAGAACTGGCGTTCGAATCAGAACTTCAACTATACACATACTCATACTCATTTTTCCTACTAACTCCGAGTCGCCATTCTGATTGTTGTGTTCGGTCTGCTGTGTGCACCAGTGTAAATGCTCAGCTGAAACCGAGTCCATTGTGACCACACCTGCGTTGGATCCGGTTTCTGCCTAATTTTTGCACTAGCATGTTCTGCCGAGTTTTACTGATGTTAGAATTTGTTATGCAGAATGTTTCGGAATGGTATTGTTCAGCCTTTTATTGAAAATAATATACTGGAAAGGGGAAAGGGATGACTTTATGAGCATTTAGAAGATTTTTATTATTTGAGTGTATTTTTTAGGGATGTGCGGAACCCGAAAAGACTGTACCGGGAACAGGAAAAAAATCCCGTCCCGATCCCAACTTCCAGAAATTTCAAATGATTTTGATTAAAAGTTGTCAATTCTCGATGTTTTATAACATTATAATTGTCGGATATTTCTTGATATTAGTGGTTTTTGTTCCACAAATGCGGAAACAATCAGTTTAAGGATGGATAGCGAGTAGATTTTTTTTGACATTTTTACACTGTGGAAATTCTTTCAGTTTCCCAAATTTCCAGACTTTGTCCGCGCATATTGGCAGAGGAGGAGGAGGAAAATCGAGTGGTGAAAGCGCAGCGCTGCCAAACGTACGGTCCAGACCTTAGTCCGTACGCCAAATGCACGACTTGTCAAAATTTGTTCTTGCAGTTTTATCCCTAAAATTCCCCTAAGAAATTCTTATACCAATCGTACGGACCTGGAGACAGAAATAAGGTCCGTTTGCCATGTGCGTTCGGTATTATCCTTTTCAAAAGTTTGCAACGCTGCATAGGTAATCGGGTAACTCCCGTCGCCCATTACACAATCCCGTTTCTCTTACTGTTCATTGGTGGAGCCGTCTCGGGTCACTACTTGTTATCGTTCCCCTGGTCTACAGTTAGCTGGTACGGAGTTTAGACTGGATAGACCGGTGCCCGTGTAAACGGGTGAATCATGCTGCTTCCCTCGCCACTTTCGTTTCATGGCCCTTTAGTCTTCAATGAAATGCATTAAAACCACACCGTTTTTCTAGCTACTGTAACGATGAATGATGAATTTATGAAACAGACTAAGAAAATGCCAGTTTCCTGACCGAAGATTGTGATAGTTCTTGATTGACGTTTCTCCGTAAGTATAACTTTCTGAAGACAAGCACGTACTTGTCGAACCTAGGACACCTGACTCGGTAGCGCGATACACACTGATAAGGATATGCATGAAATTTAATTTATGTATTTTCGTCGTTCTTCGAATCATTTAATCCCATACATTTTTATGACATGTAGAAAATGAAGTGTTTGTATGAATCAAGGGAAACATTGAAATGCCTTTTTCTACTTGAATAAAAATTTAAGGCATATTCTAACATCAGCGACTTTTAATCCATTAGTTCACATGTTCTATCGACCTCCGGGGTGGAATTTTTAGCGCAGCGCGCTACGAATCCTGGATGGACATGGGCTGTTCTTTCTTGGTGACCGTTCATCAATCCATGATATCACCGCTCATCTTCATCGCCACGATAAGCCAAAGTAGTAGAAAAGCTACGCCAAATACCAAAAATACAAATGAAATACAGCTCTCTCAAACAGCAAGTTGAAAATGACTAGCATACGAGTATAATGCATCGCACAAGATATGACATTATTTAATGGATTACAAGAGCAGAAACATTATTCTAAATTTTATTATGGACTAATTCTATTGTAACCATTCAAAATATTAGTTTTGTTTGGATTTAAGTTTCAGGGCGAGTAATACGAGAAGGAATTTCCAGTTTCTTGTTTAGTTTTCCTTCAGAGAATTCACGGAAATCTTCGCTTTGTTTGCTAACGCTGTTGTCCGGGCATGTGTTGTCTTTCCGTGCCACTAAAGACGTACTGGTGATCACAGATATCCTGCGTGTTTGCCTTGTAATTTAGCGCTCCCGGGTTCGATACCCGGAGGACACACACACGGTGGTTTCGTTCCCACTTTAAACTGTAGGTCCAGTCCCGATTAACCTATCCGTGCATAAATTGAACTAAAAACCTGAAACTCAGACAAACATTTGGAAAACTGCTAATACAAAGTATATTTACATGGTATAGTTTCTTTTCAAATGAGCTCAATTTTTCATAGAAGGTGTTTTCCAACTAAAGCTAAAATGGAAGCACTTTGAGAGAACGGTTCACCTTCTTATCACTTAAAGGTACGAGTTCGAGTCCACGCCACGGCATGCTCCATTGTGTAATTACTCCCGAAGAGTAATAACAACGGCATTATATTTGATTCGATTTAATTTTTGTTGTTTAGTGTCGTTTATCTGCCACTTTAAGCTAATCTCGACGATGATATGATGATATTGATGAAGGAGCACTCACGAACATTAATGGCCAGACCAGGATTCGAACCCGGAACCCCTAGCGTCGTAACACGCTGCTCTAAGCACTTCGACGCGGAGATCGGCATCTACGGCGTTAAAATATGAGCTGCCACCGAAATGTGGTCCAACAGACAATCGTTAACCACTACACTATCGGGAAGGTTCATTCTTTAAGGAAGGCTGTGCCTGTAGTGAAATAATGTTGTACAGTAGGTGGTTGGGCGAAGGGAGGATTCCCCTGCCTCTGGTCTCAAATCAACCTTGGAAACTCTACTCTGCTGGAATTCCGATAACGCTGGAATTGAATCTTCAGCAACCTAACCAACAAAGTAGGAAGTTCGTATTCGCATGCCATGAATTTTACTTACGATAAGGCATCTTCCTTCTTGTTTTCCCACCCTCACATAACGTGGGGTGATACGATACTCCTCTTTCCGATCCAATGTTTCTTTGACAATTATCTTTTCAGCTGAATACGTTGCACGTATGGCAAAGACTTTACTGTACATTCATAAGAAATTTAGTGTTGTAGTAAAGCCAGTTATCTATGCTTCCTTGTGAAAGATAACTTATAAATATGAAAGGTTTTTGATAACTTACATGGTGTTCTTTCAGTTCTTGCAGACATTTCAGTGAGTAGTTTACTAATGAAGGGCCTCCCTGATTGCGTACTGGTAACGTCACTCGTGGTCCCTGGTTCGATACCCGTTGGAGGCCTTTGGGATCCCATTTTAAACTGGAGACCTATTCCCGATAGGAATTGGTCTACACCAAGTACAACTTCTGAAGTTGTCTGAAGAAGACCTTGCTAGAAGGTTGAAACGTTACGTTTAGTTTATGTTTTATAATAAAATTAATTTCAGCCTTGGTCAGCATATTGAGTTTATCAGATGATGTTCCTTGATTCATCTTCCTGCATCTTTTTGGATATGCACTTAAATGTTTGGTCTGAGCTACAGAGTTTATGCAGCTCAGGCGAAACGTTTAAGTGAATCATCAAAGAAAATGCATTTTGGTGCATGAAAACGCATCAAGGTGCATCAAACCGCATCAACTGATGCATTGAAGTGCATCTCCACTGATAAGAATCCTCACTTGCATCAAATGATGCACTTTGGTGTTTCTCTCACGACATACAAAAATACACCCAAATGCATCAAATGCATCAAATGCAAATCTGATTCTTTGAAGCCATAAAACACAATTTAGTGAATCACTCAATGCATTCTGGTGCATCAATCGTCATGATGCATTTAGTTCTCTGAGTACATACAAAAAAATTAAATGCATGAACCGTATTTGATGCACCAGAAACGCATAGATTGATGTACTGAAGTACATCAAGGCAAGAACCAGGTTTACAATTTGACGCATTTTTGTGTATCATTTGCAAATATGACGCCAAAGTTCACTACAGGCGAAAATTCTAACCATTTGACTACGCAGGAGTCCTGTTGGTTTGTTTAGCCAGACATTTCTTTCCTAGAGGGAACAAAGAACGAGTTAACAATAAAAAATTCAATTACGATGAAATCTCGTCTAGTTCTGACAGCAACACTTCATTCCCATTCCCTGGGTCTGCCTCTTCCAAGACGGAGCTCATTTCTTTCCGAGCTACTTCCATTTACCCTTATCGATGTTTTTTTTTTGGCGTCACAATGCTTGCAGCAAGTGTGCATTGCTTCACAAAACTTATGCGTTCTCATTGCTTGTGCGTTCTCAGTGGAAATGCCCTTGCCTTGTAATCAAGAGGTGGTAGCACATGGCACACCTGACCTTCCTGGTGAAGTGGTTATACAAGGGCAATATGACGCCAGTATTCTGGGTTCGAATCCCGGAATGGGCATGTGTGTTCTTCGTTGAGTGTCCCTTGTTTATTTTTTTTCTGATAAAATCACTACGAAAACACGTATTTCAGGATTGAAAAAAAACAAACAAAGAAACATCTGAAATACATATTCACATTCCTTGACATGAAACTAAAGAATCCTCTATACATTTTCAAGAAAGAACGAAGTCAATAATATGATTTTGAGCTTGTTAAGTTAATCATCATTGTTTTGATTGGTGCTTGAAATGGTACTTTTTAAAGCATTTTCCCAAAAGTTTGCATTTCCATCCCGTAGTATTCTTTCCACGCTTTACTAGAATAATGCCATAGAAATTTTGAGTTCTTGTATATTTTACATCTGCTTTATACAGCTTTAAAGTTAACCGCGACGATGAAGATTAATTGAGTATGTATTTTTAATTTTCTTTATTTTGGATCGTTTATCTTTTACGTTTGGCTAGTCGCGACGATGAAAATGATTAATAACGAAATTTCTTAATGTTTAAATAAGGTAGTCACCTTTTGTGATAGAGACTCAAGCCCGGAACCTTCAGCCTCTCAATCGTAAGTCGACCACTCAACTCGCCGGGCCAACTGGGCGGCATTATGATTGATAGGATAAAATTGGCGAGGGAATGGAATTTTAAGTTACATTTTCAGTACACTTGATGGACAGATAGGCAAATTGGGATTGGACATACAGTTTAAGGTGAGACCCGAATCATATTATGCCTCCACCGGGTATTGAACCAGTTACCCTTTGATTACAGGACGATGACGTTACCATTACACCACCGGGGAGGCTTAGAAAAATTATATCAAAATAGACAAGAATAAATTATCTAAGATGGGCTCCTAATGAATTTAGAAACCAATGTCACGTGAGTGACCCGGGTTCGATTCTCAAACAAAGTGGCCCCGGTGTTCACACAGCGTCTAATAAAACTGGTGGAATTAAAGCAACTGGAGTGTGGTGCTGATCACGTCACCTCCAAACTTGCAGAGATCTCGAGTGTGGAGACTCGATTAATCTCCATAGCTTGTTTCAATGCTTTTGGGAATTAGAACACAGAAGCGAGAATTACCTACCCACTCCCTTTGATTCGAAACAAATGTACTTTTAATAAAGCTTAAAATAATAAAACTTTAACCTATACTTAAAAAAAGAGGTGCAATTTATTATAGAGGAAAATAACCAATCCCAGACCCCACTCCCTAAGCCGGGAGTAGGTGCTGCCAAGTGGTGGCAATGGGCGAAACACTCAGGAATAACGGAAAGATTGTGTATGGAAAGTATCAGCAGTAACGTGCAAGTATCAGGTGCTGTAGTCCGCCATGACTTGTTTTTGTGTGAAATGAAAGCTTGTACATCGGTGCACAACAGTGGAGATTTTGCTAATTAAGAGAGAGAGATAAGTAGCAATCTTGTTACAATTTAGACACTAGTAAGTATTATACTTTGAAATTATGGTAATGGTTTGTTTGAAGATGCGTGTGGTTTTATTGTATAAACAATAAGACTCCACGAGTAAAATGCCCTAAGAAGGACCCCTCAATGAATGCCTAACATTACAATTGCAATTGAAGCAAAGGGCCGTTACTCGTTAGTAAAGTTCTTTTACATATTGTTTTAGATTTTCAAGGGAAAAGGCAATGCAGGTGGGACAAGGTGGGATGTCCAGAAAATGGAAAGGGCGATTGACGCAGTTAGGATATTGGTAGTCTATATTATATTACTTTTGTACATCTATATTCTTTATGCAAGCTCAGTAAATGTAATTAATTTACTACATATCATATATTTACATTTCTTTGCGTCTTTTCCAATTTTTGGAACTTGTTAAAGGAAGTGTCCGACTTGCCCCTCTTTCTCCGTTGTTACTTTTCGTCTCTTTTTACAGAAATGTTTACTGGCAAAGTATCATGCTCTTTAAGATGGATTAAATTACTCAAAACGTTAGCAAACATATCAAAGAACCCATTTTATTAAATTTCTACTAGAAATAATATGCCATAATGACACCAGGGATAGAAAACAAAAACGGGGTCCTACTTTGGTCACATTCCTCTATTAAATGGTTTATATTAAATTTAATTATAATTAGAAACATTCTCACGAAAATTTCCCAATAAATAACTCGCACATTCCTACGGTTTCAACACCATAGTTCATTTTAATCTACTAAGGTCAATACACCATTGATATGATGGGCATAATTGCATGAATGAATCTCAATTTATGTCCATTGTGAAGACAATGTTAAATGAGTGCAATCCCTGCAGCTGGACCATGATTCAACGCATTGCTCTTCATTGTGGGCTAACGACTCGCAGGTTACGCTGAATACTAGTGTCAAAATTCTGTACGTTGGTGCGTGTGATGATATATTAGCGATCTCATTCTGATACCACAGTGGTTACTGTGTATACTTCATATTAACTCTCTCGCACTTGCAAACACAAATCCAAAGATATTACGTTAGTGGGTGGTCATCATTGTTCTCATTTCGTTGGCCTTGCCTACGCGGACTGTCTTCTCTGTTGCGGTGAGCTCGCTGGTGAGAAATAGTACTCAAGCCCCTTGAGAGAACGACACCAGATTAACTTAATATGCGTCACATTGTGTTAGGATTCTAATAAGTAATGCTACAAGAAATGCGATGTAATTGGTGATCTTTTCTAAAGACATCAAATGTCAACCTTTATTCCACGTAGTACACCCTGGAGTACATTTTGCAGACTAACGAAGCTCTGGCGTTTAGACTCTCGGCCAGTATAATCCTCTGTGGAGCTTGTGAAATGTGTAGTCAATATGTGCTTGTTATTGCCCTTTCATCAATCGCATCTTCATCTTCGCGATTAGCCAAAAGTGTCACGAAAGCGAAGTAAAATTAAGCCAATCAATGAATATAAGAAATACCATCATCCGTCTATCCGCCTGAAATTATACTACGTCAAAGAAGTCTGTGGAGCAAGCGAACGGAAACAAGTCCTCTGCGCATGTAGTGACTTACGAGGGGTCGGCCAATGAACGCGTGAGAGGGAAAGGAATTAATTACATGTAGGGGAAGACGCTAGTGCAGCTACCAGCGTGCACTGCCTCGCTCCGCCCACTTGCTTTCTCCCCTTCTGTGCCGTTATGCGCGACGTTACTTCATAGACTCCTGGGACATCATTAAAGATGTATTTGGTGAACTGAAAGATCTGATGCCTTCTTCCGGTTGGTCCATCTGGCTGCCAGTGGTGAAGCAAGTAGCACATCAGGTGATCCATGAGTTGTCGTGAATTATTAGAACTACGAATATGAGACTCGGTACTCGGAGTTACTTACAGTTTTCAGGCCGAAGCGACACGCATGACTTGGACATGAACCTTCAGAAGTACTGAAGCGACATGACAAGCTGCGCACGCCGCTTGTGTCACTCGGACTGGGCCGTTTTCTCAAGAGCGTGGCATCGTGCCGCCCAGGTCTGTGAAACTTGCCTGTCGCTTTGGTATGAAAGCTTTTTTAGAAAGGAAATTAAATTATATGTATATGCATGAAATGGGTACGGGTGGGGTGGGGGTGGGGGTTGGTAAAGGTGGCCGGAATGTGGTGCTGACTATATTACCTTTAAAGCTTGGGACCCAACCCCCTCACATCCCCTATATATTCCCCATGGAATGATGAAAAGTGAACGGAGAACTTGACCTTCTTTATTTGCGTTAATATAGTTGTGATAAAACAATAGTTTTATCTTATTTTTCCATTCTGATGAATTGTTGACATTTCCAATTTAAGAGAAACATTCAGAATATCATTATTGAATGTTTGGCCATTTAGGTATGGGTGTACTTATGATTTCATTCAAGGGGGTAAGTTTCAATCTGCTGTAGTGTGCATTCCAGTCGCACCCGAAGGCACATAAAACTTTGTTTTTAACCCGCCCCGTTTAAATGAACCAACGGGGAAAGACGGGGTTGGGAGAATATGTTGGTAAGGGAAGGGTACTTTTGTACTTTTCGTAAAATCTCCTTCTCAGTCTTGGGAACGGCTGATTGCCTTTCCGCCTCCTCATCAATTTCGTCTAATAGCGTTCATCTTCACCGTCGCGATTAGCTTCATGTGGAAGCAAAGCGATGAAAAATAAGACCCAAAACCCATCTCATTTTGTTTTTAATATTAAATCTACCGTGTGTTTTCATTTTCCAGTTTCTTGCTACTCATCTGGAAATATCCTCGATCCCTGCGCGTGTCTCTGACCTGAGTCGTTTCTTCTATTGCGTGCGAGATTCCGTTTCGTGCTAAACATCTCGGTTCAGAGATCATATCTCGTCCGCCAACACCAATTTTTCAGCGAGGAAATATCTTCAAAATCGGCTTCAGTTTTGCTTGATTTCCTACGGGAAGTTGATGCACTGATTTCTATTCATAAAATTGGACCCTACCACAAAAAATTCCTTCCTTCACTCTACCCGTCTTTCTTTGTCTCTTCTCCTATTTCATTCTTCCTCTTTTTTTTCCTATCTATATTTTTAACGTCTCTCTTTTACTTGAGTTTGTTTTAAGTCAATTTTATACACGGATAGGCTAATCGGGGTTCGGTCTACTGTTTAAAGTGAGATTCAAACTACTATGTGCCTCCATCGGGTATCGAACCTGGAACCCCTTGATTACAAGCCTAAGTTACAATTGTGTCAACACCTATCGTGTTGCATCAGTGATAAGACGTTACGATATATAACGTGGATACAATTTATCGATGATATCTCGAGACTGAAAAAATATCGTATCGTCTGTGACGATATATCGCGATATCAAATTTCTGATATCGTCCATCCCTAGTAATAGCCTCCTCGCGTACTTTCGACGAGGCCTTTGGCCACGTCTTGTACGCTCGCATGCGTGACCTTCGGCCACGTTGTGAACGCAATCATGTTTTAGATGGAGTTCCTTAATGATCTTAATGACTTTGAAAATGTCTGCATGTTGTACTGGATGATGGGGAACATGTGTACAAGTTCGCTCATTTGAAATGTTTAGAAAGTAACTTTGTGTGTGTATGGGCTCTAATAAGGTGCAAATATTCAAAATATTATTGTTTATTTTCTTAATAATGAACTGAGTAAGTAATAACCGTTTCAAGATAAGTAGTTGGATGTTTTGCATAAACGAATTGAATTGCGACTAATTTGAAAATGCAATATTTACGGTTTTTTGTCATTTTTACATTTTTGCACGTAATTGGATAATAACTGTTTTCCGTCATTCCCCTCAAATTCCTACCTTGCCTCTGTAATAAATTCTAATTCTCGTATTTTGAAATTCGAAATTCTAGCATAATACCCTTACAGTAGATTCCGGGGTGAAAATAAACTTTCTTTAAGTTCCCTAGCAACGTCCGTTTCCATGGACAACAACAGGCACGGCAAACTCTAAGGAATTGAATGTCTTTATACCCCCTAAACATTTAGTTAAAACAAACACGATGTAGATATTTACGCATTGAGTATAACAATATATACGTAATTGTATCTGGGCTGAATCTTCTTCTTATGTAGATGTCACCCTTGTTTCAGGCACCTTTTCAAAGTCATGAGTTCATTCATCTGTGTGCTATTGATCTGTGAGAAATATAATGTAGCTAGACAATTAAGAATTGAAGGAAACAATGTGTGCTGCAAAAAAATGCCCCTGGAAACGGTTGCTAGGGACGTGAAAAAAGGGCATTTTAACCCTTAAAAAAGGGCCAATTGAACGATTTCATAATTTTCTCGGTCTTTTGGGACGATTTCATGGGGGTAGTAATCGGGCGTTTTTCGCCTCCGGGGCTTCCTTCATGGAGAACATTTATGTCAGTGAGTGGTGGGATTGGGGCTATATATATATTGGACTCGCGTACTTTCGACGTGGCCTTTAGCCACGTCTTGTACGCTCACATGCGTGACCTTCAGCGACTTTGTGGGCGCAATCATAATATACAGTAGATGGGGTAAAATATCTGCATGTTATATTGGATGACTGGGGGACAAGTGAATAAGTTCGCTAATTTGAAAAGTTTAAAAAGTAACTTTATGTGTGTTTGGTCTCTAATAAGGTACAAATATTCAGAAAATTATTGTATATTTTCTTAATAATAAACTGAGTAAGTAATAACCGTTTCAAGATATTTAGTTGGATATCTTGCATAAACGAATTCAATACCGACACTAAATTGGAAATGCAATATTTACGTCATTTGTCATTTTCACATTTTTAAACTTAATTAGAAAATAATTGTTTTTCGTCATTCCCTTAAAATTCCTACCTTGCCTCTGTAATATATTCTGACGCTTGTATTTTAAAATACGAAAAGTCTAGCATAATTCACTTACAGTAGTTTTCTGGGTGAAATAAACTTTCTTCAAGTTCCCTAGCAACGTCCGTTTCCATGGTGAACAACAAGCACCGCAAACTATCTAAATAATTGTATGTTATTTTACCACTAAACATATAACTAAAACAACCACGATGTAGATATTTTCGCATTGAGTTCACCAATATATAAGCGTTACCCGCACACCCCCTATACGCCTTCATGGCGTGGTGCTATGCACAGGGGAACACTTTACCTTTTTTTTTTTTTTTTTTTAATATATACGTAATTGTGTAGATGTCACCCTTGTTTGAGGCACCTTTTCAAAACCAGGAGTTCATTCATCTGTGTGTGATCTGTGAGAAATATAATGTAGCTAGACAATTAAGAATTGAAGCAAACAATGTGTGCAAAAGAAATGCCTGTGGCAACGGTTGCTAAGGACGTGAAAAAAGGGCATTTTCACCCTTAAGAAAGGGCCGATTGAGTGATTTTTAAATTTTCTCGGACTTTTGGGACGGTTTCATGTGGGGTCGTAATCGGAAATTTTTCGCCTCCGGGGTTTCCTTCATGGAGAACATTTATGTCAGTGAGTCAGTCAGTGGTGGGATTGGGGCTTTATATATATTGGATTGAAATATCCGAAATCCGAGCAAATGTTACCAACCATATTAAGTTGGCGTTAAGAGCCGCAGACATTGCTCTCATCAGGGAATGTAGCCATGGAAGCCAGCCATAGTCATAGTCCGCCCCATCACACTCATGTAATTAATATGTATTAATGTATGCGAAATGTTGGACTCTAACGCCGACGTAAATTGGCTGGTAACCCGAGAACACTTGTTCGAATCACGTCGACAGAAAAGCTACATTCCCACATCCGAAATCCTGTTCCCAATCCGAGTGACCGGGTTCGAATTTTTTTGGCCATTCCCAGTTTGTGTGCATTGTTTCTTCAACTCCCCTTCCAAATTTGCACTACGCAGAGTAGAATCTCACACTTGAGAGGACATCTAGAAACATCATAGCTTACATTCTTGCCCTATGTGGGGCATAAATGTGCACCTGTTCTTTCATCCATTTTCCATAGCACAATCATCTCCATCGTTACGAATAATACAGACAGGTAATGGGAAGCAAAAAGTCTTTCTTATTTCCTTGCAATTTCTCGATGCCATCAGGTGAAACATTCCTACACATAATGGAACACAAGGTTGATGTGAGAAAGGTGGACACGACTATAGGTTGATCAATAATTCAAATGACAGGGGCTACAGTGGAATTGCTCTGAAAGCTATGGATTTGTGAACAAATCTCTGCGAATGTGGATATTGATTTGCGTTAGAACTGGGTGGCTCAAGGAAAAACAAGCTTGTAGTTTCAACAAAATCGTCACTTGCATCGAAAAAGAAATGAGCGGAAAACAAATCACGACATGTTTCAAGTGTGTGTGTGTGTGTAATTGTCTCTCTCTCTCTCTCTCTCTCTCTCTCTCTCTCTCTCTCTCTCTGTCTGTCTCTCTCTCTCTGTGTGTGTAGTGGCGTTGGCATGGAATTTTGGAGAGCTGGGTTCAAATGAGCCTGTCTCTTTTTCGGTGCTCATAGCTGCTAACGTTCTTTCTTATATTCTTTCTCTCTTTCTGTCCCTTCTTCCCATCTCTTTATTTCTGTATTTATATCTTTGCCTTTCTCTTTTATTCTCTTTCATGCTCCGTTTTCCGTCCCCATTTCTATTTCTTGCTCTTTCGCTCTTTCTTTTATCTCCCTTTCATCCTCTATTTGATCTATCTTATTTGTTCCTCCTCTGCTCTCTCTTTCTTCGTTTGCCTTTCTCTCTTTCTCTTTTTCTCTTCTCTCTGCTTTTCTATGCTCTTTCTTTTTTCTTACTCTCTTTGTTCACCTTTCTATGTTCCTTTCCTCTGCTCTTCTCCCTTTCGTCGTTTGCCTTTCTCCTTTCCTCCTCCTTTTTCATACTCTCTTCTCTCTATATGCTTTTAATTAATTATACCCTGCGAGGTCTCCGCATCGTTCTATTATCTACAAATTACTTTCGATAAGAGTGCATAGATCTTGCTCAGGATAGGGACAGATGGAAATCCTATGTTGCTGCAGCCATAAACCTTCGTGTTTAAGAAGGCTAGAGGGGTTACTTACTTGGTTAATTATATTATAATATATTCCAAGGCCCGATGAGGTTTACGCCACTGTACTGTTTTCATGAAAAAGGTGATTTATTGCAAGACTGCAAGTTCAAAGCCACTGTTACTCAAGGAGAAAGGAGGGGGTTGGAATTCATCAATATTGTGAACACGTAGCTAATTACGTTAAGGAAACCGAGAAGAGTAATTGTTACTTGTGCCGCGTTATTTCGTAGCAAATTAATAACAAGCTGATATGTATCCTCGTATTTCTATGAGACTTGGCGACAACCCGTCAGGTTTAGGACCAACACAGGATATTACCAGCAACAAGGCTGAAATGATTCTCGAAGTCTTCACTTACAGTGACGTGACAGGATAATATTTTGCCGGGAAAATCAACGCAAGGGAAGACAGAGAGCCAGATCCGGTTATCGATCGGTGGAACTTGTAAGTGTAGACCCTGCTGTGCCGAAATCTCAACCATCAGATGTCGCAAATCGCCCAGTTTTTTTTTAAAAAAGGTCCTATTTAATACTCGGTCAACAACAATTCTAATGGACCCACTTCACGTGAAAGTACATCAGTGGCAACGATTAGGGGGACTGTGGCCCTCCACTTCTTGTCCCCGGCCTATTAATGCTAACGTTGTCTACTAAGATAAAGGAAACTATCTTTGACCTCCCCTTTTTTACCATCCAATCGCCGCCACTGTAAAGTGTGAATTGAATAGAAAGAAAGTTCATCATGAAACTTACCTAATGTTTATTACACCAGAGTAGATGGTTCAAGGTCAAGCTGCATCTCTTCCAAATTCCTATCTCTTCACCGTGTTGCCAGTCGCCTCAGCGCATTGTGTGTTGGACTCCGTCGCTTCCCTCTTCGTGTCCTGGCGTGGTCATTCGAAAGTGACCTTTCATCGATGTCATTTAATCATCATTGCCGCAGTTAGCTAAAAGAGGTAGATAAGTGTCGTAAAACAAAAATCCAAACCAGGCTGTGTTGCCAGTTTCGTTAGTTTTCAGTGGCTACAATTAATAACCATCAACTGTTCATAAGCTTCGTCAAGTACTCTCTCATGTGTAATGACAACTGCTGAACTGCAATAAATACTTTATACCTTTTGTTCTCGTTGTTTCGTAAGTCAACCAATATGTAGCTTCATAATTATTCAAATTAAGAATTCCATCACAGAAATTAAATATGATTCATCAATATTTTTCAGAACATCATAATAATTTAACTTTATTACATTTACAATTTGACATTTGGCTGTTTATATGTAATATTATGAATTCATGAAAACACACCTTGATTACAAATTTCTACAATTAAATTCAATTACAGTTCTAAACATATTTGCATACATTCACTCCATCAAGATATGTTTAATTTTAGATAGCTTGTCTCAGAAAATGAATATCTGGATATTTTCATACTCTGCAACAAACCAGTTCTATACGTACAGGTAAGCCCTTTCCCACATCAAATACACTGATTGGCTTACTACCAAAATTCCGCTGGGCAACTACCAATAACACAGGATATATGTAAAATAACTATAACAGCATTTATAACGTTACTAGTTACTTATGGAAAATGATGTATACTTTTAACAGGCCGTTACACGTAGCAAATATTTCATGTTTTGACCACACAGCCACGATTTTACATTTCTCATGAGCAAAGAGTTTGAATAATCTCAGCCTCCTCTTACTTGTTTCAAATTTCATCTCTCTTAATAGACGTCGAAAGTATCTTTGCCATCCAACACGCTATCATGCACCTCCACACACCCACGGAACAGTGAGCACAGTTGCCTGAACCAAGCATCCGTGACAAGTGGTCTTGTTTTCGAGTCCCTCTTCCATCATTCATTTCCCCCAGTGGAGCGGATCTCCGTGGGAGATATGAAATTCTGGCTCTGGGCCACACAAAGGTCTGTACAACTGGCAAGTAAATATTAATCGAACTTGCTTTCTCACTGTAAAGACTTACCCATGTTCCGGCACGAGAAGTTTTCCTTAGTTTCTCGTTTATGTTCGACCTCAAGGCTCATATTCGACGGCTGGCTCATTCATTCATAAACCACTTCAAGGAATTATCATCAAGTTTGGAAGCCGCAAGTTCCGAGCGTGGGTGCTTTGTGGTGAAATGAATGCAGGGCTGGTCAATAATGGAGCGCATAGCGTGTTGTAGGAACTACTGTACTCTTACTGAATTCCCGATTATTTTTTGTTATTTTACATCAATTTTTTTCTCTCTAGGAAAATCACGACAATGCTGATTAGATGGAATTGATGCCGCGCAGCACCTTCGCGGAGTGAAGTGTTGCAAATTCCGAAGTCCCTGTTGATTTTTTTACCAATATTATGTGGAAAAAAGCTCTCTTTTGTGATTACAGAAGACCCAGGTTCCGAGCGTGGGTGCTTTGTGGTGAAATAAATGGCAATTTTTTTTATGGATGTCTGGACATTTTAAAGCCATGTTGAGTTAATTAATGTTTGTATTTCATTAATAATAATCAATACTTTTAACAAATATTGTTACCATTCTCAAGGATCGGAATCGGCTGAAAATGATATCGGCTCAGACCTAGAAGAACCGCCTCCCGTGGGGGAGTGGTTAGCACATCGCGCTACGGCGCCAGGTGTCTCGGGTTCTAATCCTGGCCTGGGCATGGATATTTGCGAGTGTCCATTCATCAATTTCATCATATCACCACTCGTCCACATATTCGAAAATTAGCCAAAAGTGGCACAAAAACGAAGTTAAATAGAGCAAATCAATCAACCAGGCCTAGAAGACGCCCACTTGTCCACCTCTCTTTCTCGTAGTACACCCTGGGTTGTATTTTGCAAAGTAAGCGTTTGGACTCACAGCCAACAATACTCTTTGAAGCTTGCGATGTGTCGACGTGTGTCTGTGATTGTTCCTTAATCCTCATCTTTGCGATTAACTAGAAAGTGGCAGAACCCTAAATTCTTGACGGTGTAAGGGATTCATTAGTTTCGGGAATCTGAGGAGCAAGGCCGTACGTAAAGGTAGAGAAGGAAAGAAAACGAGTGTGCGGAGTAAAGCAGTCACGTTTTCTTCTCCATTCACTTATTCACTCTCATTCGTTCTGCGCAGATAACTTGTTTTTCTTCTGTTGCTTCCGAGATTTCAGGAACAGAGAGGTAGATACATATGAATGGATCATAGGTATTGGAGAATATTATATTATAACTAGTTGATTGCCCGGCGTTGCCCGGGTATTTATTTATCCCACTTTTCTATTAGACAGGAAAATAATGAATTGTAACTATAGTGTAAAATGAATTTGGAGTTGAACGGCATTGGGAGTGTCACTATTTATCTTGGTGACCCCGAAAACTATGGATTCCACACTAATATCGATCGTTTTCGATTATTTTTACATGTCACCCCCTTTCCACCCCCACACCTAGGGGTATCAGGGGTGTCTTACCCCCACAGTATTTCTTTCCAGATTGTAAGTGATATGTGTTAAAATTGCACGAGGATAGCAATATCGCACCTTCTGTGTAGGCAACCAACTTCGCCGTGATGTGTTGCAGGGAGCATAACTTGAAGGATATGACACGAAAATGCCACGCGACAGAATGCTATTTTATGTCCCCTTCCCACCCCCACTCCCAGGGGTGCCGGGGGTGTCTTAACCCACAGTATTTATTTCGAGATTACAAGTGATACGTGTACCAAGTTGGTTGAAATCGCTCCAGGCGTTCGAGAGTTATTGCTGAACAAACAAACACACACATAGACACATGTACATCCATTTTTATATATAGAGAGATTATAATTTTAAACTTCAGCGGCAGATATGGTTCAGTCGGTATGACGTCTGACTGCCACGCGGAAGACCGGGAATATTTCTACCAATTTCTCTGCATGAAATGTCTCCGGGATTCACTCGGCTTCTATAAATGGGTACCTGGGGGGCAACCTTGGAGGATGAAGGCGGCCTGAGCGTGATGCGGCCACACCAGCTTCACAAATGGGCGAGAACGTAAATGTAGGGCCCTATATCTCCTTTCCCCCGCATATACCTTCACGGCATATTGCAATTTCCAGGGGGTAGGTTTAATATTCACCACATTATTAATTTGATTTTAATCGATCTTCAAATGTTGAACGTTGGTTAACAACATACAACTTTCTGAGAAATAGAAAATATATGTGCATCTTTTTAATTAAATTAAGAGCAGACTTAATTAGGGTAATATATGTTTCTTTTCTACTTAAAAAATTACATCCTCTCATTAAATAACCAAAGATCCAGAAATTGAAATATGCAAAACAGGGATTTTGCCTACAGCATGGATATGAACAAAAATTAAAAAGTGGTGAATGGAGGTTACATAAATCTGAACCATAATATGAACTTATGTTCAAATAATATTATATTATTTAAATCAAGAAAACTTCAATAGTCAGGCATGTGGAACAAAGAAGACTGTTCAGGATTCTTGCTGGAAAACATGATGGTAAGAGACCTATAGGAAGGCCAAGACGCAGATGGAAGAACAATTTGACGTGAAGGAAATCGGCAAGAAATGGTTAAGATTGTAGTGATCTTGCCGAACGATAGATAAATTGCTTGTGTTACTATGATAATATACCTTCAGGTTTATGAATGCCAGAGAGTGAACATCCAAGTTAATTGTGACATAGGATGTGTCAACGTCACACAGTCGCCACTGGGGCAAGATGGAATGGTTAAAATATGAACTTTAGATGGAGCCATCTCAAACACTTCGCGGTAGAACAGTTTCCTTAGATTTCAAAGCAAATAGACAGTCTTGACGTTTCTCTCAAACTAAGAAAAATATGAAATGGTACAATATTGGAAAACCCAGAGGGGCTGGCTTAGAATTTACATTTTCAGAGAAGAAGATCAGAAAAGGCTGAAGAATAACTGAACCTCTTTTGACGAAACATTTCCACTGCTTAGTGCAGAAAAAGAATAACGATCCATAAAATATCATGTGTATATGTGGGGAGCAAGGGCGGGTTAGAATAGAGGTTTTAGGAGATTGAAGCACCACGAATTATTTTCTAAATATTAGAATTAAACTTAAAGTATATATATATATATATATTTCATGTAAAATTAGCATTCATTGTTAACTTCTTTACATCATATCTTAATTACAGTATTCTCAATTTCGTACCTACAGATGGAGCAAATTTGTTACTAAATAGTAAGACTGCACTGTTTTGAAATTAAAGCTTTTTCTAAGTTTAAAGTTACTAAAATAATGGGAATGTAAAGCGGAAAGTCCACCAGCTCTCATATCAAGTGAGCGAAAACGAATTTGATTTTGTACTGCAAGGTATGGTAAAGAGTACCATCACATATTTCAAGTTTTTGTAAATTACTAGGGGTGTGGAATTTCTGTCTAGTTTTCAAATTTCGGGAAGTCAATATTTCATTTTGTGTTTCCTGATATTATTGAGAATTTTCTAATTGTAAATGGTTTCTTCACTACAAGAGTTGAAAATTTGTTGGGAGCGAGAATTTTTATTCCTGAAATACGGAAGCAATGATTTCAGGGAGAAATAGTGTGTAGAATTAATTACTTTCGTGTACATATACGAACCGTTTTAAGCAGAATTTTTGTTTCTGATAGGGCTGGATATGTAAAAGTGAATAAAAGTTGCGTTCTATCGGGAGGGAGGGGGTGCTATACTAAATAATATGTTTCGTAATTCCTATTTTTAACCTTCGTTTTACAAGTTGTTCAAACACAAAAATTGGGGGTCATGCTTGAGGGAGGGGGGCTTCCAAGATGGCGCAGTGGTAGCGTTGTTGCCTTGTAATCAAGGGGTCCCGGGTTCGATACCCGGTGGAAGCACAAGTGGTTCGGATCCCACTTTAAACTGTAGGTCCAGTCCCGATTAACCTTACTATGCATAAAGTGGACTTAAAACAACAAATCAATCAATCAATCAATTGAAGGGGGGGGTAACTTTACCAATTTGTTTTCCCCCAGTTCTACACTGCTTTCATTTGAAATGTTCGATTTTCTCAAAGTTTCTGTAAGGTTATCGCTGTACATATGTCGTTGCGAATTTGAAAATAATATCTCCACATATGTTTCGTCTAGAATTTGAAAATATTATATCAGTTTATGTATCTTGAAAAGATTTTCTCAGTCTAGATTTCGCCTAGAATTTCAAAAGATTATCCCAGTCTATGTATCGCCTGGAATTTGAAGAGATCATCTCAGTATAGGTATTGCCTGGAATTTGAAAAAAATATCTCAGTGTAGGTATCGCTTGAATTTTGTAAAATTTATCTCAGTCTAGATTTCGCCTAGAAGTTGAAAAAAATTCTCAGTCTAGATTTCGTCTGGAATTTGAAAAAGAATATCTGTCTAGATTTCGCCTGGAATTTGAAAAGATTATCTGTCTAGATTTCGCCTGGAATTTGAAAAGATTATCTCAATGTAGGTATCGCCTGGAATTTGAAAATATTATCTCAGTCTAGATTTCGCCTGGAATTTGAAAAAGATTATCTCAGTCTAGATTTCGACTTGAATTTGAAAAGATTATCTCAGTCTAGATTTCGTCTCGAATTCCGGGACTGTATTAAGACTTGAACTGGTACTATCGTGACTGAAGACATCGAACATGGCCGATGAACATCTAACGACACCAGGGACACATTCTTGGGGCTCCCTACCATCCTGTATTATGAATCAGGATCAGGAAGCGTAACAATTCATTGGCAAATCCTGCCAGAGTTCCCACCTGAAGAGGTCGTTGTGGAGCGCCAAGATTGATGAAATTTGTCACCGTTTTTATTAATGGCAGAATACACAACAATGGCCGTGGGTGAATGAGAAAGGTTTTCATCATTAATCATCTCTAAGAAGGAGGTTCTCGTTCTTGAGGGCTTCTACCGCAAACGATCGCAATCTAGTTTCTCTCGGTAACACATGCAAAGCAAATGCGCATGAATTTGGGCCTGTGGGAAAGGTTGCTTCAGTAGGAGAGCAGCGTGCTGACCAGCAATATATTTCACGTCTGGCAATGGAGAAAGCATTCTTCAAATTTTGTTGATGCTTCCTGATGTGATAGACAAAGATGATTAAATATCAGGAAGTAAAATGGAAGAGACTACGTTCGCGTACAACCTCTTTGCTCCTGCGTATGTTTCTCACAAGAACTATAGCTGACCTCAGTTGTAGAGTGGTTATCACAGAGCGCTATGACGCCAGGGTTCGAATCCCGACCTGGGCATGGGTGTTCTTTGTTCTTCATCAATTTCGTCATATAATCACTCATCTTCATCTTCGCGATTAGTCAAAAGTGGCAGAAAAGCGAAGTAAAATAAACCAAATCAGTCAGAACTATAACGTATAGGTTTACACTCTCAAGGTTTAATCAAGAGTATACGAGTTTAGTTTCCAGCGCTACTTAAAACTGTAGGATCAGTCACGATAAGCCTGCCTATACTCCGTCCCAGGAGTCTGTGGAGTTGCGCCGCGTATAACGGTAGAAAGCAGTGCGAGCCGCTGAAAAGGCTAGTAGCTGTAGCTGCGTTGTCCCCTCCATGAAGTCCTTTTTCCTCTCACGTGTTCATTGGTCGAGCCCCCTCGCAGAGCACTTGTTTTCGTTAGCTTCCTCCACTGATTCCCGAGACGGAGTAGGGGAAAATCCTCTAAAAGTACGCATTTAACTTTACAACCTCACAGAAGCTAAAGAAATAATTATAATAACAAACAGTTTACACTAAAACACATATCCATACATTGACTTATGAACACATATGAACAAACGTGCAGGTAATAATAAACTTGTATTATTTTCAAACATTTATGAAAAAATGTAATTACGCACTCTTAGAGGACAGATTCTCTAAGAGTGCGCACAAGGTCCTTCAAGAGTACTCATTAACATGTGTCATATTTAAATATGCCCATGCCCTCATAAAAGGAGCGTGCTTCGTGCTACGATTGAACACAACCTACGCACTGAAGCCAGTATTCAGTTATGGGTTCCACACACTGTTCATCACACCCAGGGCAGAAGAAACGTTCTTGTGCTGACGTTGATGAAGTTGCATCATCAGGGCACTAGTTTAATTGTCACTGTGTGGTTCCTATTTTACAAAGTCCCGGAAGTTGAAGCCAGAAGTGAGTTTTTGTACGGTCAAGATGTGAGAACTTCTAATTTACTGACTTCTGCATGCACTGCGTACTCATACAGGAACAAGACATGGTTCAGAATTCATCGGCCAGGAGCAGCAGCACGCAGAGGGGTCGTTCCCACATATTCCTGATGTTCGACGTTGTAGTGTATACTAATACTTATTACCATACTTAAAACAAAGCAAAACAACAGAAATTTATCGATAACTTCACGGCAAACACCACAATATCCACCAGGTACGACGTGTACACAGTCAACTTGTGGAGCCTTCTGATGACTAAATGGCAGCGTCCTGCAATGTTGCCAACTTTCAAAAATCAAGCTGCGTACTCTTATAGGCCGCGCGCTCTTAGAGGAACTTACCCCATATGTATAGGCGCAGGCTTGAGAAATCTTCGTTTCAACTACTGCAAGTGTCGATTGGCTCACAATACTCTGTCCATATAAGTACAAAGGTTTTCTCGCATCACCCATAATGTAGAATACACTTATCAAATAATCATGAAACCTGATTACTACGGTATTTTGCAGTAATTTGTAACTAAATTGACGGTTTTTCCAGTTTAGTTCTGCTATAATGAGAACGATAGAGGATTTAGTCTTGATCTGTCCAGATTCAGTCCTGATTAGACTGTTTGTATAAGCAAACTTTGCCAGACAAGGTTTGAAGCTTTGGTCCTACCCAAGCAGGTACATGGCAGCCTGATTCCTTTTAGTAGAATTTTTTCGTACAACATTCCTTTTAATGTATTTTTCTCTCAAAATTAATTACCACGATAGTTCACAATAACTATCACCATGAATGTACTAAATGTGTAATCGAAGATTAATAGATGAAATACTGTTTGATTATAGTCAATGGAGAGTCAACTTTTTACATTGATTACGTATACACATGCCTACTTACATAATGTTCACTTACTTTACCTTACGAGGATTAAATTAGCAATAGAGAAGAGCACAGTAAAACAAATGAAAGCTGACAATAGAAACTAAAAAGCTTGTGAGTTCATGTGTAACGTACTGCTGCCATCTTGCGTCTCGATTGAAATTAAATTTCGACTTCACAGACGGGTCCAGTGCGCATACAACTTGCAGAAGAACGGGTCTTTCATCTCGGAATCCTACGGTCAAGTTTTGCAGCGAGCGATTTCCGAAGGTCGGACGTTCTCTTATAGATTCGGACATATCCCGTAAGCTAAACGTATTTATCAAGGTAAGAAACCCCTCCAGCTAGTCTTCTCAGAGGATCATTGCGCTGGAAAATAGACTTGACTTATTCTGATTCCAACAGCGAGCGGCGTATGGCATTACTATGGATGGTAGAGTGACAAGAGGGGACTTGGCATACTATCGTTTCGTGGCATGAATACGGAAGGTCGGTCTCGTCTCGGTATCTCAAATTCCAGCCTATACCGATAATCTTTGGAGCAAGGCAGAGCAAGACGGTAGAGGAGGGGAGAAACAGAGTGGGCGAAGCAAAGCAGTACGCGCAGTTGCTAACAGGTGGTAGCTGTAGCATTTCCTCTTCATGCACTCGCTTCCATCTCACGCGTTCATTTGTCGAGCAACAGAATCCCATCTCATCAGTTAGTTTACATTAGGTCCTGTAAATGTCAGCTTCTTGCATACTGAGCTCTCTTGCTTTCGATAGAAGTGCCCTAGCCAACTCAGTCTTTCTAATGTAATTTCTTCCGTCACCTCTATATCTTTAAAGAGTTCTTACAGTTCATAGTTACACCTTCCTATTCATATGTTAGTCGATATTAATAACAATTTTCGAAAAAAAATATGTTAGTAATAGTTAGTGTGGGTCCCTAACTACACATCTCCCTTTGTGCCTTAATTCACGGTACGATGAGCCAAGGAAACTTTATACAAGTAAAATGTCAACTGTAACATATTTGCTTTGACAAAGGTGTGCTGTGAAAACCGCCATTGATGTCAAAACATGCTCACAGAATAAACATGTTTCTATTCTATTAAGTTTATTACAACTATGATACATGTACATTATCCGTGCAGCAGTTTCAGGAAAATTCTGGGACAGTGCCTTTAACAAAGGCTACTGACAATTTCTCCTACTTCCTTCCCCCTCATCTTCAATTGTCCTGGGATCTTCCTGCCTCTGTTAAACCTCATGGTAAAAGTAAGTGATGTTAAAATTCAA
Organism: Lepisma saccharinum; assembly: GCF_977018435.1. Classification (NCBI taxonomy): domain Eukaryota; kingdom Metazoa; phylum Arthropoda; class Insecta; order Zygentoma; family Lepismatidae; genus Lepisma; species Lepisma saccharinum. The sequence goes on from NC_139239.1 coordinate 23,142,737, forward strand.
AGACCACCCAACAAAATTCAACCAATCAAACAATAACCAATCAGCATCAACCAATCAGACACAACTGATAATTTCGTCTCACCCGTACCGGAAGTGACGCTGCAATGCAGAAGGGAAACGCAGAGGTAAAAAAAAACGTCCGTGAAAGACTTAGAAAGTTCCAGAACTCTCATTCACTGACGATGGAAAAAGAAGCAATTCCAGATTTTCAATTAGCAAACCGGGATAAATAATTTGGTTTTCCAAATTGCACCTTTTTAACATTTTTTTAATTAAAACGCCGAACGGAATCCACTTTATACCTCACCCCTTCCCCTCCTCCGCTGTCCTCAAACTCCTGTAACATCTTAGAGGGTGTCCAGCGCACTTAGCTGATCCAAACAAAAATCCCGCTCAAGTCAAACACAGCCACCAACTTGGAGGGGAAAAAAAACAACCCTTTTCCCTTTGATGCACGTTCCCTGCATACTTAATAATGTTCAAACGAGCCGGGAGTTGAAATGAGAGAACCAGAGAGAGCTATCTCGAAATTCAAAGTGCATCTTCCTGTAAAGAGCTTCGAATCGAGGCACTCTCCTTTTTAAAGTAGGCCGCCACTTGATGCCCCGCAACTTTGTGGCATTTCGGAGATATTTGCCAAACCGAAAGGACTTAATCTCTGAGGCTGAAAACCACCCAATTTTCCCTTCTTAATCTCAGCCACTGATGCGGCCTCAATGGATGAAGTTTCAAACCGCAGAAGGAGAGTTCTGTTAAGTGTAATGTAACCTTGAACTCTGTATTTTCGTATTTTGTTTTACACTTCAAGTACCCAGTTTGTATTCAATTTCCTTGATATTTGCTGGTAAGAGTTGAAGTTCTGTGACCTCTACTAGTTATGTATGACAAATGAATTTCAATGTGCTTGTGTTTGGAGGATCCAGTATAATTTTAAAAGTCAAGGTTCGTTTTAGTTAATTTTATACTCTGGTAGGCTAATTTGGAATGGACTTAAAGTTTAAAGTGAGATAGGAAGCAGTATGTAATGTGCCGCCACCTGTGATCAGTTGGTTACAAGGATAGTATACTTTTGTTCATCAGAACACAATAGCATTACAATAATTACAATAATTCCTATAGTTCACAATGTTTTTACAATTTATTAATAAGTTTTCAATTTGTTTTTGAACTCTCGACTTTCATATAATTCAATACGCAGTTCAATATTTTAATTACCATGTTCTGGTAATAAGTTTTTTACATGTAAAATCCCAGTCTTATGAATGTACAGGTTAGTTCAAGATGATACTTCTGATTTCAAATGGCCATGTATTTTGTTTGTATTTCATGGAGTGTTGAAATCCTTTTGCTAGATACAACGTTTAGCATAAGTTCGGAATGTTTACAGTTGAAGAGTTTTTTAGATTGACTTTTCTCTTGTAAATGTGTTATTCCATACTTACGTTTGGTGGGATTTTACACATAATGAATATTTTGTATGCTCTATATGTACGTTTCCTGTTTATTATATATGTACTTTTAATATTGAATATGCTATTTTTGAATCTCAAAATATGCTGTATGTATTTTAAAAATGTTGTATCCTTTTCTTGCAAGAAAATTGCACAATTTTCCAAGATGTAATTTTTGATCGTATACTTAGAAGGGGCTACACACTTATCAGCTCCCCACTTCCGTATATCCTTGTTCAGCGCCAAGAGATGCACCAACATGAAATACAGCTCATAAAATTTCATTTTGTAACAGTAGATGACGCTAGTAACGCTGAACCTGTGTAAATGAAAATGGCGACATATTAGCTAAAGGTTTCCTCTGTTAGTCAGTTGCCCGATATTGCACCATGTGACGTTTTCTTCTGTGAATAAATTGAAGATGCGACTACGTGCCACCTTTACTCACGAATATCAATGAATTCAAAACGCGTACTTACGTTTGGGTAGAAAGTCAAAATATATATGCATTTAAAATCGGCTGAATGATTTTGGATAATGACGTAAACCTTAATACTTTCGAGGTTCGGTCATCACCGTAGTGTTAGAGCAACATATACAACATATACTCGTACAACGCAGTGCAGTTAAGTGACTATTTCAGGATCTAGATGGCCCACTTTTATTGGTGGTGACTACACAACTTGTTTCTAATGAGCTGCGGCTTACAAGATAGATACCACAAATTATTTGCATTACAATGAAATAATTTAATTTCAACGTCTATTAAGTAGAACATACATCTGGAAATCCAAAAGAAAATACCCTAAAGTCACGCTCCCATCCTCTTCGGCGGACATTTAATTCAGTTCGGATACTGACGCTTCGTACTAATTCACATTCAGACCATTATTTATTTTAGACGGAGGTTCGCAAAGTTATTAGACACGTATACAGAACCGAGCATCAAGGAAAGTTTTCCGATGGTGTGGATGTGCCGTTGTCAAGGAAACTTCAACGGAAGGTAATTAATTAGCAACACCCGACTCTGCGTAGGTGAGGGGCGAGAGATGGAACTAACTACCTGTTAACGCATCAGAAGGAAAATGATAGATGGATGGAGAAATTTACAAAAAAATACCTGCTTTAACGATCGAGAAATTTCCGGACAGCACTGTCCAACAGAAAGTTACAAAGCTTGCATTCATTTCATAAATTTGTGCAGAGAAGAAAGTGATTAGTTTGAATGAAGCAGAAACCATAGACAAAATATTATGACTTTCAGACAACTGACAATTTTAAGTAACGGGTGTTACTAAAATTCATTGCAAGTTAACCTTACGTTAATGAAACCAGTCCAGAACGATCAAGGAACGCAAACAGTTTGTGCCTGAATGTTTTGTTAAGCTGAGAGTTCATATCCCTGCCGCTAGGTGACACTCAAATCATCGACATCACTCACAGTGTTTTGTTCAATGTTTTGATCCCCAAGATCACCGGACCTTACACCGTGTGACCTTTTGGTGAGGTTTCATCAAAGGCAGGGTATTCGTCTCATCAATGCCGCGTGATATCGCAGCCCTAAGGGAGCTTATCATCGCAGCGATATACACTATGGACAGGCCTATGTATATGCGAGTGTGGCAAGAACTAGACTATCGTGTCGATGTGTGCCGTGTCACCCGTGGTTCACACATTGAACATTTGTAGGTGTACAAAAAAAAGTGTTTGAGTTCCTCGTTCATTCTGGACTGGTTTCATTAACGTAAGTTCAATACTATACTTCCAATAAATTTTTGAAACCCCTCAATTATTTATGAAACATCCGGTACAGCATATATATTTATGTTAAAACTACTTCTTATTGAATAACACTATTTATAGTAATTATCAGCAGCATCTATTTTAGGCTATGCAAAAAATATTACTTAAGTCTATTTATGCTGTCGAGTAACGAGAGTTTTGAACAACTGTCACGGGTATCTATTTTTGTCTATTTAAAACGAACAAAATTACATAAACATGAAGATACTGTTAAACAACTGAACTTAGAATGTCTATAACAAATATCAGCACCATCTGTTGCTGGATATTCAAAACAAACGTCTGTATCAGTAGCGTATACTGAGTCCAAGATCTGGACTATCTCACTATGTCACGTGGTCCTAGGCTATGAATAGAAATTAGTTTACCAACTCATAAGAAATCAGGTTGCCAACTCATAAGAAATATGCTTACCAACTCATAAGAAATCAGGTTGCCAACTCATAAGAAATATGGTTACCAACTCATAAGAAATGAGGTTGCCAACTCATAAGAAATATGGTTACCAACTCATAAGAAATCAGGTTGCCAACTCATAGGAAATCAGGTTGCCAACTCATAGGAAATCAGGTTGCCAACTCCAGAATCTCCATCATCATCTCAGTGATATGAATAATTTTATGTACAATTCTCTACCCTTCAGGCTTCGCAAATAGCCTAGGTAGCCTAGAATATACGCCCCTGGTCTGTATAGAAAAAAACGAATTATAGAAAGAGAGGAATTATCAAGTGTAAGAGAATCTTACGTAACCTAACCAAGGTTAGATATTTGATTGACCATTCTCTCCACAACATTTTATCCCTCCAACTTTATTAACTCCTACTATGTCCATAATTGACTAAGACGGACAGCAGTGGCACTACACATACTCTTGTAGTAAATTTGAAGATATGTTTGTGATGCCAATTTTACGGTTTCTAAAATGTAAATCCCAACATATTTATCAGGTACCACAACAAATTAATACACGCGTTATATGCTTGCCCAGGACTGTAATCTTGAAGGGTTGCAAGGGTCTCTTCCAAAGAAATTTGGTTACCTTGTTGTCCATGACAATTTTATGTAAAGATTTTACACTCTCAAGCTGTCCCAGCCTCTTAAGTCTCAGGAACAATAGTGCATCGTCTGAATTAAGTCCAATACACGCAGTGAGTTATAACTTAATATTCGAGCCCATCGAATCCATGCAGTCCTACTAAACACACAATCTAATCATAAAAATATGTTAACACCATGGTTGAAATTACTGTATTACTAATTAGATATAATTATAACTTGAAACATTTACGTAGAACAAATCATGATCACCTCACCCTGCAATCACAAGATTTGGCACAGTATGTTTAATGTCCTTCTTATGCTCGGCTAGGATACTCTGTACTGCATTGTACATTTCAAGTGAGATCCTGTCACGTTCAGTTTACCTAACCCAACAATAATTGGAGGTAGCTGTGATAAGAGGCGTCTTGTAACGTACAGCTGCACCAACTTTTATGCTGAATTCTTAGAGTTATTTCATAAATTTACGTAAAACATACGTCATAAATTGTTCAGAAAATGTAACTCTTTACGTTTAAAAACTATACTTGAGTGGTTAAAATGAGAAAACTATGAAAATGCATTCTTTTGACCATTTTACCACTTTGACCCTCGCATGGTGAATAAAGTGTACCTGTTGGTATCAACCGATGTGATTGAGAGAAAATGCATCTGCGACAACTAATGAGATTGAACCACATCGGTTTACATACATATCCACGGAAGGAAAGGTCAAAGGTCTAACCCCTCAATACAGAGATGCAGCGTATGTTGCTAGTGCTATTTGGTCAAGAGAACGCACTGTGCACCCTAAAATGCCTTTATATTGTTCCTCATCCAGAAAATATAGGCTGTTGAGTTTAAAATACATTTCAGGCCATTTCTGAAGCTCCATTTAGTTTTCATCATTTACTCCTATTTTGAAGATACTTGCCTTGAGAGTGCCTATCCGGGAAAAATGTGTCGATGTTAATTAATTTTAGTTATTAAGATTTTGTGCCTATTTCGTACGTTTGGTGCTGCTTTGCCTGACTATTGTGAGAATTTTTAGTGGCTATCGATTCTCATCCTCATGCAAATCCTTTATCCTCCCTCGTGTCTTCCCGTTTTGCCGAATGCCCTTTCGCCGAATGGCCCAGAAGCGTATTATATCAGATTTCACACCTTAGTAAAATTTTCGGCGAAAGAGTAATTTACGTTTGGCCAAATTACCGTTCACCGAATATTTTTAAGAAAGGGGAATTTTCCCTCCGCTGGGGAAATTCAACCTTGGATTATGAATAAGATTGGAGTATACTCTGTCCCATCTATCTCCGGAGCAATCAAGCGGGAACAAGTCTCTGCGCAAATAGGGACGCGAGACAGTCTCACCAATGAACACCTGACGCGGTGGAGGCTCATAGTGGTTCGGATCCCACTTTAAACTGTAGGTCTAATCGCTTAGCCTTACTGTGCATAAAGTGGACTTAGAACACCAAATCAAGCAACCAACCAACCAATGAACACCTGAGCAGGAATGGGATTGCGTGGAGGGAGAAAGCGACTACATGAAACAATGAGTTAAACTGAGCGTAGGAGAAGAAATGACAGAGGAAAATGAAATGAGAGGAGTATGAGAAGAATGCTGCCTATCACCTACATCATTCGCTATCTACTTTTCTAGTAAACAGTACTGCAGGGTAGAGGCTACTGTTTCTCTAACATTTACTTTACTTCAGGTCAGGCACGTATCTAGAAATATGTTTCGGGGGGGGGGGAGGGGGGTCCGAACCAAGTGTCTCGGGAATAATAATAATAATAACGTTTAAATTAAAATAATTATATTAAATCATATGAATACTAATTACAAGACATAAATTAATATATTATTATTACACGATTAGGTAAAAATACTGTATAAGAATAGATATATACTAACAGCGCATATTCATTACGTAGCTTGCCTGTAGTTAAGATCGGAATAACTTACATAAAAACAAGTGCCCTGGCAATGAAATTAATGTCAACTAGATGAATAATTGAATATTTATCGAATAACAAAAATGATGTTACATGTAGTTGGAGAAAAGTAAGTTTCTCATTAAAATTTTTATGCATGTTATTTAGAGTAGTAATGTACATAAATCTTCTTTGTAATGTCATTCAAAGCAATATGATCCCAATATAATCCTTGCCTTCTAAAAGGTTCAGAGGAAATTAATAACCATCGATTATGCAACAAATACTAATATTTTCATTATTTAAGTTTAGTACTTGGTACGTCTTTCGGGGAGTCCGGATCCCTGCTCCCCCCCCTTAAATACGTCCTTCCTGTCCTTCAAAGCCGTATGATCCCAATATAAATCCTTGTCTTCCAATAGGTTCAGAGGAAATTATACAGCACATGTTAAACGAGTATATTTTCATTATTTAATTTTCGTACCTAATAAGTCTTTCGGGGGGGTCCGGACTCCCGAAATACGTCCTTCGTGTCCTTCAAAGCTGTATGATCCCAATATAATCCTTGTCTTACAATAAGTTCAGAGAAAATTATATAACAACGGCTAAACGAATAAATTTTTAATTATTTAATTTTAGTACTTGATAAATCTTTCGGGGGGGGGTCCGGACCCCCTGGACCCCCCTAAATACGTTCTTGCTTCAGGTGTACCGACACACTTCATCCCCTCCGAAGATGGACTTCAACTCAAACGAGAGTCAACTTTATGTGAACAGAGTTGCACAATGAGTTTCTGACTGTTGAAATTCTCGCACTTTAATCCCTAAAATTTCCCAGTGGAGGAAAAATTCCCTCTCTTGAGAATATTCGGCGAAAGGGGAATCGAAGTAAACCATCCTCCCTTACTTATGTAGCTACCGGGCTGCAAATGTTTATGAAATATATTGATAAATTCAGTCAGTAATTAAGTTGTGAGAATCCTTTAAGTGTACAATGATGAAATATTTTGTTTTCTTAAGCGGGGACTCTATTTTTAAAATAAAATATAATAAAGGAAACATTATTGAGTGGGACTGGAGTGCCACTGGTAACGTAATCTCTGTTTGGAATTCATATGAAATGTGCAATGGTTTATTTAAAATTGTTATTTATTTGCTTGTAGTCATCATGTGAAGCAAGAAAACGCAATTTCTTTCAATTTGGATCTGTAAAACTAAATATATAGATGCCATATTGGACCGAAAGTTTACTTAGTGAACAACAGATGGCTGTAGATTTGCAGGTGTTATTAAATCATTTATAAACCTGATTTAGAGTCTTTGATTAGTACAGAGTTTTTCGGTTTAGTACTATTTGTTTTCCATAATTTTGACTGTTTTGTTAAATTGTGAAGAAAGACATGCATAAGGAGGTAGATATTACAGTGAAACAGTATTCTGAGTACATAATATACTTATTTCTTGGTTTAAATAAGCCTCTAACTAAATGCTACCCATTCATTACCTTACTGTGCTGGTTTTCACATAATATGTTTAAGGCATAGGCGTGTTAATATGTAAATTCGACGTCCTAGTATAATACATTTCAAGTTCTACTTCAAAGTAGTAAGATATCACTAGTTTGTTTTAAGTTCATCTTATGCTCATGTAGGCTAACCGAGACTGGACCTACAGTTTAAAATGCGATCTGAACCGCTGTAAATGTGCCGCACCGGATAACTGGACTGTTTGATTAGAATGCGACAGCGTTACACGTACCCCACTGTTGAGGCCAAGATCAAAAGTTGTTAAACTCACAATTTGTTAAACAGTATTTAACTGCAGGCTGAAATTACAAAGATTTTATTTCCTAACCATGTTTACAGATCTGAGGAGTAATGAATGAGCCACGAATAAGTCTTTTTCAGTTTTTATGCTAATTAAGTATGTTAAATTGATACCATATGAACATTTCTATATCCTTAATTGAAAATTTTGACAAGGTGATTTCGTGATTTCGTACCGTCAACGTAAAAAATGATTGCAGTTTCCGCACTGCGCATCCTTGTGAGTAAGCAACCCGAATAACATGCACATGGATGGGGTCGCATACCATGGAAGGATAGGATTTTTCGATGGAAGAAACCGCGGAAGAAACGTGCGGCTTACTTTCTCGGTATCTGCAATCCGACCACTTTTGAGGCTCCCTGTACAGTATCACTTGCAGAAGCGCCAAGGAACTTCCGAGTTAAAAGGGGTGAAGGAAGCAACTCCGTCCTAAGTACACAAAATCGTCTCCCGAGCCAGCTAAGGATTTGGAAATGTTCGCGACGTTCCCTCAGAATCAAAGATCTTCCTCGAGAGCACCGACCAATCTCTCACTCGCCCCTCTCCCATCCTGCAATTCGCTCCATCTTTCGAGGCGTCTCTTACATTTCCTGGATTTACCTTACCGGCAATTAGCTTTACAAACAAACTCCAAGGAAAAGTAAATAGAACGCGGGAACTGGTGGTTAGCACTACAAGGAACAAATGGCTGCTCGGAAGGGTTGAAGCGATGGTCGCTGATGGGGTTGATCTCCAGAGGAAAGGTTCTGTTAGACTTACAATTAAGGGGAGGTCGGAAGTCGCCCAAGAATATGCATGACACTGTGTTCTTTTAGGTAGTTATATAGACAGAGCAATTACAGCCCAAGCCTGACAGGACATAATCGTCTTTATTAACCGAAGAGTTGGTCTTTCTTGCGAGTCTCGTGGTAGCATTTGAATGAAGATCTACGGATCAGTGGAATGCATCTTCCTGCTGGCTTTGTGCAGAAATTTACACAAAAGGCACCGCGCCTCTTCAGTTTGGATGCTTTCATTTGTTTCTGCGGGTTTCGAAAATGAATACCATGCACTATGCATTCAAGAAACACGTGAGGTGCTATTTTGGTATGTGACATTCTTAGTATTGAAGAGGCGGAGAATAACTTGAATAATGTATTGAATTTGGTGACATTGAGCGCCATCTACAATAAAACATTTAAGTCATATTACTTATTAATGTAGGTATTTATTTTATCTAAAGTTACAGATACAGTACTGAATAACCATTTTATACTGAAACATTAACAGCAGTGGAACAATAACAAAAACAAATAAATAAAATACAAGAAGACAGCGGAAAGAAAATATGATTTCAAATACATTGTTAACAATTTTCTGGAACTGTGCTCTGGCAAGAATATGTCAACATTTGGAGGCAGTTTATTATTTGAGCGAGAAAGCCTGTAGAAGGGAGAGCCTTGTACTGGGAATGCCAAAGAACTTTACGTTGCGGTTTGGCCGTGTGGGTACTCGTAGATTAAATTTCTTGATCAGAAATTCGGATTTAATTTTGATATTCATGATTTTATGCAACATTTCATGTCTGCTAATTCGGGACGAGTGTGTAGTAGTTGGATATTCAAGACAGATATATATTTTGTGGAGGTATGGCAGATAAGCTATTCTACGGCTAACAATGGCAAGGGAAAAGTTGAAAGGAGAATCAATCCGGGAGACATTAGTTCTTGAAGCCATGGTCCAAATAGGGAAGCAGTATTCAAGAATAGCGGGAGATATGAAAGTGATAAAGGAACAATTACGAAGAACACATGTGCTCAAGTCGGGATTCGAACGTGGTAGCGAGTTCGAAATTGTTAACCTATTGTTCCGGGCTACTGGACCGGCTCAGTCCTCGAATGTAAGCGACGGAATCAGTTCAGAAGGGTGTGCCTGGAGGGTAGAGGTTTGGAGGATTCATTACGCCCCAGAAATATCTTCCAAATGCATAGTAATAATGAATGCTTCCACTATTGGCAACTTGTTTTCTCTCTTATATATATATATATCTTGCCTCCCAGATGGCGCAGTGGTAGCGTCGCCGACTTGTAATCAAGGGGTCTCGGGTTTGATACCCGGTGGAGGCACATGGTGGTGCGGATCCCACTTTAAACTTGTAGGTCCAGTCCCGATTAGCCTTACTGTGCATGAAGTGTAATTTAATAAGTCAACACAATCAATCAATGAATCTTATATATCTATATATTGTATGTATTTCTGGCATCAAATTAAGGAATTTCCTATATTTAGAGGTGTCCGTTGTAGTTGTACTGCATTTACAAAAATAAACAAAATACATACATTGACATTGCGCTTTAATCCCTGTTCCCTAAGTACCGACCACACCCTGAGCTGTAACGTCCAATACACGAATTTCCAGGTAACTGCATTATTTATTGCCTTGAAACCAAATCTATCAACAGACTCTTGTATTTAAAACTTGCCAGCGTTAACGCTATGACAACTTGCAGTAAACCTAAATGGCTACTAAGCTAATTATGAGTGGTGATGGAAACCAACCACGCTCAAACAGTTCCAACAGTAAAGTCGCATCGCCAGGTGATAAAACATGGCATTGCATGTTTTAATCATTGCCCTATTACCGAAACAATGCCGTCGATGTGTCATCAAGATACAGCTATGTTAAACTGTTAGCCGGGGTGATCATCTAACGGAAATTGATCTTATAATAAACGAACTTCACTCGTGGCATTTGCCGTTTGTGATGTTTCAATGCATTCTGCTTGTTTGTTGTAATATCCGAGAACTGGTGTAAAATTCCCGCATCCTCATGACCACATTTGTAATGAACCTTCATTTTTTTGTGCATTCTTCCATCAGAACAGAGATTATGTGAAAGGAGTGACCCTTTTTCAAGACACTAAATATCAATTCCCCTTCCATGTAGTACTGCATTTTGCAGACTAGCGAGGCAATGGCGCCTGGACACAGCCTGTATAATCCTCCGTGGTGCTCTTGTTTTGTCGTCCATATATATTTTTGATTGTCTCTTAATCCATTCATCTTATCACAATTCATTCTCATCTTCGCGATTAGCCAAAAATGGCAGAAAGGGAAAGTAAAATCAATCGATCAGAACATTACTAATACAGTTCTGTCGTGACCGTTAACTTAACGGTGTCAAAAATACAAATCATAAAATTTGGACGGGACAATCTATGAATATGATACATCCACTTAACTCTTACGTGTTCAATTTCGAGCTGAGTAGAAATGCAATCAGAAATAGAATAGAAATTAATGATATTTATATTACTCGTTCTGTAATTTACTCACAAATCTAACTTGTTACCGATATTTAGCTTCCAAAACTTCTGACCTCCTCTGCAAGCGCCCTTAATACATAACATAATCTATAATTAACCAAAGTGATAACACAGAAAAAAAATTATATTTTATAACAGGGTACACCAGTAACATACTACAAGCACTAACTTTCTCTAAACTATGGCTCGCATTCAAGTTCTGGATGGCTGCATCGAATGAAAGTAAATAAAATAAAAGTAATTACTTCCAAGATGAAGTTTCTGAACGTCTTCCAACATTTCGATGTAATGATTGGGTTTACAATAAAAGCTAGGCGGTACATATCAATTATCTTCTGATTGTTTTCTTTTCGGAGAAAGAGTCTGACGTTGTCTTGGCATTTGTGCGGATTCTTCTGTCTGGGATCGATACTGCTGCCCTCTTGAGTTCTTTTTTAATAGCTTCTTCCAAGAAATGCTTAGTTTGAGTGACTCGAACCAAGGGGTAATTAAAACAGATGCCAAGAAAAAACTAACATCGATCTGGAAAACTTTTCGGAGGAAATATGCGCAGCTGATAAAATCCTGCATTTCGTTAGACCATTACATGAACTTGATTTATTGTTCTGCTTTTATGTGATTTGCTTATTTTTTGCAAGAAATTGAAGGTCTCCGTCCTATGCAGGAAATAGCATCTGATTAAGGCTGCATTTCTCTATAAAGCCTATATCAATCGGTTCAGCGATGAAAAGATTGAAACACTAGCGTACGCAGGATTTTTCGGAGGGGGCTGGAATACTAGAAATAGATAACACATAGCTGCGTTCTGGACGGCCTTGATATGCAACAACACACTGTATCCGTCTGGTGGACGTTCTTGTCTTTTCGCCGACATATGCCACCGTGTCTATCACCTATTGCCTAATATAACAATATTTCAAACATTTTGTGAGGTGTGTATATTTCGTATTTGCCACGTTAACCTTTGTTTTAAAGAGTGGCGGCGATTTGGAGGGGCGGGAGTGGAGAGCTTGCCCCCACCCCACAGTTTTGGCACCTTGCGCCCCTCCAGTTTTGAAACCCAATCGCCGCCACTTGTTTTAAAACTTGTGCAAGTTGCTACCTCTATTTGGTGCAAGGAGCATAAATCTTAATCTTAAACCTCAGCTAGAATATCTACAGTGTAGGTTTCTTTGTAGACAACGAAACCAGACAGGATGCCTTCCAATGGAGACGTTTAAGCAAATATATTATTTAAACATAGGATACATGGAGTAAGGATATTTACATGATAAGCTACTTTCTTCTATAATTCTCATTTACAGTCAATTTTCATCTCAATATGCTTTCTATTATTTCTTTTCTCTATTTGAATATTCTTCTATCTGGACTTCCTTCGTAATGGACGGTCTGGATCTGGACTTCCTTCTTAATGGAATGTCTGGATCTGGACTTCCTTCTTAGTGGACGATCTGGATCTGGACTTCCTTCTTGTCTTCTTTGTAAACTTCCCTCTGGATTTCCATTTATTTATGTTTTTGATGATTTAATTAATTCCTCTATCCAGCTTTTTCCTTTAAGCTTTGGGAAATACTAATATTCTCCCTTGCGGCTGCGATTGGAACGCGCCAACACTAACTGGGTACAACAGAGCGTATACGTGATGCAAACGATTGACAGGCGCATCCAAGTAGGTGCTACGGTTCAAACGCGCAACCAAAAGTGCTGTGGGGCGTCGATTGGAACGCGCCACCACTGATGTAAACAAAATTTCCGGTATGGGATTGGTAAATCAATCAGACAGATGCAATATCTGTTCAAAGACACAAATTTGTATCAGAACTTTGACTTCTTTACTTTTCTGGTCAATTTACATATGATCACTGGTTTCATTTATCGCGTATATATCGTACATTAATTTATTTCTTTTATATTTATCTTCTTATAGTTGATTCTATTGTTTTTCATCTATCAAATCTGCTTTGTTCTTATTTATAAAGTTATTCACGTATATTATGCTAATTCTTAATCTTGCCCGCCTGGTGCTGCCATCTCTATTCCTCTTTGGCAAATTATTTACATTTCTTGGTCCTATTGGGTACGTAACAAAGTACGAAAAGTACTTGGGGGTTATTTTAAATGGTGTTTGCATTTACAATTCTTGGATTTTCCGTCCAGTTTTTAACTGTTTTAGTTTGAAAATTTTAATTTTCTCTAACTTCTGGGAGGGACTAACTCGGGGCCTCCTTGATGGCGTAGTGGTGACGTCGTCGCCTTGAAATCAAGACGTTCCGGGTTTGATACCCGATGGAGGCACATAGTGGTTCGGATCCCACTTTAAACTCTAGCTCCAATACCCATTAGCTTTTTTTTGCATCAAGTGGATAAACAAAAAAAAAAAACTAATCAAATCAAACATTAATAAAACATTAGTATTTACTTCAGTGTTCAAGCCGACGGAGTGGATAGCGCTGCGCGATATGACGCCATGGGTACCGGATTCGAATTCCGGTCTGGGCATGGATGTTCTTTGTGGGTGTCCCTTCATCGATTTCATCACATCATCACTCATCTTCATCTTTGCGATTAGCGAAAAGTGTCAGAAAAGCTAAATAGACGAAATCAATTATATCATTAATTTAGTGCTCATATGAAGGCACTAATTTGAACTTCACTACTCCTTCAGCTTGTGTTACTTACGAGTGTGGATCGTAACTCTGAAGGAATCAAGTTCTTGTGATCAGCTTTGAGATTTATAAACATTGTAGGTTTGCTAATGACAAGTAATTAACAACATTAATTACGTTGCGATTCACGGTTTAAGATTAGTACGTATTCAAAGATTGCGACACTGACGTCACACTCGGTAATTAATTACAAATCCACGAATCACATCCCGCATATCCGCCACGTGTTTGTTGGTAGGGATTCAAGCTAAAAACTCTTGATGGAAGTTTCCGGTACTTTGGCCGAGGAAATTAAATTCTTACAGCAAGAATCGATCAACTCTGAACTGGAAGTCCTGCGTTTGTATTCTGAATCACGAGATTAATGTCGATTGATATGCGCCCCTGGCACCCTCTCTAGAATTCTCAATGCAAAGCTCGTCTTTGTATGGAGGTAACAATTACTCGGTCTACATGTCATAGGCAAAATATATCGATTTTTCTATGTATAATTGTCGCTAAACGTAAAGAAACTTGTGCCACAGATAAACTTTATCTGTGCTTGAACCACTGGCGTACGCAGAATTTTCTTTTTTCGGGAAGGGCTGGAATTGTAAAGGTTTATAGTGCATAGCTGCTTTCTGGGGGAGGCAGCATACACAATAAAATATTTAGAACTTTTACTCTCAAAAAATGACAATCGGGGGTAATGTTTAGACTAGTTTCGATTTACCACTCTGGTTCTTCCTCGAATTACCGTATTTAATGCTTTTGTTTGAAAAGTTTCATTTTCTCAGAATTTCGGAGGGGGCTGTAGCCCTTTCGGCCCCCCCTCTGCGTACGCCAGTGGCTTGAACCCTACCTTCCTCACATCTTGACGAGACGTGTGGTTACCACGTGTTCACGTGGATGTCCTTACAAGAATTGGCAACATGAAGGGACATGTGGTGGACACACGCCAATTTTGACCCCTTGTCAAAATTGCCAGTTACATTTCTGTTTGTCCTTATCGTACTCTCTTTTTCTCTGCGCTTCCTGTTGCCGTTTCCCTTTCTACTCATTCCTTTTTCTCTGTTGCCCCTTCTTTATGTTTCTCTCCCTCTTTCTGCTGTTGTTTTCCCCTCTGCTCGTTCCTCTTCCTCTCCCTCCTCCTTTGTTTTTCTCCCTCTTTTTGTTGTTTCCCCTTTCTGGTAGTTCCTCTCTCTCTCTCTCTCTCTCTCTCTCTCTCTTTGTTTCCCCTTTTTGGTAGTTCCCCTCTAATTCCCCTTTTCTCATGTTTCTCTTCCTCTTCCCGTTGTTGTTTCCCTTTCTGCTCGTTTCTCTTTCTCTTTCTTTCCCCTCCTTCTTTGTTTCTCTCCCTCTTCCTGTTGTTCTTTCCCTTTCTGCTGGTTCCTCTTCTTTCTTCTTTCCCTCTTTGCTAGTTTCTCTTCCTCTTTCTTTCCCTCCTCTGTTTCTCTCCCTCTTCCTGTTGTTCTTTCCCTTTCTGCTCTTTCTTCTTCCCCTCCTCCCTTATATTTTTTCTCTCTCTCTTTTCCCCCTGTCTTTTATGTTTTCTCTGTCTTTCTCCCTTTTCCTGTCTTTCTCTGCCTCCTCTCTATATCTTTATCTTCTTTTCTCTCTCTCTCTCTGTCCTTCTTTCTATGTGTCATACTTTATCTCTCACTTCCCTTCTCTTTCCCTATCTAACTCTTTCTTAGCACAACGCGCTAAGAGTTCCGCGTTCGAATCCCGGGCTGGGCGTGGGTGTTCTTTATGACTGCCCCTTCACCAATTTCATCACTCATCCTCATCTTTGCGATTAACCAAAAGTGGCAGAAAAGAGAAGTAAAATAAACTAAATCAAATCAACCCATCTAAAAATCTCCACATATTTTGTCTGCTTCTTTTTATAGTTGAGTTTCTTTCTAAATCCACTTTTGCACAGACGACTGGACATATACCTTAAAGTGGGATCCAAACCACTACATGCCTCCACCTGGCATCGAACCCGGGACCCCTATATTACAAGTCGACGACGTTGCCACTAAGACACAGCGGAGACACGTCTCTATCTCTGCATCTTTCTCGGTCTTTCGTATCCTTCTTCCCTCTGTTTCTCACTCTCCTATTTGCCTCTACCTCTATTTCTCCTTCCCTATCACTCTATTTATTCCTCTTCCTCCTCCTGTTGTCCTTCTTCCTTACTCTCACGCTCACAAAACTGAAATTGGTACCGTGCAGAGATCTCAGATTGCAATCCAGCCTTCCTTTATTATGGTTCGATAACGAATCTTAGTTGGCAAAGTTGCTTATGCAAATGGCGTCGCCGCCGCTTCCGAATGTGGGCTGATCTCTTCCGGGCGTGAGGTGAGCTTCTCAATTGTGTACTCGTCGCAGGGAAGGTATCGTAGGTGAAAGTCTCGGGAGTGGGAGAAATTCACTCCTCGAATTTGGGAGAATGTTTTCGGTTCCAACCTCGCTGCACGAACACGAACCGTTAAAGCAAATGTTAATTGTTGGTCGTTTGGGAAGGAAATTGTGCTGTCGTTGGAGGAAAATTGTCTCCCGTACTTTCGTTTTAGTTTGCTTATCCTGCTCCTGTTTTGCATAAAAGGATACCACTCTCTCTCTCTCTTTTTCCATCTCTCTCTCTCATGTTATGTGCCAGCGTTGCTATATTATTTGATGTATAAAGTGATTCGTTTAAAATGTCACAAAAATAAAACGTTGGCAAAGAACAATCTACTATATTATCTCTTATTGGCATGCACACCGTGGGCCAAAAGTTACGATCGGATATTATTTTATAGTACACTCAACGGTAAAAAAAAATGTACGCAAATTGTTTATCATAATTTTCAGTCAGTCTGTTTTCTACAGTAGGATGGTCACATTAATTGAAATAAAAAAAAGTCAATAAGCAGACGATAACATCTGCTTCACATCATTATAATTCCATCATAGGAAGTAAAATAAAACAGAATGAAAATGCAGATTGACAATTTGCCTACCGGTACTATTATCTTTGCCATTGGCTGTACAAGAACGTATTCGCAAGCGAAATTGACGTTAAAGTTATCGTAGGTTGAGAAGAATTTTTTATCCCCGTCACATACTTCTGTGTGGTAATAATTAGTCTGTTTTGCAATATATGTCAGTCAATCCCAATACTGTAGTTAGAAGTCAGGTTTTCCGAAAAAGGTCTGTCCTAATGCTGGAGTCTTCTACTGCGTTGTGCATATAATCTGAACAAGTTACGAAGGATTTTCTTCCAAGTTTCCGTCAAAGTTTTCACTGATTTCTTAACACGTTTCACCAGTTCGCCCATTTTCATAAACCCGTACACTAACAACGAGACGCTTCTCTAGTGAATCGGCTTCTATCATATCCGCCATTTATAACACACAAAACGACAGAGACCTCGGAAACACTAGTGTCACTCATCTCATAGCACAAGCCTCAACCAACCTCCACGCCTTAGTCTTGTGACGTCTGCCGAAATGCATTTATTGTTGTGCTAAGTATCTTCGTCGTTATGTTATTTTTGTTATGTTTAGTTCTCTATCAGAAAACAGACGAATTATTAATTCTTTTATTAAACTTTTAATTCAACTTTGCTTAGGAATAATAATACGTTCTTGCACTGCAAACAGTATCCAATTGTCACTTTTGCCCTACGGTGAACATATGTACGATAAATTGACCAGACTTCCTGTATTAGCCGGGACAGCCCCATTTTAGTCTCTGTACCGATTTCTTAAACCGTAAAACGGGACGCCAAGATGTCCCCTTATTTGTGACAATGACTTATCGCCATCGAGTTACTGCAAACAGCACATTTTCTCTACCATTATTATGAACTATGGCATTTTTTTAATTAATTAGTTTTCAAACATTGGTATTTATGACGAAACAGTTTTTATATTAAAATGTTTACATTTTGTCGTCCAGATTTTTTGTCCCGTTTTCACTTCAGAAAAATATGGAAATAACGTTTTTTTGTTTTAAAAATCTGGTCAACTTAATGTAGAACGGACACTACTTTAGTGTCCAAATTATTAACGCATTAAGACTTCGTCATTAATACTCAGACTTCTGTGGACTCTGATTCATGGCACGTGGAGTGTTTTCCTACTGGTTCCTGCCGCATACTCTTACGCCTGTGTGAGGCACAGTTTGAGAACTTGTCAGGAACATATTGTACCATTTCAGAATGTCCTAATGTGGAGGAATATGTAGCGTGGGGAAGCTCGCTGGGTTCTTGTGACACACTCAAATTTCACATATCATATAACTTATTGTGCTAACTCTTGCGGTGTGACCGCTATGATAGTGTCTCGTGCATTAGCGCCGCCACGCGGCTGAAGTGATTGCAAACCCTTCATTCATCCTACACGGGCATTTTTGCCGCTCATATTCAAACTTCCCACAGATATATACGTTGCCTTCTTGTATATAACGGTTTAAAGGCCGCCTGCCTTAGTTGCGAGCATAGAGGCAAGTGCACATGCGCCAACTGGACGAGTCCACTTTCAAAATTGGGGTTGCGGGTGCAGTGGAACGCGAAAATTGTCTTTGTTCCAATTTGAGAGGGTTCATTAGCATTTGTAACACGCCATCACAAACACAAAAATCCCGAGATTATAAAAAAAGAACCAGACGCATATAACACAAATACTGATGTGAAGCCTACAGCGTTCTTTTGTGCATGTTTCTACCTACTTCCCTTCTCGCCTTTGGATTAGTCCGCTTGAGCTAGGCTGGTCTTCCGTGGTCGAAAAGTACTTTTCTAATATCTCAAACTGGGCCACCCTGTAGGTTCCCGTTTACATATAGAAGACAGAGAGAGAGAGAGAGAGAGAGAGAGTGAGTGAGTGAGAGTGAGTCTACAAAATACCCGTGACTCCTATTATTTCGTCAGTAACCTATTTTTGATAAAATATCAAAATTTAACAACGTGCTAATTCACTGACAGTCATTCGCGACTTTTTATATCAACACCAAAAGTTAATACGAATATGTCACATACTCAATATACAAGTAATAACAAACGCTCACATACGTTAAGAAAACACCATATGCCATAGGCCTCTCTCTTCAGCAAGATACATTGCAAAAAGAATTGTGTCGGAACGTTTACTGTTTAACCGCAACGTGCTCCATGGATACCAGTCGGAAACTAACAGGTCGATATATCATTGATTCCACAATTTTGACCAAACTGACCAATCAGATTTCGATATAAGCCAATAAAACTTAACTTTTAGACCTGTACAACACAAATGGAATTTGTATTAATCCTGCATTTTAATATCTGACATTGATTGAACTCACGCGTAACTAAATTGTTAGCGCTCTTGCCTTTCGTGTAAAATGAAATTTTAAAAAAGGACTTAATATTACTTGAAAGTGAATGAAAGGAAAATGAAATTATGAGAAAATGACTATTAAAGTTACTTCAAATATTGAAATTCAAGTTTGAATTCTAATAAAGCAAATTCAAAGTTTTTAGAAATGAGGTATGAATTTATTTTAGATACGAAAATTGAGTTTAAATTTTAGGATAATGAAATATTTTTGTAAGAAAATTACTAGTATTTTTTAGATATTGAAAGTCAAATTTAAATTTTAGGAAAATGAATTATTTTTTTTAAAAAAATGATTTAGTAAGTTACTTTAGATATGGAGCATTTAAGCTTGAACTTGAAAATGAAGTAAATGACTGAATGTTACTTTAGATAAAGACTTTCAAGTTTTAATATTTTTGAAAATTAACTGAAAATTTTGAAAATGACTTACAAAGTTATTTTAGGTATGGAAAGTTTAGTTTGAATTTTAGGAATATGAGCTTTTTTTAATGAAAATGACTGATGAAGTTACTTTAGATATTTAAATTCATTTTCGAATTTCAAGAAGCGAATTAAAAGCATTTTTAAAATGATTTACTTTAAATGTCTAAATTTAAGTTTGAATTGTTCAGAAATGACGACAGGGTCACGTGCTTGTAAATAAATTATTGAACACAACCGTACCTTTGATAGTTCACTTCAACTGAGATGGGGGGGGGGGTAATCAAGAGCTAACGTACTTTTATCTGCAGCTGCTTGCATTGTTAACTCTTGAATTTCCTTCGTTGTAATCTGCGACCAGGCGCTAAGAAAATACCTGCTCTCATCACTTGAACCGAACAAATAAATGAATTATCCGCTGTTGGGTTTTGAGAGAATTAACCACCACTACAATGCACTAAACGACCATCAAGCATGATAACGCAATTGAATTGAATTGACTTTATTGTTGCGCAAGGTTCGATTATTGCTGGTCACCACCTAACCCTCCAAATAGTCGATTGATTAATTTACTTTATCTTACTTCGCTTTTTGTGCCACTTTTAGCTAATTTCCGAAAATGGAAATGAGAGATGATATGATGAAATTGATGAATGGACACTCAAAAAGATCCATGTCCAGGCCGGGATTCGAACCCAGGACCCCTGGCATCGTAGCGCGATGTGCTAACCACTCCGCCACGGGGACCGGCTACAAATAGTCGAAATTAAAGCAATGATAAAGATAGAGATTGCAAGGAAATTAAACATCAAACATGTAAAATAAAGTACGAGGCAATAGAAACAATTGGAGCAGTAAATTAGCGAATAAATGTAATTAAGCTGAATAAAGTTAAGAGTGGAATGAAAATAATTTGTCAACTCTCGGGGAATTTTGATAATCATATGTTGATTTAGATTGCTTCTTATCGTTGATCAGTGATTTATGAATCATGTTGTGAAAACGTTAGAAGTGTTTCGTGAATTAGGAAGTTCACAGCAGACCTTGGATGCTGCGAAAATGAATAGAGACTGATAAACTGAGGTTCTGCAACGAGACCGACTGAGACTTGACAGTTCGTGTTCTGAGTGTGAGTGAAATTTACTTGTGACGTTTTAATTTCGTTTTGGGGGTGTTACAATTAATGGTGATGTAGAGTGTACAAATCATGTGCAGTTGACGTGCTTGTTCATGGAGAGAATTTCCGTGTTCATTAAGTACATGCTCGTAATTTCTGAATATATACTCATGTCTATTATTAATTAGCTAAAATAAAACACAATAAAGTGACTTCTAATGCACAAAAGTGGCCCCAAAATGCACGAAATTTAATATATTTTACGTCTCTTTTCTCCCTCTTTTGGCTAATCGCAAAAGATGAGAATAAGTGATGTATGATGAAATTGATGAAGGGACAGTCACAAAGAACACCAATGCCATAACCGGGATTTCAACCCGTGAACCCTTTCGTGGTAACACGCTGTGATAACCACTCCGCCACGGACGTCTGCACGTAAATTCAAAATGAATGATTTTAACTAAAGAGAGCTTGACTCTATAATATAAGTATCGTCTCCAGAGTCAATGATAAATATATGAATTTCCATCAACTTTAGAGCTTCCTCAGATATGACTTCAAGTCTGTGATACTGTAATACGTGGTCCGCGATTTTCTGCCATGGATCCGGGCGGTATCTATCCGAGAAGACGGGGATATTGGATTACACCTGTTATACCGACCACGAGGAAAACAACGCCATTGTTTTCCAAGATGCCAAGAAAACCTCTCTACTATGGACCGAGAGCAAAGCAAAGGTTTACCGAAGACTGAAGAGAGCAGAAACTTCAGCCGCACCTATACAGGCTTACGTTTTAGACCCTAGAGCTTAAAGCCCCAGATTCTATCTTAATGGAATGGCATATACTGATGGTATCGGCACGTTCCAATGTAGAATTACTTCCCTCTTACATTTTATACTTAAATTCTTTGTATGTTTTACTACGTATGCTATATTTCTTACTGGTGTCTGTAACTCTGATGTTCACCCAGTCCCTAATAGATGGTTACCTGGGTGTGAAAGTGGCCGGGGTGTGATGCTGATCACATCACTTCCACAAATGATCGGGAATATGTGGAGGTCTTCCCTCTATCTTCGCGAGCTATGCAATGGGCAAAGGGAAAGCTTTATCATTCTTTATTTTTCTCTATAGCCTTTGTGTATATTTTTATATATGTCATATACAGCGTATCCCAAAATGGGTGTTTCATAGTCGTTTAATTTCACCTTTGTCTGTTGCTATATACCAACTACTTGAAACCCTGATAATCATTTTGATACGCTGTATATTCACAATGATTATATGGTAGAGCTGGCACAGGCTTAGTGAAGAAACTAAATAGTTTAATATTATTGTATTACTAAAAATTCGCTCGGCATCTTCCAGAGATATTACTGTGTAGTTCTGCATTACAAGCGGCTCTGATCAAACGGCACGTGGGGGTAAGGTAGGTAGAAGCGTGGTACTGATCACATCACCTCCAGTATTCCCATGATGAATCCTATGATCTATGTGCAATCATGTCACGGTGGTTATTTTACATTTGTTGAGGAGATTTGATGCGTTTAGAAATCAATACAGCATTCACAATGTGGATAAGGAAAGCAAACTTACACACAAGACTGTACAGCTGCCCTCCGAGGCGGAGTGGTTAGCACAGCGCGCTACGACGCCAAGGGTCACAGGTTTGAATCTCGGTCTTGGAATGCGTGTTCATCGCGAGTGTCCCTTCAAAATTCATCATATCATCACTCATCCGCATCGTCGCGATGAGTCAAAAGTGCAAGAAAAGCGAATTAAAAACGTAATTCAAAATAATCAAAAAACAAGACACTTATACCCGATTACAGTGGAAACTTCCATTCTGTTTTGTTCGTATTACGCGAGAGAACAAAAGAGGTTTCATGCCGTTTCAACATATAGAACATTCTAGCTAAGATAAAGAAACGGATCAAGCAGTGCTAGGTTCAAGCTCATGTTTGTGCTCGAACCGCTGCCAGCTTGGGAAAAACTAGGCTGCTTAATGAACAAAAAATGTATTTTTTTATGATTCATTTAACTGTACTGGAAGTAATGACGTAGGTATATAACAAAGCCAGTTTTTGAAATATTAACGTGAGGCAGGTGGGGAAAAAATGACGCTTTAGCTAAAATCTCACAAAACCGAGGGTCTTCGGCTGCATTCCATTTATGAAACATTTTTTCCCCCTCTGAACTATTGTATTCAGTTCTTTTAATACAAGTTTGGTTCGAATTTGTATAAAAAGCAATGCCAACAGTAACGATGAAATGTTCCACGTCATGGGAATATTTTTTATCCTGCTAGTATCCTGCAGGGTTTGCTGCCTGCTGAACAGCAACGCTTGGTTGGTTGCATATTCAGCAGGCGTTTCGAACTTCTCTAACAGAAGTTGATGAACAAAGACATTTCTCATAAGGCGTTCTGTTCTGCCGTGTGTAGCTAGACTTCATGCTTTAACTCTGTTTGTCACCAATATGCTACCATGTATCATCGATGGCTGATGACACTAAAATGGTTCACGTGCATTTCAGCAAGATTCCCATGGATAAATGTAATGAAATGAAGGTGGTCAAGAACGTAGTTAAATGTATGTTTATATTTAATACTGGACGCTGATGACAATTAAGATGCTTTTCAATACGGTTACAAAAGCAATGGTGTATCGAATTGCGCATTTTGAGTCTCTCAATTTTTTCCCTCTCATTGCTTTGTGTTGCTTTCCTTGCTATCCTTCTCTATTCAGTCGCGAATTCAGTACCATATCGTTTTTCTTATTTTTTGTGCACTTTCTATCTTTACTTTTTGCTTCTTTTCATCTACTAGGCTTTTTCCAGAACATAGTGTCTTCTTGGTCACCTTGCAAATTAGAATGTTGATTCCATATGTAGGCACATTTCACAGGTCTACTTTGAGCCTTGTTTGATTGATTGATTTAATTATGAGCCGGTCCGCGTGGCAGAGTGGTTAGCACATCGCGGCTTGGGATTGGATGTTTGTGAGTATTCATTCATCAATTTCATCATATATCATCTTCGCAAAATTAGCCAAACGTGGCAAAATAAGCGAAGTAAAATAAAGCAAATCTATCAATCAGTCAATGATTGAATTAAGTTTTTACACGTCGTTTTTCTGCAACTTTTTACTATTTTACTAATCGCGAAGATGAGGATGAGTAATGATAATGAAATTAATTGACGAGGGGACACTCACAAAGAACACCCATGCCCAGTCCGGGATTCGAACCCGGGATCCTTACCGTCGCAGCCTTGACCATTCTGCCACTGGGTCGGCATAGGTTCAATTTGAAGTGAGTTCAATCCTGAATATTTTTTCCGTGCATAAATTACAATTAAAACAGTCATCATAGATTGTGATACACTTGTTTTCGTAATTTAATGTTCTCGTCTAATTAACATCATTTCGTTCAAAATTAAAATGCCTACTTGTAAATCAAATTATTAATTTCTTAAGGTTAAATCGTAGGCTGTTAACCTTAGTTTTATATCTTAACCTTTTATTTTATTGTTTCATAATTATAATTCCTATTTCTGAGTTCGTACCTTTCTTATTTTATTCATATCTTCTGTTTATACTTATCTCTTTATTAAATTTTAGTAGTGATTCATAAAACATTTCTTCAAGTTTCTTCTCCCTTCTTATGTTACATCTGACTGTTTTCTTATAGGAAAATACCCTAAAATACTATAAGACTAATTTCAGCTCTAGTGACTATAATTGTCTATTGCTGAAGGGAATTGCATGTAACACCGTTACAGAAGCTCAACGATCTTCTGAAAGATCGATCTGGGCAGGAACATCAAAAGATCCGTATCGAAAAAACCAAACCGAATGTCACAAGAAACACAGTAGAAACTGTTTCTTTCCAGAGGAAAAGTTTTCGTTCCTGTGATGACTCCTCAGCATGAAAACTCCTCATCTAGGACTTAATAAAAATTTTCCAATTTCCGTTTACGCTAACTTTTTCTCTCTCTATTTTTCTTCTATGACATAGGACCGTTAAAGACACAGTAGGAGGGAGAAAGATTTATGTGTTCATGTGTGGTTCGTATTGATTCTAGATCTAGATGTGAGGTAAGGTAAGAAGAGAGGATCCATCAACTTTAATCACGTTGACGGGGGAGATGCAAATCGTTTTTTTTAACTTCAGAAATTTGCTCTGATCAAATGTAAATTGAACGAGTTTCATTTTTTCAAATATTTGTCTTAATTAGTTTATGGTTCTATATTTGTTGTTGATTAAATGTAAACTTATTTTACGCCGCTTTACTTCCACTTTTGGCTAATCGTGACGTTTGGGATGATTGTCGATAAGATTAAAATAATCAATAGAGAGTTACACACACACATAAGTGACATTATTACTAACATTCAGAGATTTATTAGAATGAAGATACACGATTTTACCTGCAACGTTATTGAGAAAAATAACAAAATGGCAGAATTTGATGGCATATTATAAGCGTGTTTTATATTCGCATATAGCTTCTCTAATACTCTGGACTAATTACGACGATGAGGATGGAAAAGTAATCACAAACTCATATGGGCAAGAGCCATATACAGAGGATTATATTTGGTAAAAGTAGCTTGAGTGTCATATCGATCACATCACCTTCACAAGCTCCCTAGTCTTTTTCAATGTGTTAGGTCTTAGATCTCTTCCTTCCTGTCTCTCTCTCTCTCTCTCTTGGTCGCTTTCTGCGAGACTAAGAGAGAGAGAGAGAGGGGGAGAGAAAGAGAGAGAGAGAGAGAGAGAGAGAGAGAGGAATATAGAACGAGACGAGAAGACAGAAGGAGTGAAGAGAGTGAGAAGTGGGAGAGGAAGGGCTTTAAAGAGAAAGTGATAGATCCTTTCCTTCTCCTCTTCTACTTCCACCCCTCCTACAAGGCTTGTTGGATCGTCAATGCATGTGTACCAAATACAAATTATTTTCCTTGTGCACATGAAATACGCAAGGAAAGTAATTGTTTAACTTTACGTTGAAAAGTTGTAACAATATTTATGGCGACTGTACCTGATATGATCTGGCAATTGTGATTTAATGTGTTTTGTGCTCGAATTAGCAGTGCTACTTGAAGGAATTTGGATACATGAGGTTGCATCCGATGTATAATAGAAGACAAAGGCACCATTTAATGCTGCAATCCCTTTCAGATTCAATGGACTAGATTGTGTGCATGTCAATTCTTCACACAAGTTACGTCCTGCATTGTACCTACTGCAGGTCCCTGGAGGAATAAAGATATGAAATATTCATAGCTAATAGAGCATACGGGTCGTTAATAAGGACCCATATGATCGGATACAGGGTGACGTGATGGGGAGGGCGGTTGTAAAGAGAATCGTGAAAAATGAAACAAAAAAGACAAGCAATTTCTCATCTAAAGTTTTGCTTGTCAAACTTGAGTAATAAATATAAAAGGGGAACAGCAGCTTTACTGAGTTATGGACATATGTCTCACAACACTGACCTTTTCAGAAAAATAGTTGGCCAAGCTTTCAAATGTTCTCCTTTAGTGTATTCTTCTGTAGATGTACCTTTCTGATTTAGCGTCAATTTACTGTCATTTTGGCTAGTTGAGAAGACAAAAATGATAATGATTAGATTAAATTGATTCAGGGACGCTAACAATTCTCTTGAAAGGTAAATTTAAAAAAGGTAAAGTGTTTCCCTGTGCTTAGCACCACGCCATGAAGGCGTATAGGGGGGTGTGGGGGGTAACGCCCCACACTTTCCTGATCCGGTCGTGAGTGGGGGTGATGTGATCAGCATCACGCCCCTGACCGCCTTTACCCCCCATGGTTTCCCCCAGGTACCCATGTTATTCGACGCTGGGTGGGCGCCGGGGCCGCTTCCATCGTTAGAAAAGTTCACGGATTTGAACCGGCCGGGGATCGAACCCGGGACCTTTAGCATGGTAGTCAGACGCGTTACCGACTGAGCCACCGCGGCCAAGGAAAGGGATGTGCGAATATATTTTGCAGAAATTTTCAGAGATCTATCTTTAATGGAAACATAAGAGTATGCAACGCTTACATGAAAGATTTGCTTCAGCTTGCTCGCGTCTCTGATGCCATGATAAAGGTGTCTGCCGACCTCTGTGGCGGAGTGGTTAGCTTCGACGTCAGGGGTCTCTGGTTCGAATCACCGCCTGGGCACGAGTGTTCTTTGTGAATGTCCCTTCATCAATTTCATCATCGTCGAGAATAGTGAAATTTGGCAGAAAGTCGACTCTAAATAACAAATGATAAAGATGACATGCACTTTTGTATGTGCCGTACGGGATCAAAATTGCCGTCCGTATAGGTTCGTTGCTTCGCAGCGAGGACGTCGGGATCGATACACCTCTACGCCTTGTCAAAGTATCTCGTACTTCAACATCCACATACAGATGACCCCATGTCAAGTGTGTTAAGTGTGGAAATTGTTTGGGTTGGGCTACATCACAGTTGATTATCAACATTCAATTGTTTGGGCATAAAATAACCTTTGTGTACGTACACGACAAGGTGGTCACTCACGATTTCTCCATTTAATGGTTTCCAGGTTCGACATTAGTGCCCCTTCTCTAATCACCCATTCTGATCGTCGCGATTAATCTATAGAGCAACTTAAGGTTTTCTTTTGAAAAATGCAAGATATGCAATGGGAATTGCAAAGTACAACTTTCACACAAAACTTGGAGCCGATTGTTAATTTGTAAGGCAGCTGCTGCTAAGTTTATTTATAAGCAAACTTATACGCAGATGAGCTAATAGTGCCAAACCGATGGCGTATTGGTAACCTCGTTGTCTTGTAATCAAGTAGTCCCAGGTTCGACTCCGGTGGAGGCACGTAGTTGTTCGGCCAGATTTAACTGTAGGTTCAGTCCCAATTAGACTTTCAGTGCATAAAGAAGACTTGAAATCAAACGCAAGCAGATGGGGGTAATAGGGACTAGATCTTCAGTTTAAAGTATGATCCAAACTACCATGTTCCTCCAACGGGTACCGACTCTGGGAGCCCGTGATTACAAGCCCACCTGTGAGCCGTAGATACTGATGACACACATGTGCGTAACTTCAGATATAACGACGTCGTAACTCTCGTCAGTGAGGGACGCATCAAAAGTAGACTTTATGAACGGGCATTGCCGATTATGGGCAAGCATTTGGCGCGCCATGGAAACACCAATATATGTGCCAGGTCAAGGACGAAAATCGGTCCCACTCCACCTAAAGTATATATTTTTTTAATAGAAAAAGAGGCAACCCAATAGTGATTTGCCTGCAATAAACGCTAATGTTTGACGCACCAGCGCATAGCTGGCAGGCATGTATGCTTTCATTAACAACCGCGCTGTTTTGCCATTTTCCGAACGTATTCCGCATGCCCCTGGTAGTTTTACAAAAAAAAAAAACCCTAGCATGGGTTTGAATAATGATCTCCCCCTCCCGCCCTCAAAGCCAGCCTCCCGGAGACATGAAACGGGAGGGGGTTAGGAGTATGCCACATAACGGCCATTAAAGTCGAGCACTGTGTGGCTTGATGATTACGTAATGACTCATGACTAATAGCGCCGTGACGTCACTCTTGCGCGGTAGTTGACAAAGCAATCACCGCATGCGCCTCCTCCTTTGATGTGAGCCGAATGCGATTTTCTCCAGGGTGGCTCTCGTATCATGAATGTTATTCTGTCCTGAGGCAACTATTAATATTTTTTTGGCGCTGCGGGTAGGGAATTTTCATTTCCAGCGGGTCCCCATTTTATCCTTTGACGAGAGCGACGGTTTTTTTATAACCCCTGGATTCAAATATTCCAGCACGTGTTCCTTTTTGCAACTGCATGGCATACATGATACATTAGCAATAAGTCGATCGTGCGCAAGTTCCAAGAACCGAAGTGAAATGATTAGGAGAAACCGCTAACTTTAATTACATGTAAGGATATACGTTTAAACGTTCTGTTATTCAATAACTGAGCTAGATTAGTAAATGATCGATATGTGTAATATATATAACTATGTATACTACCTTTAACTCTGCGGAGTTGAACTTCACTGATTAATAATACGTATACAACTATTAAACTGGTGACTATTTCAGGAATGTGAAGCTAATTTCTGTGGCCTGATTACATTACTACATTTACCTGGAAACTGTAAGAAACAAAAAGCACCAAATCACGTTTGTCTTAAATACACCTTTGCCAACCTTCTTGTTGGAGTGCTCAGCACAACGACGTCAGAGGTCCCGGGTTCGAATCCATGCCTGGGAATAGGTGTTCTTTGTGTGGGTTCCTTCATCAATTTTCTGATATCACTAATCCTTATGGTCGCCAGTACGCAAAAGTGAGAGCAAAACGAACGATGCCAAATAACAAAAATCATATCAAATTAGATAAATACATTTTTATCATCATGTTATTAATGTTGTTACTTGCAACTTCAGTGTTGCCAAAGTGAACACTATTGATAACAAATTGTACACTTTACGAATAATATGCAAGAATTCGAAATCTTTACTAAGATTTGGTTTATACGTGCTGAATTAGCCTACTACAAAAAATAAAAAATGAACATGCTATTGGCAAGATATTTTCCCCAAGCTCCAAATTTAAAATATGTAATTTTATTTGCGTTATAAATTACTCGAATGTCTCATTTCATTCACCTTGACTTTAATATGAGAGTAGAGTTTCTTCAAATTTCCCTAAAAGTTTGAAAATTATCAAGGTATTGCTCTTTCCATGTTCACCTAAATTTCTGCCTTGATTTCCCTGCGCCTAGGAAAATTTCCATGCAAGCCTGGACTCGAACACTGAACCTTCGCTGGTGATATCATGAGTTGACTGATCAACGCGCTAGGGAACGGAGGAGACTTGTAGAAATAAGGAAAATATTTACATTTTTTTGTGTCACATTGGAATGAAAACACACTCAGGGGAGAGAAAGAGAGAGAGAGAGAGAGATCACCATATTGGAAAAGCCCTGCTGTTCCTTTCCCGCTCATTCTTGGCGTACCACCCAAGTACCACACCCTTAATACCCTTTACCAACAACTAGACCTCCCTGATGTCTTAGTGGTAATGTCGTCGCCTTGTAATCAAGGGGTCCAGGATTCGATACCCGGTCGAAGCTCATAGTGGTTCGGATTATAACGAGCCTGAGTGATCTGCTACATAAACTGAGACTCGAAGTCTACGGGTGCTACGAAACTCAAATGAAATTCAAAGCCTAAATAGCGAGCTAAATCTGGCGGAAAGAAATTTAATCAAACTTTATCCTATTTGAACTTTCCCACCTCATTCGCTCGAGCCACGAGTTTCAAAGCCTTCCCATCTCATCCGTAGCGCTGGTAGCTATGACAAGAGGACCACAAGACTGAAATAAGATCAGACACACTATTCCACAAAACACGATATAACCTTAAACGTTCAATCCATTTTATATGAAACCCACTATACATAAGTTAAGAGTTCACTCTGGTTGCAATCTTATTTACTAAAATATATATTCCCTTTCTTGGAACACCCTATATAACAATTTAAGCCATAGCATTGACCACTGGAATGTTAGGCAATAATCTGAAATCACCAGACGATCATATGTTCTTCAATGGGCGTACCACCCATGAACCTCCCACCCGGCCCTTATGCATATGCACCTATAAAAGTAAAGATATTAGAAATCTATGGCCCTGAGCAGTAATGCCTGAGAATGACTACAGATTGGAACATTTATAGATTGAGAATTCAAACAAGATAGACACTGTCCAATCCCTTTATCATTATTACCCACACACTGTACCCATGTTCTCAAGAGCAACAATTATGGCAGAGTGACCAATGCGATATGAATTCCACCTCTGTAAGAGAATGATTTCATTAGTACATTTATAGACACTATATTCTACACTGAGGGACCTTTGAGGTTAAATGGTAACGCCACTAAATAGCAACAGATGTTTTTATTTTTTAGAGTACAGGCCAAAATTAATTTAGCTTAGATAAGGCTTACAACAAACATTCAACGTTAATTAATTAGGTATCACGTTACTTTTCCAGCTAACATTATTAAGTCCGTCTGCCCCTAGTAAACTCTGACCGTATCGTTTAAAGCAATGCAAACCAAATAATATAAGTCATCACCAAATATTATGGTGACCTTTCCTATACAATACACGGCAATATTTTACTTGATACCGGTGAAGCTTATTATTTTAGAAATAGAAAAATTTAACGAATTTCACATACATTAAAATTACAATATCTTCACCATCAAATGAAAATTTGAATTCTTGAAATACAAATTTAGCTAGGGAAATAACTGTCACTCAGCAATATGTAAACATTCACGCCTGTGAATACATCACGTGACCTTGACCTTGCTTTAACAATTTCACTCTTTACAAATTGTTAAAAGTGAATATAGAATACGCTAGGCATAAATATAAGAGAATATTTATCATATTTTATCTCAATGCAAATGTTTACGACTAGTTGCTTAAATTTTCCTCAAAATGGCTACCGATGCGTATGAATCCGACCACGTTTTTCGATCACACGTATTTCCGAAATATGGCCATATCCAAACGCGCACGCATGCTAGCATATAATATATCGCAGGAATGTATTGTTATGACTAGAGCCCGGATGTTTGGCAAAATGCCTCTTTTTATCTACTGCATATATTGATAAAATTTTTTCGGATATACGTTTCTTATGTTGTTTCGAATGTTTTGGAAGCCTTTTCATTTTGCCTATTTTGCCTATTTGGGACCCCACTGCCTATTTTTAATTATAATGCCTCTTTTTGTCTTTATCAATGAAATTTGACATTTTTTTAAAAAAATGTGTATATAAATTATTTTTCTCCCAAAAAACGTTGTTGGCATTTATTTTTCTTCCGTTTATTATGTGAATAATTTTCGCCTTATTTAAGTAATATTAAACTCACGCATGTTTCAACATTGCTGAAGGAGAAAAGTGTGAGAAAAAAGTATTTCATGCTGAGTCAGGATATTGCCTTTCGGTTAACATTTCTTGTGCATGATTGACTGCTGAAGTGGACAGGTTGATTTCGAACACAAAGAAATTATTTCTGAAATCTCCCTCTCGAACCAGAAAATTTCAGGAAGTTGCGATTAAGCTTAGTTTACCTCAGCAACCAGTCTTGACGAGATAGGGAACATGGATATCAGCAGCTATATATTATGCTAACAACCTTCAAAAAATCAGTGAGGTGATCGATGCTCTTCCAGAAAATAAAGCGGCTTCAATTCGTGAAGTGAAAAAACTCCTGTGCTATTCAAGTTTACTTTTGCACATTATGGTGCATTGCCAGAGACAATTACAATTATAGCATCCATGAAAATCTTCGAGGAATCTATGCAGCAGATGATGGAAGTGCCAGGAGAAAAGGGGTGAGCTGTTGCGGAAAAATTGCTAACGGGTAGTGAGTGCAAATGAGGACTTGAAACAATTGAAAACAATTTGTGATATTCTAAAAGGTGAAAATGCTGTTACCAAAATGAGTCCAGCTACATTAGCTTGTTATATGTATGCTCCAATAACTTATGTCGAAGTAGAAAGATCATTTTCTATTATGAAAAACATTCTCTCTCACAGACGACTATCAATGAATGTTGAGAACTTAAAAAGCACCTTGTAGTTATGTGCAATCAAGACGGAGAAAATTGAAATGCTCTTCCCAATTTAGATTTTAACATTTTGCCAGAAATTATAGATAAAAGTAAGCGACTTCTAAATGTGCCTTTTTTCGGTTTATTTTGCCTTTTTTTCATTTTTAGTGCCTATTTACCACATTATAAATGCCTTTTTGCCTGCCTATTTTAACGAAAATAAATGCCTGAACTTCCGGGCTCTAGTTATGACGAAGTTTATCCTGCAATTATGTGGCGCCACTTAGTTATAAGAAGGTATTGATACTTACGATCTTGCCGCGGAAACCAATCCCAAGATCACCATGTCCGGCATAAAATCAATAATCCATCGCAACACAATCGTTCCTTTCCATATTCGTTTCGAAACATAAATGACAGTCCTTACTGCCTTATTTGCACTGTTTCGATCACTTCATAATCCCTGAAACACAACGATTTCTGCCGATTCCTTCGGCTTGTCAAAATTTAAACGTCCATGTCTTTTACCTTCTACGACGAGTCCATGTGAACCGCTCCTTTTCCCCGTTGCACGTGCCTCATTGCATCCATATATCAAGTTAAGATAGTGTATTAAACATAAAATGCACTACTTGGACATTGTTTTTCTTAACATGATAATCACATTCACAAACCGTACCAGAGGATAACAACAATTGTGCTTTCCGAATCACCCAGTGATCTGAGGACACGTTCTGAATGCAATCAGTTCAAATGAACAGTTCGGTTAGCTGTCCAATATGCTGCTGTCATCAAATGAGTGATTCTAGAGTTGACAGCCCACAATGATGAATAACAAATGTAGGGCGGCAGATTTGAAAATTACCTTTTACAGATGCAAATTAATGAAATCAACAAAATAAATTACCGATATGAATGGCCCATATGGCATTGATTGTCATAGAATCAAACTTTAAACTGAAGGTCCAGTCCCGATTAGCCTTCCTATGAAAACACGAACTCAACCAATCAAAACTTTACAAACATCTGTTCTAGATAGAGTTCACCTCAACTTCTATATATCATGTAATCTTATCGACAACTAGTATATATCACACCCATAACGATAAACCTAATTCTGTTCCATCTTGAATGAATAAGTTCATGTGTAGCAAGAAATCCATTGCACAAAAGCAATCTGAGCAACTAGAATATTAACATGATCATTTGGAAGCCATCGCGACAGAAGTGCATACTTATACGGCCTCATGGGTGATGATATTCTGAAAAGAAATTCCTTGGCGAACGTGAAGTGTGTACTTTTCTTCCCTATTGTCATTTCCACCGTTGAAAAAACCCACGAGTGAAAAGAAATGTTACATTTTTGATGAACGCAACACTGCAAGTACACACTGGCGAAGTAGATTTAAATATTGAAATGGCAAACTGGGATCGTTTTTTTTCCTCCAGGCTGTATTCAAGCGTTTTTCAGTTCCTCTGTAAATGTGAATTCTTAATCCAGTTTTTTTAAAAAAATGTCGGTTGGAATAACTCCCCGGTCTCTACATCGCCTGACACCGAAAGAAACTTTACTTTTATTCGCAACCCAAAATCTTTGGAGAAATATATCGTTTCGTTCACATTTTGAAATCAGTACTGAGCTACGAAAAGAAGACTACACTCTGTAAAGAAAAAAATAGCGACACTTGCTCGGATATGGTTTTCACAAGATTCATTAACCAACACCCCCAGTTCTTTTCTAATTTTCATTTATTTTTTTGTTTGAATGCAAGAGGCTCCCTCTGGTGCTACTCTGTTGCATGGAGGCCGATGAGTGCTTCCTGCGATGCGAACTTCCCGCCTGCACAATGCACCTCAAAAGCAACCGAGTAGCACCAGAGGGAGCCTCTTGCATTGAAACATAAAAAAATGAAAATAGAAAAGAACTGGGCGTGTTAGACAAATGTCATCGTTTTCGCAAAACCACCTCTCGTTTCTTCTGCGATGATAGGAGGGAGTGTTAGAGGCATCTCTCGTTTCTTCTGCGATGATAGGAGGGAGTGTTAGAGGCATCATATGTCGAGAGGTTTTCCATCGAAAGAACACGACTGACGATGTCTCCTGCCTCTTTCACTCCCTCCTATCCGGGCCTCCCCCATGGCGCAGTGGTAGCGTCATTGCCTTGTAATCGAGGGGTCCCGGGTTCGATACCCGGTGGAGGCACAAGTGGTTCGGATCCCACTTTAAACTGTAGGTCCAGTCCCGATTAGCCTTAATGTGCATAAAGTAGACTTAAAACATCAACTCAAATCAAACCAAACTCCCTCCTATCCGCTCCCTTGCAACACTTCAGCACCCCTGCTCGTTCTACAATTTACTAATGCATTCGACAACGCTCCTTCATAAATACGGCTGGTGGACAAATCCTGATTTTATTGTTTTAATTCACTTCATAATCTTGTGAAAATCATATCCGAGCAAGTGTCGCTATTTTGTCTTTACAGAGTGTACTATGAAAACTGAAACAGCTTTTTAGTGAGTGTGGTAAAACCTTGATAAGTTACGTTCTCAGTATTTCCTATTCATTCATTTCCAGTGGAGTCGATAGAGACACGTTAAACTTCGCTCTTTATTGTAAGCAAACGATATCCTCCAAAGGTATACAATCCCGTATATTTCCTGTGTACAGTCACCCGCAATAAAAATGGGACACCTAGCTCCTGGAATACTGACTTCTATGCAATGCGTTATGTGTGTTGCCTAACTCTCCAGCGATAGCAAAACTTCCTATTGAAAAAATGCTATTGAAGTCGGTTCATCGCCGTAGAGTTAGGCAACACACACAATGCTTTGCAGAGAAACCAGGATCTAGGTGTCGCATTTTTATTGCCGGAGACTGTACATTGGATTCTCTACCTATAAGGATTCGTATTTATGGCTGTATATTTCTTTTGATGAATTGCAACCAGTTTTCATTCAAACTGTACAGTGAGCTTAATGAAATTGTCAGTATTTTAATAAAGGGATATCTTATTGTACAGTCACGGACACTTCTGGGTTGCAATCATTCTGAAACTTAATGGAAATGTTACAACTCAGAAGCCTGCGCGGCTATACATAGGCCAATCCAAGTAGCAGTGCAATAACCTCCATTTCTTATCAAATAGTAACGGAGAAGGTGAGGTTATTTATTTAAAGTTTTGTGTTGCGACGTTTTCTACTCTTAGAACAGTCTTGAGCAACTCTCATTTCTTCCAGAACACCTATTTCAATTGCGCGATAGAGTTGAAAAGGGTAGGAAATTATCACAAGGCTACAATTCAAAGTTTTGTGATGTTGCTATATTATTCTGTTTGTATCTAATAATGTAACACGCAGCACTTGATAGATTTTGAAAGTGTGGACTTTATGCGTAAAGTAAAAAGAAGAAACATTTTAGTGCTGTATAACATAGGATGGCAGCACTGTCAGTCCAAAATTTTGTCATTACTAGAGCTCGGAAGTTCAGGCATTTATTTTCGTTAAAATAGGCAGGCAAAAAGGCATTTATAATGTGGAAAATAGGCACTAAAAATGAAAAACAGGCAAAATAAACATAAAAAGGCCCATTTGGAAGTCGCTTACTTTTATCTATAATTTCTGGCAAAATGTTAAAATCTACATTGGGAAGAGCATTTCAATTTTCACCAAATTCACGCACGAAACCATGTAACTTACCACTTAATGGCACAATAATTTTCGGCATGATGACAACTACACGATACTTTCCCTCCAAAGTGCAGAACTAAACTAAAGATAGACAATTGGATTTTGGAATCCATGCAAAGGCCCTTGGGCATTAGTGCTGTTTCTTGTCAATAACGTCCTGACACGGACGCTGGTCGTGACGACGTAATTGTGCAGATATTCTGCAACAGGTTTTCAGCAGTCAATCATGCACAAGGATATTTTAACCGAAAGGCAATATTCTAACTCAGCATGAAATACTTTTCCTCACACTTTTCTCCTTCAGCAATGTTGAAACATGCGTGAGTTCAATATTATACTTAAATAAGGCGAAAATTATTCACGGAAAAAAATTAAATGCCAACAACGTTTTTTGGGAGAAAAACAATTTATATACATACTTCTTTTTTTTTTAAAAAAATGGTACAATTTCATTGAAAAAGGCAAAAAAGGCATTATAATTAAAAATAGGCAGTGGGGTCCCAAATAGGCAAAATAGGCAAAATGAAAAGGCTTCCAAAACATTCGAAACAACATAAAAAACGTATACCCGGAAAAATTTTATCAATATATCCAGCAGATAAAAAGAGGCATTTTGCCAAATTTCCGGGCTCTAGTAATTACACTTGCAATTACATTTGTCCCATGTATTAGAGCAATTAAAGACAGAGTTCAAGAGTAGGAAAGTAGTAATTCCATCTTGTATATGCAATCTACTTTTGCTTCCTACTGTACTGAGATTTTTTCGCTCAGAAGTTTCGTATCAGATCCAGGAAGTACCTTGTTGAATAAGTGTGCTGCAGTATGAAGGTAAATAGAAAATTGAATTTTTAGAGGACCAGCCAGGCAAGATTAAAAATAGACATTGTATTCCGCAAAGGAAAGGCACTCTTCAAAGATGATTGGATTTTGTCTGCGAACGTCAGAGGAAATCTTTGGGGTAAACGTATCGTTCATTCTGCCTTCCAACTTTATTTATTATTTCTTCAAATGCATCGGTTTCCTTTCATCTTCTATTCCACCTTTCTGGTTCGAGTTTTACATTATTTCAATCGCGGGCGTCCGAAGTGGGTACAAGGATGCACCCGACGGTACAGAGATGCACCCCATCACAAATCAGAAACGTACCATCTTTTGGGGGATATTTCAGAATTTGCCCCACTTCTGATGAAGCAGATATAGGGATTTGTCCCATTTCTCTTCTGCATTATACCGGGTGTTTCAGAAATAATTGACGGGTTTAAAAAATGTATTACAAGTAAATTATTGAAATTATGTTAATGAAACTAGTCCGGAACGATCAAGGAACGCAAGCAGTTTGTGCGTGTGTGTTTTGTTAAGTTGATAGTTTACATCCCTGCCGCTAGGGGACACTCAAATCAGCCACATCACTCAATGTTTTGTGCAATGTTTCGGTCCTCAAGATCACCGGACCTTGCACCGTGTGACTTTTTTCTTGTGGGGCTTCATCAAAGACAGGACATTTGTCTCACTGATGGTGCGTGATATCGTAGCCTTAAGGGAACGTATCATCGCAGCGATAGACGCTATCGACAGGCACGTGTTGATGCGAGTATGGCAAGAAGTAGATGCGTGTTGAGTTACCCGTGTGGTGACCACATTGAACATTTGTAGGTGTAAGAAAAAAACTGTTTAGAGTTTCTCGTTCGTTTTGGACTGGTTTCATTAACATAACGTCATTTCTTTACCTGCAAAAAATTTTTTTTAACACCTCAAGTATTTATGAAACACCCTTAAACTCCTGAGCGCAGCTATTTGGGGACAACATGAGACCTATCGGAAGTGACCAGTGTCTTCTTTTAATAAGGCATTTGGAGGCCGTCTTGGTTTACATAAAACGTCACATTCTGTAGGCCAGGACCAAAACCCAATATTAGCCTCACAGTCGCACATATGTTTCGAAAAGACTGAAAATTGACGTAGTTTGTACGTAATGTTCCTTGTATGTGTTTGGATAAAGCGAAATAGTTGAAAAATATGTAGAAAATATTATTTTTATGTGCTAAGAATATTAAAAATATCTACTAAAGTACTAATTATTTCCAGTCAAGAATTCAACTGAGTAGTATCTGTCCTTCCCGATGGCGTAGTAGTAACATCGTCGCCTTGTAATCAAGGGGTCCCGGGTTCGATACCTGGTGGAGGCTCATAGTGGTTCGGACCCCACTTTAAACCAGTTGGTCCAGGAACCCATACATTCTAATTGGTTCTATTGGGTTCCGCAACAGGACCACAACCTTTTTCTCGCACAATTTAAATTTCGTTTAAGTTTCGTATTCAAATGTTTCTGGACCGAATAGAAAGGTTCTCTAGGGTATAGAATCCATTTACATTTGCTGAGTTTCTCTTCCGGACAGGAAATGAATTTATTTACAATTCCTGGACTTGAACAAAGCTGCATTAAAATATAGATCCAGTCCCGTTTAGCCTTCCTGCAAGTGAACTTAAAACACAAAATCAATCAATCAATATTATGGATCAACTTATAGGGGGTGACCGCGAATTACCACCGATTTGTCAGTATTGCTTACAAGATACGACCTCGAGACCTCATTTCTCTCAGACGCTAATAAAAGGGTGAGGGCACGGGCTGATCAAACAATCCATTACGGCGGGACATAATGGAGAAAGGAGAAATTGTAACGGAGAGAGAGGCCATGCCTCAGCGTTAAGGAACCGATCGCAAATTCACGACGGGCAAGATGAGAAAGAAAAAAAACTCTCCCCAACCGAGCTGGTCTGGAGACTACCCATAGCGGCGTATGAATATTCCATGCGGTTCGAACGCGCATTGATTTAGCATCACTCGGGGGTTCAACAGGGGCTTTACCCTGCGCTTTCTCAATCCATCCGGGGACCTCCGGAGTTTTCCTGGAAAACTGTCTCCTCCGGCGATATTTTCATTACTCCCCCGGACTTCCAATCTTTCCCCGGGAATCAAGACGAAAGCATAAAGGTGCATCCGGAACAATTTATATTTCGCGGACGAGCTACGAATTGAAAAGATTGCCCCAGAACTGATTCCCTCCTCCCTCTGTTTTTTAGTTCTCGAGGTCAGAGTCGTTCGTTCTACTTCCCTTTCTATTTTATATTCTTTCAGTAGAAAATTGGGTACGTTCTCTCCGAGTATGGGCTGTCCCAGATAGCTCCGAGAGAAAATCCTACAAATAAATTCCACTTTGATGTTTTCTTCCTCCTTTTGTGGCCAATACCGATTCGTCACACACCATTTGAGTACCGGAGTACTGAAAGATTGTACTGAGAGGCATAATCTTTCAATTTCACAGTTTCTAGTACGCGAAATGGAGCAATTAGAGGACCCACTGTCGTGAAGTGGTTACAGCAATGCATTGCCAAAGCAGGAGACTATGTTCAAGTCATCAGTGTGTTTGTCATTCATTTCTAACCTTGCGAAATGCAGGAAAGTGGTAAAATCAATATAGGAATTCACACTTATGCAAGTCTCCATACTAACTTGTTGACCTTCGTCGCGGAGTGTATACCACAGTACACTACGACGACAGGGGTTCCAGATTCGAATTATGGCCTGGGGACGGCTCCTCATTGTCGTGATTAACCAAAAGTCACAGAAAAATCTGGGATGTTCCAACAACTCGTACTGTGACTGATGGTTTTAAGTCTACAATTTACACCAATAATAGCTTTCACTGTACTCTCCACACCTAAAACATCGTAGAGATTACACTTACAAACTAAGCGTTTCTTCTAATAAAAACTTTCAATGTACGGTTTTGCGTTCATAGAATTTCTTACAATGAAATATTTCACTGTATCTATTATCTATAAACGTTTACTGAGTTTCTTCTAATTAACATTCGTAAACTCGAGTAGCTACTTTTAACAAACTTTTCAGTGGACAGTTTGCATTTATAGACTGATAAAAGTTCTTCTAATAAAACTTTCAGTAGATCGTTTACACCAGAACACTGATAAAGGTTCTTCTAATAACATTTTCTTTGGAAATTTTTATTTAAAGACTGATATAGGTTCTTCTAATAAAACTTTCAGTAGCTCGTTTACACCAGAACACTGATAAAGGTTCCTCTAATAAAACTTTCAGTGGATCATTTACACTTGAAAACTAATAAGGTTATTCTAATTGAACTTTCGATGGATCATTTACGGCAGAACATTGACAAAGGTTCTTCTAATAAAATTTTCAGTGGATAGTTTACATCTAAAGTCTGATAAACGTTCTTCTAATAAAACTTTCAGTGGATCGTTTACACTTAAAATCTGACAGAGTTTCTTAAAATAAATAAAATGTCCTGTCAAGTAAGCAAATAAATTCAAATCAATTGCTGTGAGTAGTGTTATCTAAGGTTTGATTGATTTAGTTTATTTTACTTCGCGTTTTGTGCCTCTTGGCTAATTTGCAAAGATGGGGATGAGGGATGAAATGATAAAATTGATGAATGGACATTCACAAACAACCAAGCCCGAGCGGGATTCGAACCCGGGACCCTTGGCGTCGCAGCGCGGTGGGCTAACCACTTCGCCACAGGGTCCGGCTGTTATCTAAGGCATCCCTCAATTTGCCACACAATGCTACTATGCTCATACCAATTACGTTCACGTGCTTGCAACAAGCATTTTGGATGATATTTGTGGAATTCGACGAGCCAGCGCTATGAAATGATAACAGCTATGATACGTGATTGTTCAACAGTTAACAATCTATCATCGACAAAGGCTGGGCTGTCACATGGGGGCCCCTTCATTAATCATGTCCTTTGTCGTCGCTAGGAGGCACTAGTGTGCCTCGCTCCGAATGGATCTCCAAACAGGACGTCGATGTTTACCCAGTATTCATGGAACTTCAACTGATTTAAGTACTGGGTACGTCAAGGGCTCCTTCGCCGGTGGGCGAAAGCGGGCTCCAGCCCATCTCTCGCCTATTCAAATACCCCACGCGAGAAATTTTCGGATTAATTTAGAGTAGAACAAGAGTCACACAAAGAGGAATAAGACGATAGAAAGAATGAGAGAGAGGAACAGAGAGAGAGAGAGACGTTCAAAGATAGAGAACGAATGAAAGAAAAGAGGGGAAAGAGAAAGATAAGGAAGAAAAGGAAATATGTTCAGCAGAGGAAAGAAACTGAAAGAAAAAAAGAGTAAAGGAAAGTGAAAAATATGGAAACGAGAGAGAGAGAGAAAGGGAGGAAGATAGATATAAACTATGAAAGATGTAGAGAAGTGAAGAAAGATGAAAGAAAGAAAAGGGAAGATATACTCAGCAGAAGAAAGATGGAGAAGCACAAAAAGAAGATTGAAGGAAAGGTGAAAGTAAGGAAAGTAAGAAGAGAGAACCATATAGTAACAAAATATCAGCTGTCAATTTGTACACTCAATGTCAAAAGTAATGGTAGTTAAATTGTTTATCACCATCTTCATTGTCTAATTTGCAGAATGTAATGCTCATGAAATGATAGCATGAGCAGAGGATATCTCCTTGGCATCAACCTAATTCCATTCCTTAAAACAACACAGGATATAGCATAAAAAAGAATGACAATATGGTTGTACAATTTATTGCTATTGTGTTCGTCTAGCGTTCTCCTGAAGAGGTGTTCATCATTTCTGAAATTTATTATCCATTTCGAAACATCACATAGTATAAGTTTTACTCTTTGAGTATTTCCAACCCTGGGTAAGACATGGATGTATCATTGTGTTTGATCCATCAGTTTTCCATACATCCTCATTGTCGCGATTAAACCAAAAGATAGAAAAGTGGTGTGAAATAACCGGCATAGAAATTGAGTAAGTCAGAGTATCAGCGGCAACATAATTTGGTCATAAAATCTTTTAAATGCAGTGCGTAGCTTAGGAGGGGGCGGAGGAGGGGCTGGTATTGCATTTAGAGAAAATTGGATCCTGCCATTTTGTTTGGCACATTTACAATCTACAGAAACACAACTTTGGAATAGTTCTCTTGGTGTGGTTAATATACGGTGGATAGATATACTTTTTTGGAAATTATCTCCTGACTACTGTTGCGAAATAGGGGCCAACATTAATGTTCTTCACTCGAACACATGATGGAGTGGTGAGTGATTTCGTTAATTTTGCTTCACTTTTCGGCCACTTTGGCTCATCGCGAAGATGAGAAAAGGTGTTGTTATAACGAAATTGATCACTCATACTCTTGCCGGGATTGGAACCTGGAACCACTGGCGTCTTAGAGCGCTGCGCTAACTGTTGGTTTAATAAAAGAACACGTACAGTTTATTCCGAGAAGTTTTATTGTGCTTCTCACTCGGACGAACACAAGTGCTACAAAAAAAATATTCGAGAACCAAAAACAGTAGAACATCGATAGTGCAGCTTTGCACAGACTACAACCTATGTAGTATATTAACTCTTGATCTCTCGTTTATACACTTTATATGTTTATTGACAAAAACACCCTACATATAACCCCCCTTTTTTTCAATGAATAATAAAGTGTGTATCATCATAATTACTCACTCATCATATTCATTAAGTTACAATTCCTTCTTAACTTTATACCTGTTTGTGGTTTTGTTAATGTATCTGCAATCATGTCGTCTGAAGCACAGTACTTAAATGTTACTTCACCTTTATAATACAGATCACGAACAAAATGATATTTTACATCAATATGTTTAGTTCTCAAACTAACCCTTTCAT
This sequence comes from Lepisma saccharinum, assembly GCF_977018435.1. Taxonomy (NCBI): domain Eukaryota; kingdom Metazoa; phylum Arthropoda; class Insecta; order Zygentoma; family Lepismatidae; genus Lepisma; species Lepisma saccharinum. The sequence continues at coordinate 23,185,679 of NC_139239.1, forward strand.
TTTTAATTAGTTTGATACAACTTTTGATTATCTTCATTTATGATAATTGGATAATCACATTTTTTATCCATATCATTTAACACATATTTTATCCATTTTGCTTCCTTACATGCTTCTGCAATTGCCACATACTCAGCTTCAGTGGAAGATAATGAAACATAAGATTGTTTTCTACAAGCCCAGCTTATCATACCCCCCTTATACATAAATACATAACCACTGTTTGATTTTCTAGTTGACACATCCCCAGCCCAATCAGCATCTGCGTAACCTAACAAATAATCATTTTCAAATTCAAATTTGTTTCCTAATTTTAACTTATATGATTGAGTTCCCTTTAAATAACGAAAAATTCTTTTAACTTCAATCCAATCAGCTTTAGTAGGACAACTGGCCTTCTGACTCAAAATTGACACACTTGCCGATATGTCTGGTCTAGTATTTATACTTATGTACAATAATGCTCCAATAGCTTGTCTGTATTGCTCATTACTTGGTAATGGTTCAGAAGTTTCTGCATATTTAATGTACCCAGGATCCATTGGAATTTTTGATGACTTTGCATCTTCCAATCCAAATTGTTTGATTAACTTTCCTATGTAATTACTTTGATGAAGAGCAAAAATTCCATCCTTACTTCTCTCAACTTGAATTCCCAGATAACAATTAATATCACCAAGACAATTAATCTGAAATTTCTTTGACATTAACATTGCTACATCATTAATTAAATCAACATTTGTACATGCAATAACAAGATCATCTACATACATTAGAATATAGATCATATTCCCATCAACTGATTTTGTATAAAGACACGGATCTGCCTCACCTCTTTTGAAATTATTGTTAACCAAAAATTCATCAATTTTATTATACCATGATCTTGCGGCTTGTTTTAACCCATATATGATTTTCTTCAATCTGCATACATATTCTTCTTTTCCAGGTTGATGATATCCCTCAGGTTGTTTCATGTATATTTCTTCATCTAAATCACCATACAAAAATGCTGTCTTTACATCAAAATGCTTGACTGCCATATTCATTTGTCCTGCAACTGTTAAAAGAACTCTGAATGTTGCTTGTTTTCCAACTGGTGCAAACACTTGATCGTAATCATCACCATAGATTTGTGAATATCCTTGAGCAACTAGTCTGGCTTTGTAACGAGTAACTTTTCCTTGTGCATCTTCTTTAATGGTATACACCCATTTACTACCAATTACATTTCTTCCATTTACTGGTTGAACTAGTTCCCAAGTTTTATTTTCTTTTAATGAGTTCATTTCTTCATTCATTGCCATCTCCCATTTATCATTATCAGGTCCTGTAACTGCCTCTTCAAAAGATGTTGGTAACTTTCTTTCCACAATGACCTTTTGTAAATATCTAGCTGGTAATTGTCCTTTTGTTGTACGAGCAGATTTTCTGATAACATCTGGTGTCCTTTTCTTTACTTTGATATCTGTATGTTCATCAGTTTTTGAATCACAAATTAGTTCTGAATCACTCTTCACTCCCTTTTTACCAAAATGTGAATGCATTTCTGGTTCCTCTCCAAGAATGTCCACTGATAATTCGCAATCAGTATTATGATCAGAATCAGATTTGTGGATAGGTTTCAAAGTTGAAATTACATGACTTGAGTTTTCAATAAATTTACAGTCTCTGCTTATGTAAATCTTATCAGATGTCATATCTAGTAACCTATATCCTTTATATCCTTCATATCCAACTAAGACAAGTTTCTTTCCTTTAACGTCCATCTTGTGTCGATGACTTAGAATCATAGCATATCCAACACTGCCAAACACTTTCACATGACCCATGTATGGTTGCTTTCCGTACCATTTTTCATATGGAGTAGTCTCCAATATCTTTGTGGGTAACCTGTTCTGTAAGTAATTTGCTGTATTTATAGCTTCACCCCAGTACTTCTTGTGCATGCCAGCATCAATCATCATGCAACGAGCCATTTCAACTAAGCTTCTGTTTTTCCTTTCCGCAACGCCGTTCTGTTGTGGGGTATATGGTACTGTAGTTTGATGTTCTATTCCTTCCCTTTTGAAGAAATCTTTCAATTCTAATGACATATACTCTCCTCCATTATCAGTCCTGATTACTTTAGGTTTTCTTTTAAATTTGTTTTTTACATACTGTACAAATTCCTGTAACTTATCTTCAACTTCACTCTTTTTCTTCATTAGATATACCATGGTAAACCTACTAAAATCATCTATAAATGTAAGTATATATTTGTTCCCACTAGGAGTTTCAACGTCCATCGGACCACACACATCTGAATGCACTATATCTAATAATTCCTTTGATTTTTCAGTTTTCAATTTTGGAAATGATTTACGAGAAATTTTACCTTGAATACATTCCTCACAAACTTTAGTTACATTACATGCATCAATATCAACACCTTTAACTAAATTTCCAAGATTTTTAACAATTGTTGCATCTCTGTGTCCTAACCTACGATGCCAAAGATGAATACATTTCCTGTCATTTTCAAGACTTACCTTATGCAATTGATTTACAGATTCTACATTTGAAATAGTATTCAACTTATATAAATTATTTGTCAGATCTGCTGATGGAACAGTTTTTCCATCTTTACTAATGATACATGTGTTATTGTGAAATTCAACATTTAAACCTTTTTCAGTAAGACATTTCACTGATAGTAAACTACCATGCAACTCAGGTACATACAACACAGATTTTACTAATACATTCTGTATACCTTTATCATGTATACATTGTATTACACCTTCACCCATTCCTTGTGATTTCAAACAACTTCCATCTGCAAGGTATATTTCATTTGTTATACTTGGATTAAATGTGGCAAAAAATTCCTTGTCACTGGTCATATGACATGTGGCTGCTGAATCAATGTACCATTTGTCTCTACCTGTACCTTTTTCACTTGCTTCAAAACACAGAAAATGAACATTATCACAATCAGAACCACTTTCATCATCTCTTTTTTCACTTTCTTCAACATTACTCACCTGGTTTGCTTTATACACAATTTTCCTTTTATGTGCCTTGTACTTAAAACAATCACGTTTAAAGTGACCTGGCTTTTTACAAAAAAAAAAACAGACACTTTTCACATTATCGGATTTCACTTTAAGAGCACTTTCTGAATAAACACCATTGTCAGTTTTGGCTTCCTTTCTTCTCTTATATTCATGTATGAGCTTCCCTTTCACCATTTCTAAAGTTAGGTCTTCTTCCGGTCTCGTCTCCAGTGCAATAATTAGCGTCTCGTAACTGTCCGGCAGGCTACACAACAACATTGCTACTTGCAAATGTTCCGCTAAATTTTCACCAAAAGCTGCAAGTTGATCCACAATATCCAACATTGCATTAATGTGCTGCTCCATGTCGCCATTTTCACTAAGCTGTAAGCGGCACAATTTCTTCAATAAATACACTTTAGTTGTGAGACTTGATTTTTCATGATACCGTTTCAAAGAATCCCAATATCCTTTCGCTGTTTCCTGCTTTCTTACATGAACGAGTTGATCATCTTCCAGCAAAAGTCCAATGGTGGCCCTAGCTTTTCCGTCTTTTTTCTTCCATTCCTCGTCCGGTTCTTTTGGCTGCACACCCGTCACTAAATCCAACAATTCTTCCTTTAGAAGTAGTAACTCCAATTTGTACTTCCACGTTTGATAGTTCCTGTTATTTAACTTCTGTATAGTCGATTTCACAGACTCCATTTTCACAGTCCGTATTCAAACATGATCAGCCGCACTTCCTCATTTTCCTTATTACAACTGCATTAGACGTGTTCTGGGTGTTCTGGGCCCATAACCTATGTTGGTTTAATAAAAGAACACGTACAGTTTATTCCGAGAAGTTTTATTGTGCTTCTCACTCGGACGAACACAAGTGCTACAAAAAAAAATATTCGAGAACCAAAAACAGTAGAACATCGATAGTGCAGCTTTGCACAGACTACAACCTATGATCTCTCGTTTATACACTTTTTTGTTTATTGACAAAAACACCCTACACTAACCACTCCGTCACAACGTTCGGTACACTATGGATTTGGATCGGCAATACTAGATGTCACTTTCCTCTACAGACAAGTATAGCCACTTTTCAAAGGAATTTATGTCTCTTGGGGTTAGATATTACACGGTTTATATCATGGTTTTTTTCTTAGCCAGCCATATAGTAAGCGCTCTTATTTGTGATTCGATGATAGCGCCAAAAAGTTCAGTGTTGATCCAGCACTGTGATAACAATTAGGGATCTAGTTGAACAAGATAATAGCAGTTCACGCAGAACCTAAAATGTGTCAATTGTTGCGAAAATGCCTGGCTTTTTGTGCATAAACTGCTAATGATGCATTCTAGGTGCATCAAAAACACACAAATATGCATCAAAGGGTACTTTTATCGACTACTGTTCCGTACGATGCACTATCATTAAAAGAAAATACATGTTTGACTGTGTTGATTGTTTGATGCATTTCTAGTTATATGCGTGTATAAAGCAGATGCCTGTGGTGATGTGAAGACCAAGATTCATCTGACGAAATGCCGTGTGGAGACCTTGAAACTCGAAAGGTTATACCGCAAAATAATTCTCCTTTAAACCGATACCGCAATCCACAAATCTCAACTCTTGCTCTTATGCATTATATAAGCAGGCTTTCAACATTCATCTCTTACAGAGCACAAGAGATGGCGCTAGAACTTTAAGAAGCATATAACCGCACGAATGTAGAGGAAAATAGAGAAAGAAGAAGAAACTTTTAAAAATAATTTGATAATTAATACGACGTAATCATATTCCTCCTGAAACTCGCTGCTTGGAAAGTGCGGAATATACACTTTGAAGAAGTTCACGTAACCATTACTAAACCTACATAATTAACTTTTATAAATTTCCCAGCTCTAGGTAAATATCTAGATTTGTTATCACGGCGGGCAGGATTTGCAGAACGTCCTATGAGGGGAAGTGTGTTGAAGCTTGGATTGTAAACACGGTACTATCTCTCTCTCTCTCTCTTTTTCCAGACCCACTGTTTATTAAGAGTCGCTTGCCCCACTGCACTGCATATAGATGAGACTTAATTCTGAACGGCTTTGCGGCAAGCAAACAAACTACATCCTGTCTTTCTCCTGACAAAACCTGTTAAGTGTGATGGTCGAATTTGAGGTTTAACGGTAGGGGGCGTCTTTCGCTGAAGTATGTGTAAGTGGGAGGGAGGAAGTTGCAATGTATGGGTTACCAAAATACCACAGTTCTGATGTTAGGTTCGTGGTGTTATAGCCAGCCTTTGTGCATAACAGTACATAGATTGAAGTAGATTATCTTACGTCGCTTTTCTTCCACTTTAGACCCATCGCGACGATGAGATGAAATGAATGAAGGGACACTCACAAAGAACACGAAAGCTTAGGCCTGGAATCGAATTCTTGACCCCTGTGTCTTGATTTGTAAACACCTGTCTCGAAATATATATACACATTAAACAACATATACAAACTTTCACTTTCACAGCCTATAGTAGTTGTTAAGGATAACAACTTTTCTAAATATTCTTTACATGTTTGGATCCTCGCTTCGAGGTTAAGAACCCTTCGACAATTGGGCTTTTATTTTGAATGTATGTAACCACGATACACACATTTTCCGTTAATGTATTAATCTTGTAATTACAATGCACAAAATATTTGACTTATCTACGCTTTCTCCTGGTCGCTCGCAATCGTGCAGCAATAACGCATCAAGTACATGTGCGTGAAGTTTGAGGGTTTTCGAAATGATGGTACCAACGGCAGATGTTCTTCCGAGATAGTGCCTCTTTACCAAAGCGTGTACCGTTCTGACCGTAGGCGTAACTTAGGGAGGGGCAAAGGGGACAGTGCCTACCCAAATTTCCGTGTATATTAAAATTTACCAGCTAAGTTTTTTTTGTTAACTCCCTGGGACCTGAAGTTCATGTTATATCCCCCAAAGTTAAACCACAAGTTACGCTGTGCTCTTATAATCCTGTACGTCTCTTATTTCCCCTTTATAAATAGTAAAGAAGTGAGACGAGGAATATATTATCTGCGCAGTGGAAGTTAATTATCATTCAGTATGTATTTAAACTATTTAATGTAAACTTAATATTCATTCAACTATAATCTTTATTAACAAATCATATCATTAAATATACTTCCCAAAATTTATATATGCATCACATGGTTCATACATAACCCATCAAAACACCTAAGAACCACATTTTAGTTAACTCAACAAAAATAACTATGTATTATCTCCCAATTAAATTATAACAGTCCGTCCAATTAGATTGTCAAAAGTCAGTATGTAACGGCTATGCAAGTCCGAGTCAACTGCAGCCCCGCCCAAAACCCCCACAGCCAACATGACCCGGAGCAATCTACGTTTAAAAAAAAAAAAAATTCCTTCTCTAGCACTTTTAAGAACTCGAAATAACTATATTAACGTTAGGCAAATTTCACCAGGACATGCAGGCCCAAAAAGGGTGATACACGGAAATACAGTATACTCAGCCTGTGTCCAGCCTGTGTCCAGTTAGTCCTACGTCTCCCCCAGTCGGCAAGGATCTGCCACGCCAAACTCCTCGCTCAACCAGCGCAGAAGCTTAGCCAATGGCATACCCTACCTTAGTCACATGTATATTGAGTCTTCAATACGTCACCAATGAGCTATCGTACACTATGGGCTTACATGATTGATATGACGGAATTTGTCTTTTCTAGTACTTGCTCCTGACAGGGCGTAAGAATGTATGCACATCAGGCACATGTATATTAACTTTGAACATTTTCCTATTCGTTGATCCTTAACACGTTCTTCTATCATAAATAGTTTCTTTTTAATAAGCGCAAAAAATCATTTGCACCATTTATAATTACGCTGTACGATTCATGCCTTGAAGATTGTTATTTCAATTCAGTAAAGTTATATTGTGGAGTCCAGTATCTGCCCAACAAAAGATGGTTAATTTGTTTTTGTTTGCGAAAGAGTACAGATTTGTTAAGGAAACTGTTTCTGTGTCAATAGTCCTTGGATTCGCATGACATTTTTTCAAGAACTGAATTCCATTTTCGCCCATCTTTTAGTGCTCTTTATTTAAAGCGCACTCTTTTAGAGAATTGTGAAGCAGGTTCTACTGAGCACACGTCATTGGGGAAACCAAGACATAAACGTCCGCCAAAGCCTCTTGGACGTTCTTGACAATTTTCCAGTGCTCGTGCGTCTCCCGGACAGACCGAGGGGTTACATCAATCTCCGGAACGATACTCTGCCGCCGCTGTTTCGATCTGGCCTGCCTCCCCCTCGCTACATTCGTCACGCGGCAGCTGACTGTGGCATGTCGGCCTTGCCCGCATCCCGTCAAGAGATCATTGGGTCTCCGCATGCAGATCCGGTCTTTCGGATTATAATTGGCAGAAATCCAAGCACAAAGTAAACCGACCTGGGAAGCGACCGGGTCTCTTGTTCTGGCGACGTGGGAGCACGGTGCAGCTGAAAGAAACTGTTATTCATAGAGAGAGAGAAACAGATTGGGATGGAAGGAAGGAGACGAGAGAATAAGGGAGGCAGAGGAAAGGAGAACGATAGAAAGGAGGAATAGAGTTGGTATATGATGGAGATAGTGAACGTGCGTTAGAAACAGAATAAGTAGTGAGGTATTGTTGAGAAATGGGAGGAGAGTGGAATAGTACAGAGATAGAGAGAGACCGAATTAGAGAATAAAAGCTACAGCGATATAATGAATGGGGAGAGAATAAGCGAGAAAGGTGAGTGAAATGGTACAGAGAGAGAGAGGGAGATAAAAGGAAGATTGAAAGAATAAGAGAGGAAGATGAGAGTAAAATGGCGCAGAGAGAGAAAGAGAGAGTGAGAGAATAATATGCTGAGCGATGATTCAAGAGTAGTAGAAAGAACGAGGGGTGAATGAAAGGAGGAGATTGAGTGTGAGAGAGAAACAGAGGATATAGTAATGACGGAAAAATTGATGTATGCAGATAGAGAAGGAAAGGGGAAGAGTGAGAGAATAATTTGTAAAATGAAAGTGATAATGATACGGAGCTAGAGAGAGAAGGAGACTGTGAATCAGAATAACTTTGTAAATACAATGACAAAGAGAGGATACATAGAAGAAATAAAGAACGAACTAAGAGAGAGAAGGGGAGAATATCATCGGAGAGAAATTAATTCTCTTTTGGGTCTGAGAGTTGAATTTGAAACCTTTCAAATGCTATTATTACTTGTATTTCGATTATTTTTATGTCGCTTTTCGATTTTTCTAAGTTAATCGCAACGATGAAGAATGATGAAAACAAATTAATGAAATCGATTATGATGCACACACAAATGCCCTTGCCTTACGCCCGATTCGAACCTATAGCTCTCTTCCGTTCTTATGGCGGCCGGTCCTAGTTCTGCCAAGGGAAGTAGGGAGCGGGGATTACGCAACAGACCAACCAAAGAACAGCAGTAACGCCGCGAGACACGACACGGCCGGAAAAAGCACTACGTGAAACTCGTTCTACTGGCAGCTACTTATCGCGCTGGATTGGTCGCTTCCTCGCTTCCCACTATCCCCTGCCAGCTTCTAGAGCGCCCGGCGTAAGAACTAAAAAGACCTATAGTATCTCCGCCTGTGAAATACGTTATGTTATACATTACTCCTCTCAGACAGGTTTTCCTATTACTTACCGATAATGTTATCGACGATCTTGATCTCGTAGTACAACACAAATAATATTTCTCTTTTATTCCATCCAGTACCATATATCTTGAGATAATCTTTTCTCTAGACTTGGAATGAAATGTCAAATTCTTATCCCGCCGAATTGAAAGGTGTTTTGACAGTTTCCAAGATATGCATTGTTAATGCAAAAATATTGCAGATATGCAAATTAGAACTTTCTTCTAAATTTTGTTTAAGTATTTGAACCTCTCTACCGCAAGCTGTAGTGGGTACAGTTGTCATGGATACTTAACACGCTATGGAAGTTGCCAAGTTATTTGTTCACTTGCTTTGTTATTAATGGCATATACGAGGTAATGCCAAAAAGAGAAGTTCCCTAATTTATTCGTTCGTCTGTCTGTTCTAATAAACAACAACTGTCTTATCTCTTTTTCAAAAACTACTAGAGATGTCAATATAACATTTAATGTATCTATTGATAGCTGTATCTATTACTATACTACAGCGACATAATCGAATTTCATTAACCAGTTTTGACGTAGCGTATAGTGGTTATCCAGTAAACGCAGTTCTAGCTTCTCAACGCATTATACGGGTAGATTCACAAGTTGACATTTGCAAACAATATGCTTCACGCTAGTAAACTTTAAGCTACTGAAGAAAATTTCTATCAAAACGACAAGAAAAGCAATGTTGATGACTCGTCTAGATTGAACAAAATAGTTCCTCTGCTACTCCTAGAGGGAGCGTCGAAACTCTCTGACGTTTTACATTGCTCTAAATGGTCAGTGATCCAAACTATGGATAGGCTCAACTTTGATAAATTCCACTTAAATGTGTGACGTGAAGCAAACTCAATTGTTAACGTATAGTGGAGGACTTTTAATTCATATGTTTATCTCCGCCTCAAACCTTTTTGGTAGTAGATTCCTAAAAATAGGAAAAGTACTGTACTTTGGTCAGGACATTGAAATGATATGTTCCAAGTTTTGTCGGCGTAAGAAATTGAAAAGTCTGGAGTTGATTAGCAAATCTATACTCATGTGCTGATTGGTAATCTCCTTACACACAGTAATTAGAAATAAATAACAGGTTAGGAAAGAGATAATAAACCTTTTCGAGCAGGCCTCATCTCCAGAGTTGATACCTTCCTGGAGATGGGACCTGCTCGAAAAAGGTTTATTATCTCTTTCCTAATCTGTTATTTATTTCTAATTACTGTGTGTAAGGAGATTACCAATCAGCACATGAGTTTAGTTTTGCTAATTAACTCCAGACTTTTCAATTTCCCACACCGATGAAGTAGATTTGAACATATCTTTCAATGTCCTGGCCTAACCTAAAATATCAGTTTGTATACCGCCGTAATTTGAAGATTTAAATATATATATTCTTTTTTTCTCTTATAACCAATTGATTAATAGGATGTGTGTTCGTTGTCCATTGCTACAGATAGGATTGACTATTTCGTCCGAATTCTTTCAGCATAATAACTGCCTCAGCATAATAAAAAGGACTTTACAACTTACAAATGGACATTTAGAGGACGTTACACTACTGCGATTCTCCACAATGTCCTTTTCGATACATTATGCAGTTTACATCTACTTGACTAGAGTTGATGAGCTGTATCTTTGTGGTTGAACCCTGTCCAAACCCGGCTGCGCAGTAGCAAGGGGGGCTACAGGCTGCTTTAGTCGTCACTGAGCATTATTCTCCCCTTAGTTGGTACAAGTGGTCGACCATCGAAGCGGCGAGTAGATGGCTCTTTGTGTACGCGAAGTAAACAATATTACCGACAAAGATACAGCTCGTTAACTCTAGTTTCCATTGTTGATGGGTTTATTTAACAGATTTCTCCATCAGGTTTTTTTTAATCAAATTCTCCTTTATATCACACGGAAAGAAATTGTATACATTGAAATGCTACTATGTATAGTAGCATGTAAAATTAAGACTTAATTAATTATTTAAACTTGTAATTGTGTGAAGTTAAATTTCTGAAATATTCTATCTCACAATCTCTCACTATATTACCAGGCTCAGCAGAGAATACAATCGCTCTAGTGATATACCGACAATATGTAAAAGTAAAGCTATATGCATTGAATGGAGGCCGAGTGTTCCTCAGAGCTACTTAATAATGCAGGGACGTTACTTGAAAAAAATATTCCCCCCGAAATCATCCAACACAGAAATCGAACCCGCTGGTCTGCTGCGTGACAGAACAAATCCGTGTTTCTAATGCAGTACAAGTCAAGTAATGCAATTTCAGATAGACATATTTTCAACACGACGGTGCTTCCCCCTCCCCCTGTCGTCAGTAAATTCCTCCGTTTTGCCGTTGGATTGAACGTCACGTTACTAAGCTGTCACTCCTCGGAAGTACGAATGTTACGACACTCGATTTGCATTTTGGCGGGTTTAGTATAGGTATTATGAGCAGACCGCAGCCCTCTGGAGGAGGGTACATGCATTGTTGGCGCTACTGAATCACCATTTACGGTATGAAACACATGGAATAATCTTCTACCCGCTGGACATTCGTTTTGCCTAAGGGCCTTGCGGAGTTTTGTGCTTGATTTTTCAGTAACACACGCGTATTTTAGAGTATACCAGTGATGAATCATCCTCGTTATAAAGGGTTCATTCCCCAGCACATCCTTTATCTTTCATTTTCTAAATTCTTATAACACATTCCTATATATATTTTGATTAATGGCCTCCCCGGTGGCGTGGTGGTAACGTAGTCTTCTTGTAATCAAGGGGTCCCGGGTTCGATACCCAGATGGAAGCATATTGCACGGTGATAGTGATTAAACTTTAAAACTGCAAGTTCAGTCACGATTATCTATGTGAACATAAAGTGGACTTAAACAACAATTCGTACAAACATTTTAGTTAATTTAAGTCGCTTTTCTATCAGCATAATCACGAGAATGATGAATGGATGATATAGGTGATATGACACCTAGGCCGTCCAGGCTTCAAACCTCGGTCCTCTGGCGTCATAGGGTTATGCTTACCACGGACCATCCTCTCATATATGCTTGTTAACTGGTCCTCTTCGCCTGCAGAAAAGCTTGTAAAATGGACTTTTAGTTTAATTTCCTGTGCAGAAGTGAAGGAAACAACCATGTTTATGATCCTAAAAAATGTAGCGTTTTTTTTTGTTACATGCTGTAATAAAAACACCCCGGTCACAGCTGTAATTTCAGAACGAAAGAGAAGAGGCGGAGAGATATCAGCTACCTGGTGAGCTCGAGAACTCTTAATTGAAGTCGGAGAACCAGGAGGAGTAGGGGGAGCTTTAATAATGAATGCACTTACAAAAGTGGGGGGAGGGTTTCACTCATTCATTGCCCCCTCCGCGGAAGCTAGGAGCCCTGTTATAAATTAACTCGTACTTAACGTTCTAATAGTGGCCATTTTATATCCCGCTTATGATAATTTCATTCTTTATCTGAGGCAGGAGAGGGAGAGAGATACGGTCTCTTCTCCGACCAGGATGCTACAGTACATGTACCCTTCTCTAGGGAGATGTGATTAAAAAAAAGGAAACGGGTTCGCATTCAGAACGAAAGCCGATATTTATGGAAGGAAATGGGGGTAAGATTGATGAAATTAATCTAAAGCCCTTTCCCATTAAATTCTACCAACTGCTCTTCAGAGCAACTTCCTGGAGGGTACCAAGATACTATTGTTGTGAATTTGAGAAACTGCCCATGGTTTTTCCCTTCGCAGTTGTTATACCGTGACGATAAGTACATATTCATTTGCCTGTTTAGTTAGGTACTTAGTGTCTGGCGTTGCGACATTTACAAAAACCACTGCTTTATTTATATGCTTTAATTGTGGAGAGAAATAATCCCCCACTCGGTTATAATTTTGAACTTTCGCATTCAGAATTAGGAATTTATGCTCCACTGCACAGAAATATACTACTCGAAGTAATTTTTCACACGAAAGAAGGGTGCCAGAAACACATTCTATGTTGAAGTTGATTAGAACAAAGCTTCATTCCCAAGTAGGAACGGAATTTCTAGCTTCATTCCCAACACCAGAATCCCCAGTTTCCTTCCTTGGAGAATATACTATTCCTAGTTACAATTTTTCACTATTCATCAATTATTCTCGCGCTGGACAAAATATGGTGCAAAGGAACACCAAGCATGGTTTTGCAAATATTCAGACTTGGTGGAACTGGACTCTCCTTTTCGGTACAGAGGCAAAATTAGAATTGTGGAACATCATCGTTGGTTTCGTGTTACAACAATGAATGTCAAAAAATGCCACGTATAGTGTAGAGGAGTGGTTTTCAAACTTTTTTCTCATTGTACCCTTTAGTCGTAACTAAACGCCTAATGCACTCTCACCATAGGCTTTCCCCGAATAGTGGGTTTTTGGGAACTTTTTGGCTGCCTGATTGTTGGGGCGTTTTTGATATGTTGGAGGGTGTGTGTACAGCAGAGCGAAATGTGAAAAGGTGGTACGTTTATTATTTTATTGGGATTCCTACGATTACAATCTTTGTGATTAGTTACAAAAATGAAAATGTGAAACAAGAAGTATATAAAAAGCTTAAGTTTAATATATTTTTTTGAGAGTTACTGGAAAGAAAGTAAAGAACAAAAAGAAGTTTGTAAACAAACTGTCAAGCACAGTTTTTGGAGTTTTTTGTAAATCCTCAGTTTGTAACGAGAACTGAGAAGAATGTGCATGCAGCCTGACACAGATTCTTGATGCCTGGTTGTGCACTTGAAAATTTCGAGATTCGAGTAACACAGTTTGAGAGCCGTTGGTATAGAGGCCTTCTCTCTTTTTTATTTCCTTCTCTCATCCTGTGGGCCACCCCGATGGCGTAGTGGTATCGTCGCCGCCTTGTAATCAAGAGGTCCCGGGTTATATACCCGGTGGAGACGCATACTGTTTCGGATCCCACTTTAAACTGTAGGACCAGTCCCGATTAGTCTATCTTCGCCTTAACTTAATTTAAAATAAAAACTCAAACACAATTGCCTTATCTTACATTTCCTTCTCTTCTCAAAAATTATTTGCATTACTAGTATTGCACTGCTATAAGATATATAATATTGTGTTTTTGAATAATGTAACATTTAATGTAACCGCTAATTTGAATAATAGTTATACGTAATAAATATTGATAATAATAGCAACAATAATAAAATCTATACAATTACATAAAATTAAAAAAACGATGTGGACATTATCAAATGACTAGCTGATTGACTACCAGTGGGATATTTACGTCTCACTTAAAAATACCTTATAATACCATTGGGATACATATGTCCCACATGAAAATATGTTTAAGGTACCCGGTAGGATAGTCCAGGTACCCCCTCACCCCCAAACGTCTGTGCATATCAACCTTTTCCCTATCTATTAATTATTAGTAGTATGAATTTGAACAGAATAAACCAAGAAATACTGTTCAATTCATTATCGAAACATAAAATTGTTAGTGAAAGGGTTAAACAGTTCATTTTTTTAATTCGAATAAATTTACCTTGATTTGTCTCTCAGTTGGATACACTGATCTTGTTGCAAAATACCATACTGTCAGTGGCGGCGATTAAGTTGCAAAACTAGGTGGACAAGGTGCGAAAAGTGTGGGTTGGGCAAGGACAGTTTACTTTCCCTTGGTGCATAAGGTTTAGCAGAAAGTGGGGGGCTACCGGCCCCCCTTGTCCCCACCCCTAATCGCCCCCACTACATACTGTAAATCATATGCAGATTTTCTTGATGGAATTTCTATATTGATCGACAGCTTCGTGGGATTTACTTGCCAGTTAGTGGTAAAAGCATTCATTGGAGCGTATAAAGAATAGAGCAGCTTAATAGACCGCAGACTAAGCGTATTATAATCGTGATGGAAAACTTCGGATGAGTGGTTTGAAACGACCAATTATCATGAAGTATTGGAAATTTGTATTGAAATTCGAATATTGGCTATTCCTCATATTGGTCCTTCTTTCTTCCCATCCTTTATTTTCATTTCTCACGTAAAGTAAAAAAATGTGCCTGCGTACTCAGAACCCATTAACCACACTTTGGGATAAATAACCAGAGAGATAGAGGAGGGAGAAAACCTCAAGAGGATATAAGGTTGTGGGGCAGCAGAGGAGGCGCGAATATTTTCTGGGGCGACAATTACATTTAAAATACCATTGAATTCAATACAAAAATGCATATTGGGCTAACGAAGCATTTATTTCTCGATACGTTCTTGCTTGTTGCTTGCTCCAAAAGAAAAGCCGTTGTACGGTTGAAAGTATCTGTTCAAAAGAAGCCACTAAGGATTCTGGGTTCGAGTCCTGACTTGAGCGTTCATTTGCTTGCGCTTACATTCATCAATTGCCATTATTTCACTGTCATTATCACGATTAACTTACAGTATTCAAAACGTTTACAAAGTACCCTTTAGTTGAGTGTGTGATAATGTGCCTTCCTGATGGAGTATGGTAACACACGGTTGTTCTGATCTCATATTACTCTGCAGGCCCCGTCTCGATGAACCTATCTGTGCATTAACTTTTGACTTTGGGTGTCTGATAAAATCACGAGATAAAACTTTTGTACATTAATTTCAGAATTTCAATTACTCCTCTCCCCTTCTCTACTAACCGCACACATTGGGAAAACATTTGCTGTGTTCAGAATGATCCAACACTATAATAAGTTGACTAGAAATTAAGGTCTAAGACCGTCCATATCTGTTGTCATCCAACTGCCGTAAAAAAACTATCATGGCCGTTTTTAAAGTATTAACATTCATTACATTGTTACCCTGATTAATGTAATTTGAAAAAATGTATTTATGATACATTCACGTGTATCTATCTATCTCTGTGCAAAATTTAGTATTCAATTATAAATAAAGAAAAACGGTTGCATCTAGGTTGTTTTTTTTAAATTGACAAGTAGAATGTTAAATTTTAGCTGTATAATTTTTATAAATTTAAATTTAAAATATAAAAGCGGTTGCGTCTATTTTTTGTAATCTGGCAGGCAGGGGTAGAATTTTGTGAATTTAAAATTTTAATTTTAAATGAGATACTGTTGCGTCTAGTTTTGTGAATTTTGTAAATTTAAAATTTCAATTTTAAATGAAAGGCGGTTTCGTCTAGTTCTTGTAAACTGACAGGCATGCTGTTAAATTTTAACGGTCGAATTTTGTAAATTTCAATTTTAAATGGAAGACTGTTGCGTCTAGTTTTGTAAACTGACAGGCAGGCTATTAAATTTAGCGGTAGAATTTTATAAATTTAAAATTTCGATTTTAGATGAAAGACTGTTTCGTCTAGTTTTTGTAAACTGGCAGGCAGGCTGTTAAATTTTAATGGTCGAATTTTGTAAATTTCAATTTTAAATGAAATACTGTTGCGTCTAGTTTTTGTAAACTGATAGGCAGGCTATTAAATTTTAACGGTACAATTTTGTAATTATTGCGGTAACTTCTAACAGTGAAGAGTATTCTACAAAAGCATAATGTACGAATATAACAGACTACGACGCACTATATAACTCTAAAGAATTAGGAACATCTGAAACATCAAAGTACAAAGTTTTTATCATAAAACATGCAGGTCTTCCATTAAGAGCTTCCCCAAGTCTTGTGTGAAAACAAAAAGGAAATCAAAGCCTCCAAAGCAAGACGAGAGGGACTTAAGAGAATTGCAAAATTAGGCAATTACACGACATGATAAATTAATTACACATTGCTCGGACACACTACTCCGGTGATGAATTAACAGTCATCCCAACCCGTAATAGCAGTGCCATTGGTTATTGATGACTCTGAATCTAGAGGTCAAACGAAACACTACCTTCGCCCATATACAATTAATCTTGTAATTGGGGATGCCCGCTGGAAACGCGACGCTCAATTTCATTTGATCAAGATGAATGTGGACGCCGATTGCGATTAAAGTAGATGACAGTCGTTCAAAATTGTAGTTCCGTTCCTACCTGGTGGTTAGCAGTATTGGGAAGTAATTAGTTACTTGTAACTCGGTTACAAATAACTGTTACTTTTCTGAGGAATTCTATCCGTAACGAGTTACTTTTGAAAGAAACTGTTACTTTTTCCAGTAAGAGTAACGTTATGAACAGTTAATATTACTTTACAATAACCAATTTCTTAACTTGAAAATTTGCATTGTGGGGAAGGTGTAAAACTTGGCAACTCTGTTTCCAATTATGTATCCTCTCTAGATGCTAAGGTGAAAGCTTCGTTGTAAGCTAATTTTAGAACATCTAAGATTTATTGCAATTCACCATTTGTAATTACGCATGAGTCAGTGTTTTGGTGTATTCCTGTATTAATTTGAAACGTAATAGTCGAGCTAGACAGAAGTCATTGTCTAGGTTAAAAATCTTGATGAGCTTGGAATGGAATTATCTTTAAGCATTTAATTACTTTACAAGTAAAAATTGTCAATTTGTAAATTGTTTATTTATTTGGTTTATTTTAATCCGCTTTTCTGCCATTTTTGGCTAATTGCGAAGATGGGGATGAGTGTTGTTGTGATTAAATTGATGAATGGGCACTCACAAACACCCATGCCCAGGTCTGTATTCGAACCCGGGACACCTGACGTCGTAGCGCGATGTGCTAGCTAATCCGCCACGGGGACCGGCTCAGTTTGTAAATTAATGAACTTTCTAATACGAAAAAGTGTTGAGTAAAAAAAATGAATTGTCATTTAAGCAAAGCCCACTTTGTTCCATTTATTTTTTGTAACAATATAAATATATTACGTATCCTAAACACAAAGTTAATTCTATTATATTACAATTAATTGCGGGTAATTTGTTTGTAAGAAAATTTTCAGCATAAAGTAGCTGTGAAAGTAACAGTAACTGAGTTACTTTTTAAAATGTGTAACTCTAACTTAAAATGTGTCACTGAAACTCATTTACTTTTTGAACCAACTAACTGTATCTCGGATACTTTTAAAAAGCAACTTTCCAAACACTGGTGTTCATTTCTCTTTACGAATTTCCCAAAGCATAGCTTGTTAACGATCGTAGCAGCTATGACCAAAGTTTCAACAGCTCGCATCCATGTCTGGTCCTATTTTAGCAAGATATACACCTGAGGAAAACACAGCCCTTTATTTTCTTAAAATGGAAATTCAATAATTTACTCCGCTTGCCAAATGCTTTGTAAATAGAATAAGAAGCGACGCTGAATCAAACTGGGAAAATATGCCTCTACTTAAAAATAATATATTGACGTACAGTTTTTCCTTTGTTCGTGCTAAATCATGTGAAGTAAAACGTGCATAAACGTAAACGATTGATATCAAAGTGAACACTATAATGAACAAAGCAAGTTTATATTGTTTTTAACTACTAAAAGTAGCCTCCATGTAGCAACAGTCCTCCTAGCGCCAGGGTTACGAGAGAACTGCTCATCGAGTACCATCGATGCCGTTTTCTGACTTTTGAGACCTGTTCGATTATTCTCATGGTACTGGAAAAATATCGAAATTTTGGAGGCAGAACTGGGAATTAAACACGGGATCGCTCGAGCCAATGAGTAAGAATTTGACTACGCGAGAACTGGTTTGTAAATACTACAGCCTCAAATATATGGCAAATTCTCGGAAAACATTGCCGGATTATCAATAATACAACGAACATGAGGAAACGTAACTGAACAAGAAAAATGCAAAGCAAAACAATGTCTGAAAATAACCACTTTGAGAAAAAGAGAAGGTCTGATGAGTAACTGATGCAATAACTGAAAAAAACAATGCAAATTAAATAAAGATTAGATATTGAATTCAATGAATCTGAAATGAAAGAAAGCAACGGATACACCAGAAATAGAAGAGGGCGTCACGAAAGAAAAATAAAAATCCAGCACTAAGTAAAGTAACAGACTGAATGAGAAGTTGAAGACCGTTGGAATGGAGAAAATAAATGCTTAATGGAACGTGTTAGAAATAGTAAAGATATGAAAATGAAGAATTGGAATTGAAAAGAAACAACGGAATGAACCAGTTTGGTAGATGCATCTGCACCCGATTGAAGACTGGAGAAAGAGAGAAAAAACAGTACGTCATATATTGAACACAAGTGAAAATAACTGAAGGACAAATTAAGCCAAATGAACTTAATGAATCTAAGGCAATGTGTTTGTAATATAAACGAAGAGGGCAAGAAAAAGTTTTAAAAACACGAATATAAGTAAAATTAGACTAAATACAAAAGTAAACAAGGGAATAACTTGAAAATAATTTAACATAATAGATCCGAGAAAGTAAAAAGTCAAAAATGAAGACTAATGATCACTACTAGGGATGTGACGAAGCTGAAAATTTACCGATGCCGATGCACTCACCGATAATTTTTGAAACCGATACCGATGCCGATATTTAACCGATTCCGATACATAAGATTATTAAACCTAAAGAGGATGTTATTTCCTGCATGACAAAAATAAATTTGGTATGTACATTTCTATTGCATATCATATGTATATACATATATGTATATTCTCAAGAGATGCGAATGTACATTTGCATCTACAAAAGGTTATGTGAACCTAGAGATTTAACATTAGTACACAAGCAGTTCTTAGAAATGCAAAATGAATTCCTGTTCTGCCAGATTCAACTTCAGAAATACAAGATTTGGAAGCACTTCAGGAAGTAACCTACTTCTTCTCTTATCTGTTCAGCAACACTGAACACTCAATCACTGAATACTGATGCAGCAGGTATGCCCAAGTATTTTCTCAGCAGTTGCTTCAGGTTTGAATACTAATTTTTGAATTTCCAATACAACAGCAGATCCTGGTTCAGCAATGTACCGTTTTATTTCCGATTTATAGTTAGGTTGATCCTCTGAATGAGAGTTTGCAATAATTTTATTACAAACACTCTACAATAATGACGAATCATAACCAAATTTTCAATAAATCTTACAAAACTAGAATATAAAACTTATTAGAAGGTAAAACTCTAGTATAATCTGTACCGGTTTAAATATCGGATTTTTGCCGATTCCGATACCGATGCCGATGTGTCAATTTCGGCCGATTTTCATACATCTGTAATCGGCTTCGGCACATCCCTAATCACTACAAAACATAAAGATGTAGTGTGATGAAGAGAAAAAGCAGAAGAAAAGAGAAAGAACACATTGAAACAGGAAATGATAGGCATTTAAACAGTAGCAAAACTGAAATAAATTGTAAGCCATAGAAATAACCAATATATTTGCCCAGCGAAGAAGGATACGAGAAAGAAAACTGCAAGAAAACAGGAATAAAATAACGAAGTAAAAATGAAAACCAAATCAAGGAAAGCTATCATCAATCTATTGAAAGTACCTGTCCTTCGTTTCGTTACCTAGCAATTTGTACCCCAAGGACATGAGGAAAACTGCACATACAACTTTCAAACCATTCGGGAGAGTTCTAAGTTAGGATTTGCAGTCCCGTTGTCTTCCATGAATATGTCGTGTGGAGTTAATGGCAGAAACTCAATAGTAAATCTCCATACGAAGATTCATAATTGAGGTGGAATAATTGCTATGTGGAACTTCTACTCATGCAAAGTGGTCTCTAATGAACCAAACGCTTTGTGGATATCGCCCCAGAAGGCCGGATTTATGGTATAATGTAATTGGTTAAACACAAATCAACTGCGATCGGTTGAAAACACGGAAACTGCTGCTGTGTCCCAACATGGAACTTATACTGGTAAACAAAAGACTTTTTGCTTCCCCCATTACATATCAAACACGTAGTTGATGGACGATGCGGGAAGTCAATTGTGGTTGAAATTTTTAATTCGTCAGCATTAATATTTTATTTTACTAAGGCCTATACTGAACATTACCGTAAAAGGACTCAAGTTGTTTCAAAATAATTTGTCATGACTATTTATCATTCAGAGATTATTGAAGCATTAAATACATTTTTGTAATGAGCTTATTCATAAATTATGGATCAAATTGATGTTATCCTCATAGCTCACACTGCACATGTATTCACGGGATAACTATTAATGCAAATAATATTGAAGTATTAAAACATTTAAACGTTTTTTAATCGTAAAATAATGTACATGTCTCATGAAACCCAATTGCTTTTATTATCTTTGTTCTTGTGTATTATTTTTTGTACAATGTGGTAAGAATTCTTTAATAAGGTAAAAGTATTTGTATTTTTGTAATTGTACGTGGCACTACCAAGTAAATATTATGCCCATGTCGTGACTCGAACCCGGGAACTTCGGTGCATCGAAAGTCGACTACATCTTATCTTGATGGCATTAAGGCATGAACAACATAAAAATATAAACATGTCAGTATTAATGAAAATTTCAAATTGATGACTTGGAACAGTCAAATTTCTAAGTTTCAGAAAATATTAATGTATCACGGTATCAATATAGTGTTTATTAAAGAACTAGCTGATTAGCCGGCGTTGCCCGGGGAGTTATGTATCCCAATCTTGTATTAGACAGGAAAATAATGAATTCTAACTATAGTGCAAAATGTAACTAATTTTAAATGTGATCGTAAATGTCACCAATTAGCTTAGCGACTCCGAAAACTATGGATTCGACACTAATCTAGGTCATTTGTGGCATTTTATTTTTCACCCCCTCTCACCCCCCATGCCGATAGGTGATGAACTTGAAATTGGACAGCATTGGGAGTGTCACGAAAACTATGAATTCCATTCGCAACACAGCCTGAATGTTAGACAACCCGAGAAACACTACCGTTGTGCGGATTGCATAGTCACGAATGTCGGTGGTTCTCGATTATTTTTACATGTCACCCCTTCCCACCCCACGCCTAGGAGTGCCAGGGGTGTCTTATCCCAAAATATTATTTCCATATTGCAAGTGATACGTGTACAAAGTTTGGTTGAAATTGCTCCAGACGTTCGAGAGTTATGCCGGAACAAACAAATACACACACACACACACACACCTACACATCGATCCATTTGTATATAAACGTAGAAGATGATGAATGAAAATAGGTAATCCATGCATATATTCAATTGTCTAAATTCCACTTTATTCCAGCTCGTAGAGCTTCTGAAAATTTCCGCTTGGCAGCACTGACTCCAAATATGGCGATGAAGGAGGCAGAGAAAGAGTTTTGTCTGCTCAGAATTCGTGTTGTAAGTGAATTGAACAGAAATTTGAAGTGTCTGTGAATCTCCACAACGTTTGTGTGAAAACTCTGTATAGATTACCTAAATATGAACTGGTTCACTGCTGAAAATTTGATGCGCAGCATACTTTGTTTTTTAAGTACACTTTATGCACAGATAAGCTAATTGCGACTGGAACTATAGTTTTAAAGTGAGATTCTAACGCTACAATACTCCACAGAATATTGAATCCGGCACCCTTGATTACAAGGCAACTACGTTACCACTATACCTTCAGGGAGACCCGCTTAGCTGCAGTAGAGAACTGATAAAATTTCACTAACATTGTGCACATTAAAAATGCCTTGTGCGAATATGCAAAACGAATCATCATGCACTGAATTTTAAGTAAATAGAGCATTTTTTGTTGGTGAACGTTGTTGAATGCCTAAAGGTAATTGAATGTAGATGGCTCTTTGAAGTTTAGTCCAGAAGGTAGCCACAGTCAGGTTCATTACGTAGAGAAGAGTTCACAATTTGTGTAAATATTATTTCAATGTTAAAATGCAAATATGATTTCCGCAGTTTGTATTTCTAAGGTTGCGTGTCCGAGGCTCGTGATAGAAAGAAATTTAGTTGTCATTGAATTTAGTTATTCTGAGAACTTGAATTGTATGGAGGATGAATTGCGACAAAGGCAACGCGATGGAATCGCTAAATTCGAGCCGATGACATAAGATATCGAACATGACACTAACCAGTTCACCAAGGTTCCAAAACATATGTTAAGTGTAAAAGAAAGGCAACGAAAGTAAAACCGCATTGGTCTGTCAGCATTTATGTTTTTGATCCTTGAATTTCTCACTTATTCATGACCAATCTCGCAGCTGTTCTTTGGTCTTCTCACTAGCTACTCCCAAAGTTGCGATTTCTATGTAGGATTTGTAAATATGCGCCATGAAGTTGTCAGCTTAGTGTATGATCGCACTGGCTCCGGTTTCGGCCGAAGTTTCAAAATGGGGTTAACGGCAGAAAAATGGAAGAACAAAAAACACAAACTAAAACTCTAAAACTTGAAAACTATTAAGTTTATTAACAAAATATTTTGCGTGTACTTACAGCACGGTTCAAAGTTTATTTCCTGCTTGTTAGGGGTTACACGTGCATTACTGGGCTTCGAGCACATACCGCTTGTTTTACCTGTTCGAGCGTTATTCGTTCGAGCAAAGCAGCTGTCAATTCCCTACGCTATCTAGCGTCGTATGTGCGAACTATTTGGCGCTCGAGCGAAATCATCTCGCTGCAATTGAAATTAGTAATATAATGTTTGCAAATATTATTCAGAATAATGTTCGGTTAATTGCTATGCAGCACTCTTTTACACATCGTAACGAAACAACTTCATGTAGGACAAGCAAGGATTTAAGTGAAAATGACACATTTTCTCAGTCCTTAAATCTGACTTTGTCACGTGCCAGTTTCACACGACACAATGAAGGTTGCAAGGAGGAATGGTTTCTCGGAATCGACGATAGATGGCAGCACGCCATATAAAGAAGAGCAGAGCTCATTGTACAAACTAGGAGCGGAGAAGAGGGATTATATATATTATAGTAAATTGAGAAATATATAAAAGAAGAGTTCAAATACTATAATAGAAGTAAATAGAATGATGTATATAGTAATTTGAAAGAATTAAGAATATAGCCGCATATGAAACGTTTAGGAAAGTTATTAAGCGAGCAAAAGAATTTACAAATATCATCTCTCAATTTCTTTTTGATTCTCTGACGAGGAGAACATCGTCAGCTTTTGCATTTGTCCGTTCCCCGGTGGCGCTGTGTCAAATTAGACGCCCCGAAGCACTTTTCGGTTGCGCTTTTTATTAGTCGCACTGGGCCATTGGCAGCGCTCGTTATTAGCGATCCTGGTTATTCCCCTTTGGTCGTCAAATAGGAGGTGGCGCTATTGTCAGTTTAGTCGACCCTACTCTTTCTACAAGTATAGCTTGTATTGTTTGACAAAGAAGCGGGGGGAAAGCGAGCACATAAATAAGATTACGCTTTAATAAAAGAAGAAGAAATTCAAAGAAAAAGAAGAAGAAGCCATTTCCATATTAAAAGAAGAAGAAGCCGTTTTCATAATAAAAGAAGAAGAAGCTTTTTCCAAATTAAAAGAAGAAGAATCCTTTTAGAAGAAGAAGAAGCCTTTTAAAAGAAGAAGAAGCCTTTTAAAAGAAGAAGAAGCCGTTTCCATAATAAAAGAAGAAGCTTTTTCCATATTAAAAGAAGAAGAAGCCTTTTAAAAGAAGAAGAAGCCTTTTAAAAGAAGAAGAAGCCATTTAAAAGAAGAAGAAGCCTTTTCGATTATACATATACATATATTTTCTCTGTATTTTGTCAAGTTCTCAGAATATAGATCCGCATTTTACTATATCCTCTTGGCTATAAAACGCTTTCTTATTTGGAATTCTCAAACAAAGAACCTATCCCCCTGAGATTAAGATATCTGTAGCCGTGGTAAATAACATCTAAGTACGTACCCACAAGGGGCGTAGCATTAAGTGGCGCACATAACGTGGAGCCTTGCCTTACATTATCTTACCCACGAATGAGACGTAGCAACTTTTCGCACAGTTTCTCGCCATGTACGCAGATGACATGTGCAATGAAGGAATTAATGTTACCTACTACGTTACCACATCGTGAGAGAGGGAAGGAGTTCATTAATATTTATTGTCGTCCTGTTGACTTTCTCATTGTTTCAACAAGCAACAATAACGGAAATGTAAATCGGGGAACCTTTCAATAACATCAAGCCCCGCAGGAAGGGTGTGGGTGGTTGAACAAGATAATTGGGGGGCGCCTTTGAAAACGGTATGTATCGGAACGAAGTCAACAGTTGCGGAAAGCGAATCCCAAAGCAAATAGTCTCTCTCGACAAACTGGAATCTCAGAGTTGATGCACCACTGTCACCATAAGGAATAAATACACTTAACTGAATTGGCGGTTTTTAGGAAGAATACGTTCAATGGTGTTTTGGGAGCTCATGTTGAGTACTTAAAGGTATCTAATGTTTTGCGGGAATCGTTTGTTTGTTCGCTCAATGTTCTCACGTCGTTAACCAGAGCCACTAGGACAGCGTTGGGAACGAATGGTGCAGTGAACGGAAATGTCTATAAAGGAACATTTGCTGCTCAAGTACTCATCATAGTTAGTCTCACCTGGACGCAGCTACTGTGAACTCGCTCACCTAACTACTAGTAGATGAAGTTCTAGTTTTACCCACCTTTCAGATGCACCTAGTTTCTTCTGTTCTTGCCAAAACTATCTTAAACGTAAGTAGTAATACTGACTGTTAGCTTATTCGACTTCAAAGGACAACCACCTCTCTGAAGTAAGTTGACACAACCACTGTTGCTTTATTCGCATCTCGTAAGTAACAAGACCAAACATAACTATTGTCTCAGAAGAAACGCATGTTGTATCTTGTAACTTGGCAAGGGCGTTCTGTATTGTGTACTAATCAATGATTAGAAATTGGTTGACAAATTTTTGTTTCGAATCTGTATTGCGAATTGGATTCTGTTTCAGTATTTACTATTTCTTGTCACAATCTAGCATTCTGTATACCAGACTGTTCATCACCACTATACCGTGTGAAAACAAGCCAGTTCCAATGACATTATTAAAAGATTAAGGTCATAAGAGGCATTCCATGAATTATGTTTCATGAAGCGATAACTTTATACATCGAATAATCATTAACTGGGAAGATTGCTATTATAATAAGGAAAATACACTTTCAACACCCTATTTCTGTAGCAATGGTGCCGAAGTAATGTACAAGTTAGAACTTGTAACGACCGCCACATAAACCAGTTTCCATTCATGCATAAGTGTACATTTGGAAGTTTATAATTTCTTCTTACAATGTGTAAATATCTGCTTAATTTTTGCTTCTGGTGTAATGCTTCTTCTACTTGTGCATATGACTATTTGTAGTTAGTTATAGCCTACTCCATAACTTCTGTGACTATGGATATTGTACGAGTATCTTATGTTACAAGTTTTACATTATTTGCGTGTTTATCACTATCTGTTTCTACCTCTATATGCTAACACATGCCTAAATAATACTTGCAATGTTTATCTTATTTGACAAATTCAACATGGCTAGGATTTTGTTGTTGTTGACCGTTTAAAATGTATACATTCAGTAATAACATGAGAAATTTTCAACAATGGACAACGTTGTAATGATTAACTCGTCGCTAAAAATCCGTAGGATAAACGTAAAAGGGGAAATTAGCATTTTATAATATTTTGTTTGTTTTTATTGCTGTGATTAAAGCATAGTTGTTTTCCCGCGCTTTCAATAATGTAATGGTTTTGTTAATGGAGCAAGTAAATGCAGAAGTGTACATGAATGAAAACTGGCTTGCATGGCGCTTGCTACAAACTTGTGTGCTACATTGTTCTTGAATCCATAGTGGAAACGTAACTCAACTTCCGACGCAGAGATTCGTTCGGCATTTCCCCCATTTAAGCATCGCAATGGGGCTATGTCCAGATGCACCAGTGTGGAAACGACAGTAGAGCCCTGTAGTACCTCCTGACATATCACCTCCCCAATCTGCATGACGACACACGCGGAGGGCGTCCCGGGCTTTTTAAATTATTAGCAGATCCTTAAATAATGCATTTGATTGCCCCGTTCGTAATAGCTTTGCACTCTCATTCATTTTCCCCCGCACTCGTTCGAACGACATCCACAGTGCGGGGGCTTTGTCCCCTGTTATGCGACTGATTGAGCTCGTGTTGGAGCCTTCGGAACGCTTCTGGAATATTGCCTCTGCAACGCACGTGTCCCAATGTTGTTTCACGGGATTCATGTTGAATCATGCAGATCAGTTTTTTTTGGAATGATTGTACGTTCGAACATCTTTGTTCATGAAACAATACATGACGTTGATATTTACACTGCTTTAGACGCTGTCCTCGGTGAGTACATTTTGAGGCACTATTGCATCCCAGTTACTCCCACTTCTAGGAAATCTCTATTTTTTAGGAAATATCGAGAGTTATTTTCGGTATGGAAAGCAAAAAGACGTATATCTGTAGTTTCCTAAGTACAAATAGACAATATGAACTAGTTATAACTAGATCTCGGATTTTAGGTTTTAACCTATTTTTTCCTTTACAGGTATGTAAGAAATAATAAGTTATGTCAGCGTTTCGTTAAAAAACGCAACGACTGATGAAGTTTTATAGTGCCTAAAAATCCTATTTTGCTTGTTAGAACCTATGTATTGTAGGCTTATGCACTTAGGTTTTTATATATTTTTAAAGGTTTTACAGAATTTTTACTTCACACAGAGGCATTTGCTTTGTTTGGTCACGAAAAAAGTCAATGACGAACGTGTTTGAAATGTACTCTCTGTCGATTTCCCTTCCTCCAAGTCCATGGTGATTTTTCAAAGCTCTAAACAAAGCAAAATGTCTGGTGCCACTGTTACCTGTACAATCCAAAGTAGGCTGATCTGTGTGGTCTTGCTCACTTTCGCGTCACTTCGGTGCTTTGTGGCATTCGTGCCTTGCAAACTAACATTTCAGCATTGAAGTTCGCACCACTGACTATGCTTTTGTTTAAATATTATTTTCAGAATGTAAGATGATCTTCACAGACAAAATTGAGGAGTTTGACTGTGGATAACATGAAAAAAGATTGTTGCCTAACTATACGGCGAAGAGTGGATTTTAGTAACAAATTTCCAATGGTACGTTCTGCCATCGCCGTAGGGTTAGGCAACACACACAACATTAAGGAAGATAGTGAGTATTTCAGGATATAGGTGTCCCATTTTCATTGCCGGTGACTATACCTAATCAGCATTTTCCAGAAATTTTGAACTATTTTAAGCTTTTTTAACCAACTTCATGATTTTTCGAGCCTAACTAAAGATTTAGGACCTGTTTTAGGATTTTAAGACCCTATTTTAGGAACCTAAAAACTAACTTTTTAGAATCTAAAAATCCAAGGTCTAGTTATAATTTCTTACTAGGTTTGACATAACTACAGGGTGGCTCAAAAAGTCACTTAACACCCTCGGTACAAGGCCACTACAGCGCGCAACATGGAAATGGCAATGACCAATCGTTGCCAGGCCAAGAGGGAACCACATTCACGCCACCCGCAAGGTCGTCGGCCATCTTGATGTCCGCCATCTTGAATTCAACTTCAGAATTTTAAATAGGAAGTGGATGATACGATATATCAAATCAGGCTAGAATTTCACGAGAAATGCAATGGTGAAGGTTTTTTCGACGTATCTTTAACCAGTAAAAAGTTATCACTGAATTCTTGTACCAATTTGCTCCTTTTTGAGGTGTTAGAAAAATGCATTAAAATTTGTTTAGCGCATCGGTAACGCATCGAGATCAAAGTGACGTCTAGGGAGAGAAGTTCCCATGCCATTGCACACGATTTTAACCGGATACATCCAGGAAGAGCTGCGCATTATGAATGGCTGTCGCGAACAATTACAGAGTGATGCTTCCATTAAATGGAAAGTCCTTCACAAACCTGGATTTGAACCCAGGACCCTTCGCATCGTAGCGCGGTGCGCTAACCACTCCGCCACGGAGGCTGGCTCATTTGAAATGTACCAAAGTAACAAGTTCTCAGTTGTTCTTCCGTTGTACCTACCCCTTCCAAGAATAACTGGAGGCAGTTAATCTTACGTTACGCTACTTCGATAAGTAACTGGTCCCAGTTGCCATGACCTTATAATTAGTCTTACTTTAATCGGCATAACCGTTACTTTTATTTTCCAACTACATTACATGTGTTGTTATGAAACATTCTATGTTAGCAATATTTACAATGCCTTGATATGAACCTCACGGCTCATATCCATGTGCCGTTAATTATTCTGGGTTATTTTATATTAGTTCTTATTATTTGATATTTAATATTTCATATTTCATAAATAGAAAGATTATTACTAGACTTATATAATCCACTAATATTTTCTTTATTGTAACAATAAGTGTAAACGCAGCCTAATGTAATAATCTATATGTTAATTTTCTGACCGAATCTTTAATATTGGATATGTAAATCTGTGTTCTTTCACGGCAGAAAAATGTTTATGATTTAGATTGACATAGATTTCGTTTAACAACAATGGGAAGATCGAATCTGTTCTTTTAAGTTTAATGTATACAATAAGGTTCAAGTTGCAACGAGGAATGATTCGAGTTTAGTCCTTATTATCAGAGATGAATCGTTCCCCTTATACAATTTTATTTGGTTTTGCTGCAACGTGGAAATTAGTTAAACTTTGATATTGAGATTGTGAATATAGACATTGATGAGTATTTAGTTTTTGGAAATGTCGCAAGTCGCGCTGTGCAAATTACGTAATGCTTAACAAGTGAGCATCGATTGGAAAGGTATATAAGTAAATGCGGAGCTTAGTTTGCACGCATTCCATCAGCGTCGGCTCTACGATATAAACATCTAATGACACTTGAGAATAAATATACCTGTATTTCGCCAAGCACAATTTATACTTCGAAATTTATAATGTTATGGGACGACAGGTTAGGATAGGCCGAAATCCTTTGAGGTTAATGACGCCTGCCTATTGGACATGTATTTGTCACTGTTGACCCATATACTCTCATTCTTACGGATAAATTATAGAATTTCAGATCTCCGAACTTTATTTTGGCCTTCTTCAAAATTTATTCAACGTAGACTTATTTGGGCAAGGAAGCAAAACTAGACATGTAATGCAATATGTCTCGTTTTTCAATGGAAATGTCATCATTGGCATGTATCTTGTTTCAAGCTCTGCCTATTAACGTTTCTCGATCCCAAGTACTCAGTGGAGCCCGTAGATTCTACTCTGCTTAAAATCCTGCCCGTATTAACATCGACACTCGTGACACATTTTGGTCGCAATACTGTAGGAAGGGGCATGTACGAAAGTTTTTGTCTGCTACTGAATGGTAGGCCGTAAGCTTCGTCTACGGTTGCAAAAACGACAGGGTTCTCTTCCCTGGTACGGCTTCCTCCTAGCGACGCACATACACAAGTGACTATTCCCTACACATATACATATTTGGATTTTTCCCATGGAGACATGCAGCAAATTAGAATTCTGGATTCATCGAATCTAATATTAACGAACAGGGGATTCTGTATTTATTTTAAATCTAAGGATATTCATGGACTGTAAATTGTAACTTGAGTGTAATGTAAGCTTTCGTATGTATTGGAAATAAACCATCTCCTGGATAAAAATGAATGAAAAGAAAGGTCAAAGTAACCTCCCAGAAGATGCAGTGGCCAATCTTAAAATTTGAGAATAGTCGTTCATTTATTTCATGATTCACCAACAACACCCTTAAGTTCTCAATGCTTTATTCACCAAGCCCGTACCTGAGAGGGGTCAGAGTATCCCATTTAGCCGTCTGAGTTTTAGCCGAGGTGAAATTAGAACATAAGGTATTTGGAAGATTGAGGCAGGCTAGGATTGCCATAATTTGCAGCTCTCTGTGTGTGTGTTACTGAAAGGCTATCTATAGTGGAGAGTGAAATAACACACAGTTATAGTTATATGAACATACATATATATATGTTACGCAGATGAATTGCGTCTTACATAAAGCTAAGGTCAACCCTCATGCGTGAATAAGCGCGCGTAACGGCCATAGTAAGTCTCGCAGGTAGGTAAGACGAGCAGAGCCGCGCCCGCTGTGAAAGAGGTTGAGTTGACAGTAGCGTCGAGACGTTCGTTGCGTCCAGTAAAGCAGCTGCCGTGCGACCGATCAGTGGTTGTACGTTTTTCTTCGCCTGTGCCTCATTTGTCCACAGTATATTTGGATATACAACTTTACGTCCGACTAGGGAAGTCACGTCGCCATGCCTTGGCAAGTAGTGGCACAGCTGCCATTGCGTGCGTCCGTGACAATTGGCACCCTAAACGTGGGGCTCGATTGAGAAAAAGATTGGTGAAGGCTCGATTGAGAAAAAAATTGGTGAAAGCTAGATTGAGACGGAAGGAAGATAAACATTTTAATTGAATCCAGAGATGCAGTCCTTTAAGGTAAAACACTCAACGTCCTTTGGATGTTCATCAGTTGTGTCAGAGGCGCAATTATATAACAAGGATCCACTAAAGCTAATGTCTTACGTCCGACCGGAAGTAATTCCAGAAGAAGGGAAGAAAAGGGTGGAGTATCAGCGTAAGCTACATGAAATAAATTCAAGAAAATACGTCGAGTGGCAGAGAGAATTCGAAAAGACAGAACAAGGTATGTACAGAGAAATACAAACAGAGAAACTAATTTCAGAAGTTGTGTCCGAGCAGATCCAACCTTTGGAGGATTCGCTGCGTGAACACGTGACAAAAGAAATTGCCGACTTGAAGAAATATCTGAAAGAAGAGATGTCTTTGCAGTTTTCCCTGTTGAGGAAGTCGTTAACCGCAGAACTCTCTGGGACAAACGTAAAAGAAGTTGAGGAAATTGCTGGCATTAAAGACTTCAAGAATCCTATAGGAATTCAAGATGGTGGTCGAGATCCGTTGCTCTCTACGATGATGCAAGGCGCCGTGCATGTGCAGAGAGATGTAATGGATGTGGCGGTACAAACTGAAGAAGAAATCGAGATGTGTAACCTTTGCGGTTGTCGCAAAGAATCCCGAATGGACTTAATTATAAAGACTATGAAAATGCAAGTGCCTGTAGAAGAAAAACCGGAATGTTCCCGAACAATATGTGAAGATGATGGTTTAAGTGAGATTAGTCTGGACGATGAAATGTTGGTGGATCTAACCATATCGCCAAGACTTTATGACGAACTTAGTGCCCTTGGTGAAGAGTCAGTTTGGAGTGAAATGGAAGAAATCAGTGAGGTAGACTCGAAAGGAAATTTTCCTTTAGTGTGTGAAATCGATCAAGGTTCTAATCAGAATCTTAAGGAGAAGATTTCCGAGCAAATCGCTGGAAAACAACTGAAGTTTGAAGAACTTGTTAGTCGTATGGTTGCAGAACTTAAGTATGTTGGCAGCCGTAGCAAATTAAAGAAAAGGCTGATGAAACATGTTTGTGTCAATAAGGGCATTGTTTGCATGAAAGTTCCTTGAAATTTAAAGGAAATATTATGACTAACACTCCAGGTGTTTGGTGTATATAATATGTTTGTAATACCCATAGATATTTAATGGTTTTAGTAGATGACTGTACCTGTAAATATTCCTTTGTATTATTATCGTATTATTTAGTATTTTTGTGATAAAAGGGTAATTCGTATAGTGCATATTCTCTGTAAATCGTTCTTCTCCTTCATTTATATATGTATATATGTATATATGTATTTCGTCCAAGAAACGATTTTCAAAGTGGGGGCCATATGATATGAACCTCACGGCTCATATCCATGTGCCGTTAATTATTCTGGGTTATTTTATATTAGTTCTTATTATTTGATATTTAATATTTCATATTTCATAAATAGAAAGATTATTACTAGACTTATATAATCCACTAATATTTTCTTTATTGTAACAATAAGTGTAAACGCAGCCTAATGTAATAATCTATATGTTAATTTTCTGACCGAATCTTTAATATTGGATATGTAAATCTGTGTTCTTTCACGGCAGAAAAATGTTTATGATTTAGATTGACATAGATTTCGTTTAACAACAATGGGAAGATCGAATCTGTTCTTTTAAGTTTAATGTATACAATAAGGTTCAAGTTGCAACGAGGAATGATTCGAGTTTAGTCCTTATTATCAGAGATGAATCGTTCCCCTTATACAATTTTATTTGGTTTTGCTGCAACGTGGAAATTAGTTAAACTTTGATATTGAGATTGTGAATATAGACATTGATGAGTATTTAGTTTTTGGAAATGTCGCAAGTCGCGCTGTGCAAATTACGTAATGCTTAACAAGTGAGCATCGATTGGAAAGGTATATAAGTAAATGCGGAGCTTAGTTTGCACGCATTCCATCAGCGTCGGCTCTACGATATAAACATCTAATGACACTTGAGAATAAATATACCTGTATTTCGCCAAGCACAATTTATACTTCGAAATTTATAATGTTATGGGACGACAGGTTAGGATAGGCCGAAATCCTTTGAGGTTAATGACGCCTGCCTATTGGACATGTATTTGTCACTGTTGACCCATATACTCTCATTCTTACGGATAAATTATAGAATTTCAGATCTCCGAACTTTATTTTGGCCTTCTTCAAAATTTATTCAACGTAGACTTATTTGGGCAAGGAAGCAAAACTAGACATGTAATGCAATATGTCTCGTTTTTCAATGGAAATGTCATCATTGGCATGTATCTTGTTTCAAGCTCTGCCTATTAACGTTTCTCGATCCCAAGTACTCAGTGGAGCCCGTAGATTCTACTCTGCTTAAAATCCTGCCCGTATTAACATCGACACTCGTGACACATTTTGGTCGCAATACTGTAGGAAGGGGCATGTACGAAAGTTTTTGTCTGCTACTGAATGGTAGGCCGTAAGCTTCGTCTACGGTTGCAAAAACGACAGGGTTCTCTTCCCTGGTACGGCTTCCTCCTAGCGACGCACATACACAAGTGACTATTCCCTACACATATACATATTTGGATTTTTCCCATGGAGACATGCAGCAAATTAGAATTCTGGATTCATCGAATCTAATATTAACGAACAGGGGATTCTGTATTTATTTTAAATCTAAGGATATTCATGGACTGTAAATTGTAACTTGAGTGTAATGTAAGCTTTCGTATGTATTGGAAATAAACCATCTCCTGGATAAAAATGAATGAAAAGAAAGGTCAAAGTAACCTCCCAGAAGATGCAGTGGCCAATCTTAAAATTTGAGAATAGTCGTTCATTTATTTCATGATTCACCAACAACACCCTTAAGTTCTCAATGCTTTATTCACCAAGCCCGTACCTGAGAGGGGTCAGAGTATCCCATTTAGCCGTCTGAGTTTTAGCCGAGGTGAAATTAGAACATAAGGTATTTGGAAGATTGAGGCAGGCTAGGATTGCCATAATTTGCAGCTCTCTGTGTGTGTGTTACTGAAAGGCTATCTATAGTGGAGAGTGAAATAACACACAGTTATAGTTATATGAACATACATATATATATGTTACGCAGATGAATTGCGTCTTACATAAAGCTAAGGTCAACCCTCATGCGTGAATAAGCGCGCGTAACGGCCATAGTAAGTCTCGCAGGTAGGTAAGACGAGCAGAGCCGCGCCCGCTGTGAAAGAGGTTGAGTTGACAGTAGCGTCGAGACGTTCGTTGCGTCCAGTAAAGCAGCTGCCGTGCGACCGATCAGTGGTTGTACGTTTTTCTTCGCCTGTGCCTCATTTGTCCACAGTATATTTGGATATACAACTTTACGTCCGACTAGGGAAGTCACGTCGCCATGCCTTGGCAAGTAGTGTCACAGCTGCCATTGCGTGCGTCCGTGACAGCCTGGTGTCCCTTTCCAATAACGGGCCTCTTGCATAACGCACAGGTCATCTGCGACCAGATTCCACCATCCCCAGTACACGAACCCTTGAAATGTTCCTTAACCAAAACCCTTAAATGACGGGAGATTAGCCGACACCGCTTGTTTGTACTATTAGGTTAACCGCGACGAAACTGTGGAAGAGGCCTGATGGAAAAGAACAAGAAAGAGAGACAGCAAGCGACCGTGGGTTTCGTCAAATGTACCACCCCAGCATGGAAACAATTTTGAGACTGCAGATACAGTTACTGAGTAGCTGAGCATAATGTATACATTAATCAAAGTTCCTCTTTCGAATGAATTACAGTGTTCTGAGGGTGCAACATTCTTCCTGTACACGGTGAGAAAGGACACAACAGCTCAGAGAAGCAGCCAGAGTTCTCCGGCATCTTCTTTCTTCTTCTCCCGATTGTGTGTACAGTCAATGGTAAATTGGTTTATTTCCCCTCCGCTCGTCTCGGGACAAATTGCCTTTCAATGTCAACTCCTCCCGGGTTTTCACAAAGAGAAAGGAACACTGGGAGACGGGACCTCCATTATGTCGGCTTCCGGCTTTTGAAACTTTCATTATGGTGCTTTGCCCGTCGATTCTTCCACAAATATCACTTGCCAATGAAGAGGGTGACTGCGTGTCACGTGGAAAAGCCAAACGTAATAATTACGGAAGTGACGTAACCTCAATCAAGCTTTAGACTGGTTAATGTTTGTTTGCTTCTCATTTTTATACGCGGTCATGGGTTACTGCGATGGTTCTTTAGGTAGGGATTCGGTTCTTCAGGAACTGTTTTGACATAAGAGGCTCTGGGACTCATCCATTCCCTCATCAATGGGCATCGGTGGGTGCCTAGCTGAATGAAGGTGACCAGACCAATGTACAGTCACCGGCAATAAAAATGGGACACCGATATCCTGGAATGCTTGCTTCCCTGCAATGTATTGTGTATTGCCTAATTTTACTGTGATACATGGATATAGCAAATGTGCAATGGCAACTTCTGCCACCGTCGTTCAGTTAGGCAAACACACAAAACGCACTGCTGTGAAGTGAGTATTTCAGAATTTTATTGGACGTGACTGCATTTATATTTTTGCACTTTTATTTTGCATTTTTTGTCTCGGTAAATTATTCGAAGCGATGAGGATGAATAATGATTAGACGGAATTGATGGAGCACTAACAAGGTAACACCGGGGAGCGGCAGCAGCAGCATGGTGCCAATCACGCTACCTCCACTAGGGTCAAGACTGAGAATGCGTGGAGTCCGCGTGTGCGTTCACGGCAAGGTGTAATCTATGGAGAATAACGTTTTGTCCTTTAATTGTACGTACGCCTAATAATGAAAAGAGATTGGACATGTAGTTTGCAGTCTGTCCCAGGAGTCTGTGGAGCAAAGCCGGCGCATAATGATAGAGAAATGGAGAAACCGAGTGTGTGCGTGACTGTTAGCGTCAGTCACGCTGTCCCCTCCATGTATTCACATTCCCTCTCACTCGCAAAGGACTTGTTTTCGTTCGCTTTCTACAAGGATTTAAAAAAAAATATCATGAAACATAGGGTTGTGTTTGTCATATCTGAATGATTTGTTTCATAATAATAATGTATATTTCTGAAATCAATTATTCATTGATAGGCCTACATCTAACAATTATGAAATATATACTGTTGTGTAGTTTTTTATGTCGTGAAAGAAAGAGTATCTGCTTTTCTGATGTTCTAGGCAAATTAAGTGATAGTTAAATGTATAATTACAGAAAAGTTTATTTATATATTTCTTTTTTGCAGGTAAGTGTTGCTGATTATTGAACCTTAACTGAACCAGATAACATGTAAGTACCTGTATCATAATTAAATAGTGGCATTGATTTGATTTCACATTAGAGCACCATTAAGCCTTGTTTCCATGATTGTGAAAAAATAAATATGCTGACCAAGGCAGTAATTTATTTTATTAAAAATATAAACTAAAGGTAACGTTTCAACCTTCTAGCAAGGTCTTCTTCAGACTCTGTATCAAGTACAAAAATAACAAGATACAAAAACAGGGCATTATATATACACAAAACATTACTCCCTCCAGACTATTAGAAAGTTGGTCTGGAACTTTCTAGCAGGTGGCTAGTACAGTTGACAAGTGATAGCAACCTGCTAGAAAGTTCCAGACCAACTTTCTAATAGTCTGGAGAGAGTAATGTTTTGTGTATATATAATGCCGCCTTGGTCAGCATATTTATTTTTTCACATTAGAGATATAAAATATAATCACTTTTCTCATACTTCATGGAACATTGTGCTTTGATATTCCGCTTCCAAGTATAGGAACCGGTACCTGAAACAGGAGATTTTCCTTATGGCCGACGGATCGTGAAAAGTGGCATTTGTTAGTGCCAGGAACTCAATTATTCAGCAGATCAAAACCAAACAAATTCTTTTTCGAACTCTTGTCTGTGTGCTCATGGAATATATGGGAAGAAATATCTGAGCGACGGATTTATCGAGTAGTAATCAAGGGTGCCTCTAGTGCTGTGATTGCATATTCATGGATTGTTGCTGGCCCCCGTGGCGGAGTGGTTAGCACATCGCGCTACGACGCCAGGGGTCCCGGGTTCGAATTCCGACCTGAGCATGAATGTTT
The DNA here is from genome assembly GCF_977018435.1 of Lepisma saccharinum. NCBI lineage: Eukaryota > Metazoa > Arthropoda > Insecta > Zygentoma > Lepismatidae > Lepisma > Lepisma saccharinum. The sequence continues at coordinate 23,222,752 of NC_139239.1, forward strand.
GTCTGTCCATTCATAAATTTCATCCTATCATCAGTCATCTCCATCTTCGCAAATTAGCCAAAAGTGGCACAAAATGCAAAGTACAATAAAGCAAATCAATCAATCCATGAATTGTCCGTTGATTTCAATGTTTTATGAACTGTGCCCTCTGCCAGCACTGTAGCAGAGTGGTTATTGTAGCGTCCTACGAAAACAGGGATCCTAGGTGCAAGAAACGGGATAACGTATGGGAATTTCACTGTATTTTGCATTACCTCCCTGCCAGCCTATATATTCCAGAGATTCATATTATTCATGACAAATGCTTTTGTTTTGTATTGTAGGGTGCTTATCTTAGTCGTATGTCCCAGAGGGCCTCCCAGATGGCGCAGTGGTAGCGTCGTTGCCTTGTAATCAATAAGGGGTTCCGGGTTCGATACCCGGTGGAGGCACACGGCACAGTGGTTCGGATCCCACTTTAAACCGTAGGTCCAGTCCCGATTAGCCTTACTGTGCATAAAGTGGACTTAAAACACCGACTCAAATAAAATATCAAATCAAATCGTATTTCCTATCTCCTTGTATTGCAGAGGCTCATCTTATTCATATGATTCATCCATTTGTATTGCAGAGGTTCATCTTATTCATGTGACCCACCCATTTGTATTGCAGAGGTTCATATTATTCATATGACCCATCCATTTGTATTGCAGAGGTTCATCTTATTCATATGACCCACCCATTTGTATTGCAGAGGTTCATCTTATTCATGTGACCCACCCATGTGTATTGCAGTGGTTCATGTTATTCATGTGACCCACCCATTTGTATTGCAGAGGTTCATCTTATTCATATGACCCACCCATTTGTATTGCAGAGGTTCATCTTATGCATGTGACCCACCCATTTGTATTGTAGAGGTTCATCTTATTCATATGACCCATCCATTTGTATTGCAGAGGTTCATCTTATTCATATGACCCACCCATTTGTATTGCAGAGGTTCATCTAAATACTTACGTCTTCACTGTACGTCCATTCAACAATGAATGTCTATGTAACTCACTTTCATGGCCAATGATAACTATTTGCTAATGATTGTAGAATACGCTGCATAATAATATTTTTTGCGTGCATAGATATCGAACTATTTCCCTTCAAGTCATATAGTCTTTGATCGTTTAAATCTGACATGACGTAACGAATCTGGAACCTTCACGTAAGAGGAAAATCATAAGGATCTGTCCCGAAGCAACCTTGTTTCTTGTTTGATGGAGAAAAATCCTCGCTTATTCTCCTTTGAGCGAAAAAGAAGCGGAATCCTACAGGAATCTGGTTGAATTTCGAATGGAAGTTAGAAGAAAATCCTGTTTCTCCCAAAGACCGCAGGATTTTGTTGACCCCGAAGGCAGAAGTTCATTCCGGGCTGTCCATACGTCACCACGTCATCGATATCGAAGAGAGAGGCCCATATGACTTCATCCAGCGGCTGACATGCGTCCTGTCACGGGGGGCGGAATCGAACCTTCATCCCTTATTCCCCCCACGAGAGACGCAGCACCGCCGTTGCATAATGGATCGAAAACCAGGTCTCCGAGATAAGATGGTTTCCTTCCTCTCTCTTGCAGAGAGATTCTCCGTCTGCAGGCGACGTCTTTAAAGGGCAAGGGGACGAAGTGCAGCTTGCTGCTAATCCGCAACAATTACAAGATTTCACGGGGATTGAATATCCTTGTGCAGGGCCGTATCAAGGTTTGTGGAGGCCCCTGGGCAAAATGTTTTGTGGGGGGCCCGATCTTTTATTATTTTTTACTATGAGCTTTATTAGCTCAATATGTTAACCACCAATTTTCAGCAGTTCGAATGGTAGATCTGATTTTAGAATCAGTAGTCATTCACAATCGAACATAGGTTTACAGAGAGAATAGCGCAGTAGAAAAAAGTGACAGGACGAAAATTGTAGCTCTATAGCAGCAGTAAAATTCTGCGTCTAAATGTCTACAGTATATTATGAAGAGTGAATAGTAAATACTAAGAGGGTTCAGACGGTAACAGAGAACTGAGCAGTAGACTGTACTTACGTACATAATTGATTATAAATGATATTATTTACAATTAAGTAAATATGTCACTACACATGTACGGTCTATTTACTGGAAAATTACCGACAGATTAATTGTGGAAATTGTAGTAACTACACTTGCTTCAAGAAAATTCCAAAAGGCTTAACACTTATAGTAGACACACTTATCTTGCCTTTTTCGCCGAAAATGCATCTACTATATCATAGATGTCCAATTCACGAAGAAGTTCATGTCCAATGCTTAATAAACGAAGATGGATAAGCGATCCTGTCCCATGGCAGCCTGTTTTTCACTAATTTCATTTTTTAGAAAGATATTTCACCAATGCAGTTTGTTACCATTAAGATCAATATATTCTAAAGAGAATTTCGACATTGGGAAATGTCCTTACATACAATATTATACATAGACAGTTCCAGTGGGATGTCTTCCTGATGTTTGGTATTGCTACTGCTTACTAGGTGTGCAAACTGTATCAGCTCATTCTCTAGCGAGGGTTCCAGTTCCTCGTAGATGCCCGCAAGCTGCAGATGTAATTTGTGATGGATTTGCCACTGCAAGTTCATTTAGAATACAGAACCTCCTTGCGACAGTTTCATAGGGGAAAATCCTGTGCGCGAGTGATGAGTTGATTTGATCAATCACTGGTGGAAAACTTTCCACTCTGAAATATTCACAAGGTGAGAGAGAGGTGGATTTGCGGTTCATTTTTATAGTCAAGAGGATTCAGTCGGACGTTTCTCACCCGCTGACGTGAGTGTTCCTTATTGTACTCTTCTGTGCCACTTCTTCTTCTGGCTATCTCCTCATATTCAGAAAACGAGTTCCTTTTTGATTCTACGAACATCTTAAAGATCTCAAAATGTCAATGGCAGACTGAAGAACTAACCTTGGATCCTGGAGTGTTTTGCTCGTAGCATCAAATCTCTCTAAAATGTCATCCCAGAAAACGGCTAACAATGCGATTTCCAGGGACGACATCTGCCGTGAGAGCCCATTAGCTTCACTTCTTACAATACCCTTCACTTCTTTGTCATTGTGAGGTGATGCTGTGAAGAACCCATAAAACCGTTGTACAAAATCGAAGAAATGAACAGCTGCAGGACATGCATTGATTGTTTGAATAGGTGTGCCTTATTTCCGAACGACAGACAAATCAATCCATGGTATACTGAGCTTCAGATATCTACAAACAGATCGACTGAGAACTGCGCTACAATTGGATCCAGAAGAGTGTAGACATACGACAATATTGAAGATTTCTTTAGTTTAAAATACAACTTCTTATGTAATTTTTCACAAGTATAGCCAGGTGGTTAAAAGATTTTTTGGTGGAGGCCCTTCACAGCTTTATTTTGGTGTGGGCCCCAGGGCAATTGCCCCAGTTGCCCATAGGCTAATCCGGCCCCGTCCTTGTGGTATCCCATTAGCTTCGGAATATCTCATCTCAGATTCGGAGATTTTTTTGTTGTCATATTTAGGTCACCAATTATCAAAAGGTGAAACAAAACTATGCTTGAAGTTTGTTTTAAGTTAACTTTATGCACACGTAGGCTAATCGCGACTGGGCTTACAGTTTAAAGTAGAATCCGAACCACTACACTCTGTCCCGGTAATCTTTGAAGTGAGTGAACGAAAGTCTGTCCAAGTAGTGACTCGAGAAGACTCGACAAATGAACTCGTGAGAGGGGGAAATGAGTACAATTACCAGTCATTTGCAGCAGCGCGAACTGCTTTGCTCCGTCCGCTTGATTTCTCTCCTTCTCATTATAAGGGCACACGTATTCATTCGGTCAATCCTGTTGTAGAATATATATATATATATATATATATATATATATATATATATATATATATATATATTTGTGGGTAAAATGCAGATAGATATTCAATTTAACAAAAATAGTTATATCAATATGTGTAATTATGGACATAAATATCCATTGATTCGATACGTTATAAATATACTGATGAAGCATATCATGGGTACAGTACATTCCAACTTTTTAGTCACTAATATTCTCACGAACGTTGGGCTTGATTCTGTCAACGTTTAAGTCCACTCTTTGCTCACATTGGCCAACCGGGACTGCACCTACAGTTTAAATTGGGATTCAAACCGCTGTGGAATATTTCCTCCTCCGAGGATAGAACCGGGGACCCTCCGAATGCAAGAATCGCTTCCAGCACGCCATCTGGGAGGCTCTAGACTTTATTCTGCAAATAATTACGTTTTGGTTATGTAACGGCGCATTTTTGCCTCTACAATTTAACCATGATATCCAAGGTTGTTTGATGAATATATTAGGAACAAACCAGCTTTACTTTCAGTATTCTAACCTAATACCCTGGTATCGTGCCTTGTAATCAAGGAGTCCCGGGTTCGATACAGGTGGAGGCACAAGTGGTTCGGATACCACATTAAACTGTAGGCCCAATCCCGATTAGCCTTACTGTGCATAAAGTGGACTTAAAACACCATATCAAACCAAACCAAACCAAACTAACCACCACAAAGTCTTCAGATACAATGCCGTGCTTCTGCAATTGGCCCTTCATAATTGTAAGCGGGAATTTGGCTCTTTAATTTCGGAGGGGGGAGGATGTATAACGTGCATATATAATGTATGCGTGTGTGTGTTTGTGTTCTCACACTGACACATTTTTTCTTACTAACCGCGAAAAAATGTGAAGTATATACTCGTATGTAGAGGTTTTTTTTTAAATAAATATTTTATTTCTCAGTTAGTACTTACAGCAAATATTGTGAGAGTTATTTTTCTATCTCATTTTGGTATAACTTTAGGGGTTAACTGCCCTTCTTTGCAACTCCTCTCAAATTCCACGTATAGATCTTTAGTTTAGTTCCGGTTATATTATATCGTTTTATACCTCTAAGGTTGTTCGCAGCGATGAGGATGAATGATGAAATGGGAGATAGGGTAAACACAACGATACGTCCGCTGTTACTCAGGGTTCGAACCTGCGACTTCTGGCTGTTTAGCGCGTTACACTGGCCATTTCACCGCGAATGTCAGTAATTCCACTTATTTATTTGATTATGCAGCAGGTTCTCTTGTGACAAGGACCAATGTACAGGCGAGATCTTTTTATTTTTATTTCAGGGTGGACTATGGCATTAAAGCCCCCTAAATACTCATACGGTGGTTATCGATGCTCCAGTCACTTATTTCCGTCACTCAGTCCCAGTAACACAAACCCTCTAATGTGTTTATTCACTATTCTACGCAACACTCGTAACTAACCACACTGCGTAACGTAATCTGTTTACAGTGCATCATACTTTATCCCTCTTAATCACGCAGGATTTTTGTAGATCATAACAAGACGATTGTACGAACCGTTATAAATACCACGTCAGCTTACTGTGCGGAAATCAACAAATGGAGAAAATTAGCATTCACATTATTCCAGGAATCTCCACGGCTCTTTGTATTAAACGGAATAATAACTGCTGGAACGGTTGTCACCAATGAATATTTTGAAACGCTTTCCGTTTCGCAAATTGCTCCACGATGAATAAATTCTCTACACTGAAATGTTTAACATTTTCGTTACAACTGCGTTGCTCGATTTTTCGTTCATGTAAAACTGGGATTTTTCAAAGTCAATAATTTGATACAACCTTTAATTGTTTTTCCCAAATGGGTCTATTTTATCTAAATGTTTAATGGCAGTATTGTAAAAGAAATACTGATTTAACTCTGTACATGCTTTAAAATATCATTACGTTTTCTTTGTCAAGCACGTTGAGTGTTCGACTCGTGGGCTAATCTTATTCATATGATCCCTTCTTTTGTATTGTAAGGGACATCTTATTCATGTGGCCCATCCTTTAGTATTGTAGGGGACATATTCATTTGACCTATTCTTTTGCATTTTAGGGGATGGCTTATTCATATGACCCATTATTTAGTATTGTAGGTAACATTTAACTCTGTGATCTAATATTATGTATTTTAAAGGAAAGCTTATTCATGTGGCCCATCATTTAGTATTGTAAGTAACATTTAACCCGTGTGGCTTATTCTTTTGAATTTTAAGAGAGAGCTTATTCGTGTGGCCCATCCTTTAGTATTGTAGGGAACATTTAACCCCTGTGATCTATTATTTTGTATTTTAAGGGAAAGCTTATTCATGTGGCCCATTCTTTAGTATTGTAGGGGACAATTTATTCACATAACCCAACCTTTGAAACGTAAGGTACCCTTTATACATATGCTCCATCCTTTAGTATTGTAGGGGACATATTCATATGACCTATTCTTTTGTATTTTAGGGGATGGCTTATTCATATGAGGCATTATTTAGTATTGTAGGTAACATTTAACTCGTGCGATCTATTCATTTATATTTTAAGGAACAGCTTATTCATGTGGCCCATCATTTAGTATTGTAGGTAACATTTAACTCGTGTGATCTATTATTTTGTATTTTAAGGGACAGCTTCTTCATGTGGCCCATTCTTTAGTATTGTAGGGAACATTTAAGTGGTATGACCTATTCTATTGTATTTTACAGGACAGCTTACTCATGTGACCCATCCTTTAGTGTTGTAGGTAACCTTTAACTTGTGTGGCCTATTCTGTTATATTTTAAGGGAGAGCTTATTCATGTGGCCCATTCTTTAGTATTGTAGGGAACATCTTATTCAGATTACCCAAACTTTGAAACGGAGGGGAACCTTTATTCATGTGACCCATCCTTAATATTTTAGGATAAATCTTATTTATACGCGTATAACCCAAACCTTTGTAATGTAGGGAAGATCTTATCATATGAGCCATCCTTTCGTATTTTAGTGAACATCTTATTCGTATGACTTAACTAAAAAATGTACCAATGTTTAGTTTAACCTCCGTGGTGTTAAGATCTGAGATTTTGTATCTCAGCCAGTGAGCCAATACTAACTCAATTGGAGTTGGACAAAGTATAGCAATAGTCGATGTTATGAATAACCAATCAAAACTACAAGTTTTGTGAAAACCACTAAGATAGTACCCATTTGATTAAACATAAGTTGACTTGCCTATTTAAGATAAAATTTATGATATGCCTGAAAGGTATATCAATTCCTTGTTTATTTCGATACAAGTTACAGAAAAGCTACGTGGCTTATTTACGAGGTTCGAACCGTGGTAAAGGAATGTGTTTCTTCCGTCGTCCAATTTCCTAATTCATAACGCAAGAGATAAAATAGCCCATATAATAGAGAAACACAAATGTTATTGACCTTATTGAGTTCATTCAGGAGTATAATTGTCCCCTTGTAATGCATAGAATTTGCAGTATATCTAGCTTTTTATCAATGCGTGTTCATCATTGCCCCTAACTTTCGAACACCGAATTCGACCCGTAACCTTTTTGTTGTAACCATAATAGAACTGGGGGACATGTTTTATTTTTAGTAGTGAATACTATATATTTCCATCTATCACTTTCCAGGGCTTTTTAAATATTAAAATGTTGAACGAATGCGAGATGTAACTACTCTCAACCCCCACCCCTCTGGGCACACTGTTTTATACGTGTACATGGGCAAACTTCACTGTTCGGGAAAGCGAAAAAAAGCAAAACGGTATGGTAAAAACGTACAATTTTCCTGGATGGAAATTCAATACAGTCTTCTGCATTCTATCTTTAACAACACACTAATTGCAGGCATGATTTTGTTTGTTTTATATGTAGAAGAAGCCTTTTTTATGTGTGGAGAACTTGTGTTTTCCATGACAGCCTGCAGTCGGTATATTAACTCGGAAGGGAGAGCTTCATTTTCTAGCAACGTAATCAAACTAATGTTTTTTTTTTCATGTATTCAAAAGTTGGTCCAGTCACACTAGAATGGAAAATGGAGTATAGAAACTATGGTTTTGTTATTTCTCACGGCAATTTAATAAATAATATGCAAAAACCGTGGTCATATTGTTTTAGCTAAATAATGAAATGCTTTTGAAAACGAAGCTTTTATTCTCTTGCTAGAGGCACCAAACATTCATCAATAACTTTATATGTCTGTTGTTTTGTATGAAAATGTATATGGGTAAACAACCGCATGTTTATTTCCAACAAGGTGAAGCAAAGAGGCAGATTTAAGTACAATCAGTGAGAGAAATTGTTTTTTTGTAACTACATAGCCCGCCAGATATGATGGCCAATGCTCGATACACAATGGAGTGTCATGTGACTGCGGCAGCCAATCCGAGTGCCTTCTAATGAAGCTCTTAGCAAACGCGTGGTCAGCAGGAATATTAGCAACGTCGTTGGTCCGTTTCGCACAGTGTTTCTTTCAGTCTGCGCCACCATCGGTCATCGAGTGTGGCCAGCTGTTATAAGTAATCTCCAAACAAAAGCTTTGGCAGCCAAGTTCAGGAACGAATTGACAGGAGGGTCACCCCTGCCAAGGATAATTTACCTCCTCCCCCAAAACGCGTAAAACTACCTATACTCTTATCCCGAGAATATATAGAGCAAGGTCGCACATAACAGCAGAGAACGGGAGAGATATCGAGTGGGCAGAGCGAAGCAGTACACGTTTCTGCTAAAGCTGGTAGCTGCAGTCTCTTTTCCCTCCTCCGCGCAATCCCGTTCCCTCTCATGTGTTCATTCGTTGAGCCCTCTCGAGCAGGGAGTCGTAACGTACCCAATTTGCGTTACACGTTACGTTCCATTTTGTAGGAGGAAGAGTATGGTTCAGCTGCTGGTACCCATGTAACGTAACGAAATGCAATATGTTACAGACTGACGTTACAGAGAACGTAACAAAATGTATTATGGTAGATATTAACGTTATAAAGGAACGGAACGAAATGAGCACATTGGAACATAACGTAATATGCAATATGGTATATACTACCGTTACAAGGATACAAGGAACGTAGTAACGAAATGCATTGTGGTATATACTAGCGTTACAAAAAAACGTAACGAAATGCAACATGGTAGTAAATAACGGTACATAGGAACGTAATGAATGCAATCCTCCGTAACGGAACGAAGTGAAAGGCAATATGGTTAATTAACGTTACATAGGAATGTAACAAAATGTAAACCACTGTAGCGGAACGGAACAAAATGCAGTTGGGTACATACCATCTGCATAAGGAACGTAAATAAATTCAGTATGGTAGATGTTAACGTTACAAGGAAAGAACAATTCACAAATGTTTGCTAGTAACGTTATAGGTGCGTGACAAATATAATCTATTAAACATCAAGGAAGAAAAAGGAATAGCCCAAATCTCTTGCCATTCATTGGAACATTGCGAAAAATAACTCAGTATATTGTGTGGGATTAATGTTTCGTTAAAAATATGGTTGTTTGTAAATTAATGAATTTCCACCAGGGTTGTTAAAGGATCAGGAATTTTAAATCAATTCAATTCAGGTTCAGCAGGGAATATTAGCAAGCATAAATGGATCTGGACCGTAAAGAGCCTTTTTATGTTTAAGGTATTTAAATAAGTTCCAGGAACCTTTTTTCTGGATCAATTGAAATACGGCACAGGGTCCTTCGTTCCGGATCAATTTAAAGACGGTCTAAGTTCCATATTTGAAATGAAACAATACGCAACTTGGACCGAATTTACACTGTGATAGAACAGGTTCCGGTATTGTTGCGGAACCCAATAGAACCCATTAGTTGATGGGTTCGTGGACGTTTAAAAACCCTGATTTGAAAATTACACTTTTGGCTCGAAATTGAATAAACCTTCCATGTAGTGTAGAAATGAGTAGCCATAGGCGTGCGCACGAAGTCCAAAGGGGGGGTTAATGCCCCGCCCTAATCATGGACGTCTGCAGATATTTTCGACGGAGGGAGAAGCGAGGTATTTTTCCATGGGGCATATTACCCCGATAATAGTGTTGCCCCCTCAAGAAACACCACTTGAATTCGAAATTATCGCATTCCTGCATACCCATTATAATAATTAATGTAAATTACTATGACTGGAATCAAATTATACGTGTGAAATATATACTTTTAGCTGACATTCGTTTTCTAAAGGAGAGAGGTGGCCATCCGCACCCCCCTTTCAGATTTCCATGCCCCTATATTATTATACTTTAATCCAGAAAGTTAGGGGAGAGGAATTTTATCGCCGGTTATTAAACTATATTATGCTCTTGAAGAAAATGAAGTATTTTTAAGCCAATGAAAGTTCACAAAACAACTACGGCTAAAGAAGGTGCAGTGGCGCAACCACAGGGGGGGGGGAGATTGGGCCTCAACCTTGGACGGAAATCAATTCTAAGGGGTAAGGTTGCAAACATTGAACTATGGAAAGAAAGGTTGCAGAATCTAAGAGTTGCAGGACAAAACGATACTAAAGACGGATTTAGTTTTCACGTCTTTCGTGCATTATTTCTTCCAGACGGTCAAGAGCATCTGCAAGGAGGCACAGAAGAGCAATTGCCCCCTTTCGATTTATATCTTTATACAAATGTAAATAAAGTTATATAAAATTGTCTAGCTCGTTTCGCTCGCAATATCTGCTTTTCTTACAGTCTTGTCAATTTCAAACCCTTAGCTATAGTGGAACCATGAGCAAAACAACCTGCGCAGACCCACGACTCCTGTACACCATACTCCCGCTTGTAGGGGAGGGGGAGAGTGGACCATGCTTCCTTATGGCCCGAGGTGGAGGGAAGAAGGGAAAGCTGCGCGGGGACTTTTCGTCCCAAGGTTTTTTTCCTTGTGGTCGATGTATAGGGGACGGCGGCAGTCAGCCCTGGACGCCGAACGATGTAAATAGAAAAAAAAATGTAAAAGAGAATGTCATGGGCCTCCATGATTTTTTTGCGCCATATTAAATCAATATTGTTTTCAGTTTGCAAAAATTTGGATCTAAAAGTTTTCTTGATCGCTTCGCTAGCAATTTATTTTCTGTAATGCATTGTAAATTACCAGAGGGAGAAGTAACAAGAAGTAAGTACGTCAGACTATTACAAACAGTTGAGTCTTAAATGTATGAACAATTGTTTGGGGGAGAAGAAGCGCACACATTTCAGAGGCATATTTTTTGTTGTTTGTTGTGGGGCGAATGAATTCATTATGTAATGTATTAATATAGGCTATATAAATTGTGTACGTATAATAATAGTGCCATTATTACTACTATTATTAATAGTTTATCCAAGTACTCCCCCCGCAGACAAGAATTTGTGGTTACTCCTCTGAGGGGGTGCATCATTTTCTATGTAATTGAAAACTATCGCGCTTCGTTCTCTGGCAAATTTCTTAAAAATAAAAGTAAGGACATTTTGAACAGGACACTTAATAACATAATGGCGATGTCTTCCATTCCTAACTCCCAGGTGTGGGCAGACGTTGTAACATGCACTTTTAGTGACCATTGATTTCTACCATAAATTGCTACTACTAGATAGTGAACATAGAAGTGCATGTTTGGACACACGCCAGAGATTGTGCTTATGGCAATGGTCATCGTTAGTGCTCGAAAGTTGATGTGTGTGTGTGTTCAGTAGACTTTCAGCTATGCAATTGCGGGCGCGCACTTATGTGTGTGTAACAAATTTACTTTGTTTTTATATAGTCTTGTGCAACGTACGCATACTGTACTTTAGCGAGGACAAGAATTTACATGACCCCAACTCAGCCATGCAAAAATTAAACTTTGATAGTTATTGGAGCCCATTTTAATATTACAATTGTGGGTTCAGTATTTTTGAGGTATCGATAAGACATGTGGAACGACTGATTCTAACAAAATGAGTCAAGTTCAAAAGATATGTGGATGCTATTTGTCATCTCCATTTACATTCCATGCTGTTACACGGGATGATTTGGTAGTAGAGTGATTGACTATTCGGTTTCCATTCTTCAAAAACTCATTGTCCAGAACATTAGAAAGTAACATGCTGATTTGGATACACACACAGGCAGACACGTGCGTCCATCAAGGTAATTAATGTACATTAATTTGCATTTGCGTGCGTCTTTTGATAATTTATCAGATGCCATGCAATAATTACTTAGACAAGATAATGACAATGATGTTGCCATTTTTTGATATTTTATTAAGAGAATTTTATAACAAGAGAACTAAACTTAACCTTAGGAAGTAGCGTGTTTGAAAAACAAGAATTGATTTTAGGTTACATATTAGGAGGCTAACAGTAACGTCTGTTATTGAGTGGTGTTCCTGAGTAATGTGCTCTAAATGTTACATTTTGAGGTACATTCTAAAATGGCTGTCAAATTTATCATAAAAAATCTAAAAATTTACACTAATCTCTCACAAAGAAACAGATATCATGGGAATTAATACAATAAAAAAAAATTAGGATTTGTTCACCAACCAAGGAATAACAATATTTGCCATATATTCAACTCCCTACAACATCGAAGCTCAATTTTTTTTAAAAAAATGTAAATATACATATATTTAAAGTATGCATTCGTATTGTATAAGCATAAGAATAGAACGGAGGTTCTGAAAAGTATATATTGAAACAGTTTTTAAAATTTTGTTGAATATCTTTATTATTCTCTTAATCATTCCAAGGTAAATTCTAAAACAAGGAAAAAAAAGACCTTATTACTTAAAAAACTAGAGAAATTTTGTATCTTTCAAAACAAAGCAAATACACTGTCATTTCCTTCAGGTGTCAATTTAAAACTAAACAGAATTCCACAAATTTGACATGAATAAAAATATATTTCATACTCTTGTATAACATCAGTATATCTGTGCAATTTTGTGAACAGGTAAGACAGCTACTCAAAACTAAATTTATTAATTACTAGGAAACATTAAACAAGTACGAGCAAAATTGTTCTTTTAATTAAATTACTTCTTATGGAACCTCTGAAAAGATTTTCTTTGGTTACAGCTACTTATGTATAATGAACTATAAGATCACAAAAAAAATCAAGTAATTATATACATTATTAATCTAGACAGTAATATTCCCCACATTTTCAACATGTTGTACAAGATCTTTCTGTGGTGTATCATTGGATTCCACAAAGTTTGCTACAATGTTTGTAGTCAATTCTGTGCTGCTATTTCTGAGATTGCTTTTTAATGAAGATTTAGTTAGATTTTTTTTCATGAAAATATAATTATTTCTAATAACAAGTATGTCATCAATAATTTCGGTTGCCATATTACACCTGAGTGGGTTTAGTATGAATTTCAGAGATGAAAAGAGTCTCTCGACACTAACTTGTGTTGCAGGAGTAGAGAGAACAATACAAGCCAAAATGTACAATTCGGGACAACTTGATTTTCTAATTTCCCAGAAATTTAGAACATTTTCAGTCCTTTTCAGTCTTCGAGTTGAAACAAAGTAAGTGTCCAATAATGACGCAATATTAAACTTTGGTGCAGATATGGTATTCCGCCGCAATAAATCTTGTTTCTTTAAGTAGTTTGTGACATGGTCACTGTCATCATCTTCAGTGCTGGAATCTTCTTGTTTCTTTACCTCTCCACACACTGATAAGGATTTCATGTGTTCAAGTCTTAACCACAACTTCTGGAGATACACCTTCGCCACATGGATGTTTTCTTCACTTAAAACAGAAAAGTACCTGGGATCCATGTAAATAGAAGCAAGAAATCCTGGATACTCAAATAATGATGGAAGTCTCTCTTCGTTATTGACATATAATGCTTGTTTTTCTCGTTTGTCCATGCCCTCTACTATGTGGCGTGCAAGGTCTGTGTTGATTGTTGATGTTTTAAGGCGACACTCCAGCCATATCCCGTAGAAGTCGCCAAGTAGAATCTGTTCTTCTTGCAGCCTCTTTGTGGCTACTTTGGCTGGTTCCAGTGACGTCAAAATAGCCTCAATGTATATCCAGTCTTCTTGCTTTATTTTAACTTGCTCTTGATAGTAATCCCCTATGAACTTTTTAAGTGTAAAAAGTGACTGGAGCATATCATTTGTGCTGTTCCATCTTGTCGGGACATCAAGGGATGGTACCGGCAGTGATTCTGCATTCAATTGACGCCGTGCTGTAGGCGATCGTAAGACACGGCATGCTGCTTGACATGTCACAATAATATCCTTAACTTCAGGAATGGAATTGAGAGCATCATTCACGACTAAATGAAGAGTATGCGACGCGCAACGAACGGATTGGAGACGATAATCTTTACTCGTCAATTCCATTTCAATATCTTCATCTTCGTAAGTGTCTTGAGAAATATTAGACATCTGTGTTTCTTGATCTTCCCCAATAAGTTTCCCGGCTTTAATCATGTTTGCTCCAGTGTCTGTAGTTAAACTATATATATTCTCCACGGGCACATTATACTTATCCAGAATGTTCAACAATTCGTAACGCAAATTGCTACCTGTTTGAGACACAAATAACTCTTGAACTGACAAAGTACGCAATTGGAGAGCCCCATTTACAACAAACTGAACGTTGACACCAAAGAATGATCGTCCATTTTTCGAAGTAGAATCAACTTTTAGATGTATCAATTTTCCCTCCATTTCGCCGCGTATTGTTTCTCTGATCTGCTGGGCCTGACTGAATAGCATGTTCCGTACACCTTCCTTGTTCACGATAAACCTGCAGAGAATAAAATTTGCTTTCATCCTTAATTGATAAGTTGTTTCTTGATTTTTGAAATTTTCAAGACATTTGTTTCAAACCCAAAATAGAATTAAAATTCTTAAAAATATTTTTCAAATAGTATGAATTAATTATATTATCAAGCTTTCATCAACTAGGCAAATGCTACAAATATGAGAAAGCAGAACACTTTTTTGGTGAAAGTGAAAAAGATTGTTATTTAAAACCATAATAGGTTAACCTCTATCAGTGTGTCTAGAAACTAACGCAGCTTGCATGCAATAAACAGTGTTATTTGATGCAATCAACGCTCTTTAGTAAAGTTTGAACTAATGAGGAAGTTATAACACCACCCTCCCTGGTCACAGCACTGGGCTTTGGCAATAGGTCTTTTTGCTTCATTCAGATATACCTAAGGCTGTGAAAAGGATATATGTGACACCTATATTTTTTTTATTTTCTAAAATATATTAACAATAGTATATAGGGGATATCTAAATAAGTTGTACTGCATGCTCAGTTCCATCCAGCACTGGAAAGCTACAGAATGTTAGCATAACCTGTCTCTAGGCATATGGAGTACAGTGAGTTTGTTTTGTCTCTGCGCAGAGTTAGCACGTGATATGGGACAGATGCCGGCATTTTCGTCCCGTAACGTCTAGCATGCAGACAATTATACAGTATTTATATTACATATTCCGACCTAACCTGTGTTATAAGAGTTTAAAACGAACGCACTGTATATGTAACAACTTTGTAAAATTGAGGAAAATTTGACATAATATTTGAAAACTTTATATTAATTAGTTTTGTTTGAGTGTACAAAAGTGTGTTAAATATCATTTGATGAAAAAATGTGTCTCATACATATCAGTCTTCAGAAAATTACTTTTCCAGACAGTTATACTTAGTTTACTTATTCAAAGAGTAACTGTTGCAGTTGAAATTACTCATGATTATGTCAGTGAGTAACTAGTTTTACAGTTATTTGAAAAACTAACTTAACGTAATTGCATTCCTTCTAAACATTGTAAGGATATACAGAACTCTCTACCTTCATTACATGAGGCTGGATCAATAAAATCAATGTATTTGAAGTAACCTGAAATGAATTTCTAAGGAATTCTAACTAAAGAAGGTAGCTGTAACCGTAGCAGAGTTTCATTTTTGCAATAGATGTAACTTTATGACGTTACTTTTACTATTCTTTAAGACAAATTTTTAACTTTAAAATTTGTAGCGTTGGGGGAAAAAGTTAAATTTCGCAACACTGTTTCAACTATGGGCTCCCGCGTAGCCAAATTATTAGTGATTTAACATTTGGCGCTAGCGGTCCAGGGTTAAATTCCTGGTGGGAGCCCTCCAAAATTTCAGTCCTGCCCAGCTACGCGAGGACAGTAGTTGAGCTAGTTAAGGAGTGGGTTCTGTCTTGAAAGCCAGAAATAGCTGCGATGGACTATGCGCGGACCAAGCGTCATCCTTTGAAAAATCAGCTTAGAGTTGTTGGCATTTGAATAATTAGTCTTGTTTGTATACGTCAAATTGATTTAAGGGCCTTTCTCTTAGAGGGGTAGTTTAGCTTCCAACTATTTCTTTTCTGGACGCTTTTGTTTCCTTTTTTTTTTCGGAATCTCCTACTAAGGCAAGAAAGCTGGGCTTCGTTCCATTTTGAATTTAGGACATCCACGCTTTGTTGCAATTCGTCATTTCTAGTTGCTCATTAAAACTTCAGTGTTTGGTTTAATCTTGATTGTTGTCATAATATTACAATGCGATGACATACCACAGACATAAAATCCAAAATAAAATTTCTTAAATATTTATTTTCTTGTAATTAATGATCATTGGGTGTGTTCAATTTTTCGCAATAAAATATCCAACAGAAAGTAACTGCAAAAGTAAGTTATTCTTAAATTGAGTAGCTGCACCGAACCTACTTTTTGAACCAAGCAACTGACTCTAGTAACTTTCCGAACACTGATTAAGACTGTCCGTTACTAACAATGAAAATAATTTCATTCGTATACAATGTGAACATACTAAGGAATACATGTAAAGGACAATCTGACGACATTGATGAAAATACGCACCTGTCAGAAGCTGGCATCGCTTCCAAAAGAGGATTCACTATATCTTGAAATGCTTGGTCATTCATCAGTGAAAAAGGACGTCCGTGCTCCGAGATGAGTCGGATGCAAGACTGCCTGAGGATGTCTGCGGTCATCTTTACATTTAGGAGAATATTGGCTTTCGGATTACTAGAGATAGCATTTCTCATTTTCTTCTTCTGCAGAAATGACAGCTTATCTTGATGCCTCCGCTTGATATGTTTCTCTAGGTTACCACTATGATCTCCCTATAAAGAAAATAGTTTTATTCATACTGAAAGAATTAATATCAAAGTAAAATCTATGTGCGAGTTTGTGTATTCGTACAATATACCCATATACGTAAATATATGGAGACCACTAACTGTCATTATATAACAATATGCTTAATGTATGGAGATTAGTCACAAATTGGAATCCCAGCACTTTTTACGCCTGATTAAAATACTATAGAATACCCTACACATAGTGGATGGTAGTGAGCTCGCCCTGTTGAATAGGATGGGATTTCTGAGTGGAATGTTCAATGCAGCATATTGATCAAGATACAACAACTGAATTACGGCGAAGTAGGTTAGAAACCCTGCGTGCTCAAGAGCAGCTTCGATAAGGCACCTGAATTGTCTAGAGCTGAACAAGGAAATGGGCGATCTTTATTTCCCAAGGCCATTCCGCAAAACTAATGCCACAAGAAGTTTCCTGTGTGGATTTGTGAGCATGAAATTGTAGGTTGATGATAGTACTACAAGACGTCAAGTGGATTTTTTCCGTTTCGTTATTTTATATCGCTTTGCTACCTATAGAGTTTGAATAACTAATTAATCATTTGATGAGCAGACAAACACAAAGTAGCCGATCCCGTGGCAAATTAACTAGCGTAATACAATGCGAAGTCTAAAGTCTGATTAGAACCTGGACTAGAAGATATTGTCTTTATACCACTTCCATCATCTATCGCATCCTTTATCATCGCGATTAACAGTGGTAGACGCGAAATAAAAATAGAACCTTTGCAAGGACGTCCGAAAGAGGGGCAAGGGGTGGACGACCCCCCTGGAAAATGAAAGTCAACCAAAAATTATATATATCACATATAATGTCATTTCAGCTACAATAATATATGTTAATTATTGCATGAACATAACTTCAAATTAAAGTAATGTTTTTTTTTAAAATACAACACTTATGGTGTAGGACATGCACCTTGTTTCCCCCCCTGGAAAAAACTACCTTGCTTGCCCTTCCCTGAAAAAAAATGCGGGCGTCCATGAACCATTGGTATCTACTTCGGAGTATAAAGCGTTGTTTCTTCAATGTATAGCGCGGAAGTAGACCGCAACAGCCTCTTATTTGACAGGAAATAGCAACACGAGAATAGGGATTCCTCGTATTTTAGATTTTCTCAAACTAATTTCAAGTATGTGGTGGAAATTCCTTCTATATAGTATGCAAATCGAGGTTTGCAGTTTGAATGGGCGTATTCCTTTTCTCGGTTTTTCCTGGAGACGATATTTTCAATTACTTTGAAGCATTTTGTACCATTTTTTATTTTTATAAGCAATTTCATTAATTATACATATGATAGAATGATCTAAACATGAAACTCATTGTCTCTTCCAATGATTAACAGTTTTCCTTGCCTTTCATTACGCTAGGCCTCTCAGTCGCTATCTTTGTTGTGAACCTAGATTAAGTGTGGGGCTTATCCTCTATGCTTTCATCATACAGCATGGCTGTGGGCTACATGCTTGACATCTTAACACAACTCCTTTCAAATATTTCTCGGGAAACGTATTTCACCTATCGTCCTACGGGAATCAGACGAACGTAACTACAAAAATGCGGTTTTCAGTTTTGTTAAAAAAAAAATCCTCTGAAGGGTATTTGAAGTAAATCGACATTTTTCCACTTCTAATTCTTATCTGTAAGACTGAGTCACGTTTAACAGTCAGACTTTATGCACAGTAAGGCTAATCGGAACTGAACCTACAGTTTATAAAATTGGATCCGAACCACTGTGTGCCTCCACCGGGTATCGAACCCGGGACCCCTGGAATACAAGGCGACGACGCTACCACTGCGACATCGGGGAAGCCGACCTTCACTTCAAGTATCGCAGTAGTGGTATTGATACTACGGACAGGACCGGAAAGTACGAGCCCCCCTCAAGCAGCTTTGCTACACTTAAAACAGGCTCAACATGTCCATATGAGCTTTTTGAGCAAGTGTGGAACTCTTGCCTAATCCAAGATTTTTGTAAAAACGCCATTCAGAAAGTACGAGCTCTTCAGATTGATTTGCACATACTTACAAAAGTTGCATCAGCCAGATTTTTGTTCATAAATTTGTCAATTTTTGACCATACCAGAAATTAAGCTTATAGTATGTTTTTTTGTCAAAATCCCAGGAATCTTGAATTGATATCTATTGGGTTCTGAGACCGAGTGGAGTGTAGTGTATTGCCTTGTAATCAAAAAGGTTCGGGTTTGAGTCCTCATAAAATCTGATGGCAAAATGTTAATATTGTAGTTTTGTAAACAAAGGGGCTTTGGGTTCGAGATCAAACCCCCCTCAAGCAGATTTACAAAAATTGCATCAGTTTGTCTATAAACTTGTATCTATACCCACCTATACATATTTACTTCTGGTTTAAGTTTAATTGGATACTATTCAATTTGCTTATCTAATATTAAAACAATGTAATATGCAGAGCCTACCTCTAGAATTGCTTCGTGTTTGCATGTTTCTCCTCTGCGTCAGTGTGTGGAATTCCCGAGATGGTAGTATTGATTTTTTTCCTCAGTATTTACAGAAATTCCCGATTATTGCATCAGCTAGTTATGTGAGAGTGACTGAGGGGAACAGATGTGTTGATACAGTGCTTCTCATACTTACTGGTTTAAATTCATATTGAACATTATAAAATCTGATATTTGTTGTAATCCACTCATATTTAGAGTCAAGCTTATATTTGTCCCAGCCTGTTATACATAACAAGGTTATTGCTATTCAAGATATGCATGTTTGTGCAGGTATTTGCGCTGGGTCAGTGTGAATGATTTTCTACTTGTGGGCTATTGGCTTTACAACCTGTTATAAGATTAATATTAATAATATTAATCCATAGAAATTATATTTAAAACCCAGGAAATTTTATATAAATATCAAAACCAAAAATATTAAGTGTATACACACATATACACATATACACATACAAATCACACAGCTGAACCCAACTGATATTTTTTATGCAGCATAAAGTTTTGAATTGAAGCCCAGGAAATTGTATATAATAAACAACAACAAAAATGCCGAATCAAAAATATTGTAATAAGTGCAATAAGAATATATCCAGCTCTAATTGGGCTAAGCATCAAAAAATTTGTAACCCGGACAAATACAAAACTCCCACAAAAATTTGCCCCAAATGCAATAGAAAATACAGCATGCAATACTTCACATATACACATAAAGATACTTGCTCTGTACAACCATCTACATCTGGTCTGAAAAGAAGGCACGAAGCACCTGCTAATGCCAGAGCAGCAAAACAGCTACGCCATGAACCTATCTGTAGCAGTTTTAACGGCCAATTAAGAGATCACCGGTTTGTATCAGAGCCAAGATGTGGCATTGAGAATTTCTTGAACAGTATAAATTCTGATCTGCAGGCAATTCTTAATGCACAAAATGGCTCTTATAAGCTATCCCTCAAATTGTTTGTACAATATAAGAAACCAAACGGCACAAAATTTACACAGCCCCACATAACAGAAACTGTACCTGTATATTCAAATTCAAATTCAGACACAATAATAGGCAATTTGATAGATCAATTGAATATCAAACACTCTGAATTTGCGGCAAAAGAGTCAGGATGGAGCCTATGCGGTTCATCACACAAGCTCTATGTTAATATTTCTGAATTCACTCCATTACAAGGATCCACTTATGTGCCATTGCCTGCTAATATCAAAAACAAAAGAGCCGTGGTCAATATAAAAAACGCCGACCTGAAATGCTTTTTGTGGTGTATTTTAGCTGCTCTGTATCCAGTTTCAAGGCATCCTGAGAGAATAACTTATTACAAACAACATGAACATGATTTTGACGATGCAATGGAGGGTTTGGAATATCCAATGTCAGTTCAGAATATTGATAAATTTGAAAAAAGGGCCAGGCACATCAATGGCAAACAATTATCTATTAATGTATTTATTTGTTCCACTGGCAATTGCCCGATAGCACCTCTCAGAATCAGTACACTTGATGATGAATCTGCTATTCCGATTGATCTGCTCTTAATTGAAGGGGATGATACATGCCATTACACTCTAATACATAATCTTGAAGCTTTAGTGAGAACGCAACTAGACAAAACTCATACAATATTCAAGTTGTGCAGAAGATGTTTAACTGTATTTGATGGTCAAAAAATGGTAAATGGGGTTCGTGAAAAAAATGCAGAAATTGCTAAAAACAAGTTAATTGAGCATCTGAAATACTGTGGCAACCATAAACCTGTTCATATGGTGATGCCTAATCCAAGTGAAAATTGCAAATTCAAAAAGTTTGAAGCCCTGTTGGAACACCCAGCATTTATTGTCTATGATTTTGAATCGAATCTCAAATCTCTTGCATTCTGTAGCCCAGATCCAGAAGAATCATCAATTACACCATACCAGCTACATGAACCTTCCAGTTTTTGTTATGTAGTTGTACGGGATGGTGTTGTTATTAAAGAATATTCATACAAGGGACCAAATGCCATCAAAATATTTGCACATAGAATAGAAAATGTGTGCCGTGACATAGCATCTAACATCTTATTAAAATCAAAGCCTATGTTGCCTTTAACAGAGGAACAGATTGAGGATTTCAACAATGCAGAAAAATGCCCGGTATGTGATTGTGAATTTTCAGATACAAATATCAAGGTACATCACCATTCTCATACAGATGGTCGATATAAACAGGCCCTGTGTAATAGCTGTAATATTCAGATCAAGAGACCAAGATTTATCCCCATATTTTGCCATGGAGCATCCAATTATGATTTCCATCATCTGATCAGGTACGAGGGGTTTGAGAAGCAGAATTTAAATATTTTAGCTGAAAATGATGAAAAATATATATCTATTAGCAAGATAATTAAAGTTGATGGTGTTTCTATTCAATTAAGATTTCTTGATTCTTACAGATTTTTACCTGCTGGCCTGGCTACACTGGCCTCTCAATTATCTGATGATGACTTGAAAATCACACGTGCCTTGTTTCCAGATCAGGACCTGAAATTAATTAGGCGGAAGGGTGTATATCCATACGACTATGTTACAGATTTTTCTAAATTTGATGAGTGTTCCCTGCCACCACAAGAAGCATTTTATAGCAAAATCAGAGGATCTGGAATTACTGATGAAGATTATTACCATGCCAAATTGATGTGGAAAAGTTTAAAATGCGAGACATTTGGTGATTATCACATGGCTTATTTGAAACTTGATGTTACTCTCTCAACTGATATATTGCAAACATTCAGAAAATCTTCCATGCAAAATTATGGACTGGACCCAGTGTATTTTTACAGTGCCCCTGGTCTAGCATGGGCTGCAACGTTTTTGAATACCAAAATGCAATTGGATCTGATCCACGATCAAGATAAGTATCTGTTTATGGAGGAATGTATAAGAGGAGGGATGGTGCAATGTTCCCAGAGATATGCCAGAGCAAATAACAAGCATATGCCTGATTATGATCCAGCACGGCCATCAAATTATATACTTTATGTGGATGCAAACAACCTCTATGGTCACGCCATGATGCAAAAACTGCCATATGCAGAGCTTGAGTGGGTTGAAGATTTCAAAATTGAAGATCTTCAGAATTTTGATGACCGTGAACATGGCCTCTTCTTAGAGGCTGAGCTGATAATTCCAGATCATTTGCACAATAAATTTTCTGATCTGCCCCCAATTCCCGAGGTTAGGTGCCCACCTGGTTCTAAACAGAAGAAGCTCATGATGACCCTGGAGCCGAAACAGGGATATGTCATATATTACAAAAACCTCCAGTTCCTGATGAAACATGGTGTTCAAGTAACCAAAGTTGGCAAAGTTTTGAGGTTCAGGCACTCAAGATGGTTGAAACCATATATTGACACAAATACAGAGCTTCGAACATCTGCAAAGAGTCAATTTGATAAGAGCTTGTTTAAATTGATGGTGAATTCAGTGTATGGCAAAACAATTGAAAATGTCAGAAAACATACCGATGTTAAAATAATTACTGACCCCAGCCGGAGCAAAAAATTGGTTGCAAAGCCTAATTTCAATTACAGAAGAATTTATGATGAGCACATGGCACTTTTCAACATGAAGAAAACAAAGATCAAATTTGATAAACCTATTTATGTAGGGGCTGCAATATTGGAATTGTCCAAATTACATATGTTAATATTGTATTATGATGTGCTGAAACCTTTTTATGGTGATCGTGTAAAATTATTGTACATGGACACGGATAGTTTTATTCTTGAAATTCAAACAGAAGATGTTTATCAAGATATGTCACAGCCTGAATTGTTTCAATACTTTGATACCAGTGAACATACATTAGTTCAACCCCACAACAAAAAGGTGCCTGGCAAGTTAAAAGATGAGACACTTGGCGATGTTATTGTGGAATTTGCTGGGTTAAGTGCCAAGGTGTACAGTTTTAAAACATGTAGTGCTGTTGTCAAAAAAGCCAAGGGCGTTGGCAGAGTTACTGTGGAAAAAGATCTCCAATTTGAAGATTATAAAAATTGCATCAAATCACAGAATTCAATTAGAACATCAGAAAATAGAATTCAGAGTGAGAATCACTTGCTGACTAGCAATATTGTAACAAAAGTGGCTCTGGACCCACATGATGATAAGAGATGTATTTTATCATGTGGCATACATACTTTACCTTGGGGGGGGGGGAGGGGGGGGGTGTGGGGGGTGGGGGGGGGGATTGTGATTTGAAAAATGGAAAAAAAATGCCCAATTACAGAGCATGATTTGAAATAAATAAACATGCCTATGAACTTATTTGGGTTCAAGAAACAGGCTATTATGGACCTGCCGACACCACAACCCTCTCCTGATTTACAATCTGTAATGTCTAAACTGAGTGGCTTGTTAATTATTCATCTGAACAGCATATTTACAGATAATGATGAAGAAACAGGCAAAACATTGTACATATTTAACAATAATTTAAATCATTACCAATTACCTGTAGGTGGGCAATTGCAATTTATTACAACCCCTGAGGGTGATGTTAAAATTTCAGTAGGGAGAAATATTTATAGAATTAAGCACTCAAACATGATTTCTGGCACTGTATATACTGTTTCTGCTGGTGACTGCTTATATATTGAGGTCCCTGGATCTTATGACAAGCTTATACCCTTTTTTATAGAATTAAGAATCAGATACTCTATAATAAATAACCATTAAAAGAAAATGCCTAATGATATATTTGGCCATACAAGGCATGAAGATCACAGTGATGAGATTCTGATGCTTGATGTCAGAGTCAAGAAATTAAGAAGTGATTTACAAGCTTTACAAACCACACTCAATGCCAGTCTTCAACTAGAAATTACAAATTTACAATCACAATGCATGGACCCTCTTCTCAAAATTGATTCTGAACTCAAATTGTTGCTTCAGAAATATACTGATCTGGCAACATTAGATAATTTTCAAAGTTTAGAAGAAGCTGTAGCAGCTCTTCAAGCCAAATTTAAGACCCAGGCCACCAACTCCGAGCAATTGAAACAACAATTGGAAGAGCAGATAAATAATGTCCAGGCACAGCTCCAAACAATTGTCAAAAGCATAAAATCACAAGAAGATTTTGATCTAGTCATTTCCACTCTAAAAGAACAGATTCAATCACTCCAAATACCTAATCTGGATCCTCTGCACAATGCCATAGCCGAGGTTAAAGAAAAAATTGAGACGCTTGAAAATTTTATGAACAACTTGCCATCTTCTGATGCTTTGAATGCAATAACTCGGAGTGTAGCAAATATTAAGCTGCAACTTGAAACATATGAAGATTTTGGAAAAATTCAAAGTACCATAACCCATCTTGAAGGTACAATAGCAGCAGTGCAAAGTGATTTGGCAAATGTACAAGAAACTCGCCTGCCCGGTATTGTAGATACTCTTGTCAGTGTCCAGCAACAAATCACAAAGCTTGAAAACCTCAATACTGAATCTGAACTATCTCATTTTCATCACTTGATAGATGATATCCAAACAAAACTTGAAATTTTACAACGATCAACACCCACTCAGGCAGATATAGCCCTGCTCCAAAATGCTATGCAAAATGTGGCTGATGCATCTGAATTAAACAATGTGAAATTGGCACTTGAATCTTTGCAAAATACAGTATCAAATCTTCCTACATCACAGGAACTTAAAAATATTAAGAGGGCAGTGAATAGGATATTGAAATCAGAAGATATTAAGAATATCCAGACAGAGATCAAACAACTCACTCAGACAGTGGCCTCTCTACCAACCAATCAACATATTAATGAACTGCATGCCCTGTTTGAGGATATCAGAAGACAGGTTCATGATCTTACTGCTCAAAATTCAAAATTGGCAGTTGTTGAAAATTTGCAACAAATTGTAGCTAATATCAAGCAACAGCTAGGAACCATGGAATCCAATCAAGCAAATGCTCTGTCTGTTTTTGCCACCCAGCTTCAAGAGATTGTGCAACAATACAAGAAACTTATTGTAGACATAAAAATCAAGCCAGGCCACGATGATGTTGTTAGGACCATCAATGAGCACCTTGAATCTGTAACAAGCAGATTGCTTACAGCAGAAAAGGAAATAACAGGCATAATCGAGAATCCAAAACATACAGTAATTCTTGAATTGTACAGCATCCCCAACAAAGAATATGATTCACCATTTACACCAGGTGGCAAAATATATATGCTGTCCCCTGCACAATTTTATTACCAGTTTTTTGTTGGGGGCACACTGAGACCAATCAAGATCAAATATTGGCATCAGCCACAGGCACACCACTACCCTACCTTATCAATAACAAATGCTGACAACAAACCGAAAATCACCAGTGTAGAGTTAGAGGATTTTACAGACCCCAATACATTAGAAACAGCCTATGCTGAAGATGATGGCTCTCTGGAATTTAAAATACAAATAGGGGACAAATTATATTTAGAAAATCCTGCAGTATCAGCTGCTGAACACCCCATAGTTGCAATATTCTTGTTTTCATATTATGTCTAGAGAAATTATAGTTGATGAATTACACAGACAGGCCAGACATAATTTTAAGAGACTCCCAGTAGTCACAAAGGGCATAGATGATTTATGGCAGAGCGACTTGATTGAGTTGTCAAGTGGGCAGTTGAAAAACTTAGACAAAATCAACAAGGGCTACAAGTATCTACTCACTGTAATAGACACATTTTCAAAATTTGCCTGGGCTGTGCCACTCAAATCCAAGACTGGAACATGTGTTACAGAAGCCTTCAGGACAATCATCAATCATTCAGGAAGATCACCGCGCTATTTGCAAACAGATAATGGCAAAGAATTTTATAATTCAGTGTTTCAACAATTTATTAAAAGCCAGGCAATAAAACATTATTCGAGTTACAGTGATCTCAAGGCCTCAATTGTAGAGAGATTCAACAGAACCTTAAAAAATCTTTGGCTTACAATCCTTCCAGAACTTCTACATAAATATAACAACTCGGTCCATTCCACAATCAACATGAAACCCTCTGAAGTAACTTCATCTGATGAGCAAAAATTGATCAGGACTGTTTATTATCCTAGATACCAGCCAACAACAAGAAGGGCCAAATACAGGGTGGGTGATCAAGTAAGAATCAGCAAATATAAGCACTTATTCAAGAGAGGCTTTACAAGAAACTGGAGCACCGAATTATTTACAGTGGTTCAAGTTAAACCCGGGACTCTTAACACATATATAATAAAAGATCACCGAGGAGAAATTCTCAAAGGCAGGTTCTATGAACAAGAACTCAGCAAAACTAAGCAGCCTGACACATATCTCATAGAAAAAATCATCCGCAGAAAAGGCAACAAGTTACTTGTCAAATGGCTGGGTCATCCGGAAAACAGCTGGATCGATGCAGACAAAGTGATAATATGAGCACCTGGGATGTTATAAAAAGGCTGCCAGAACCTGAACAGCAGAATAAGAGAAATGGCAACTTGCTGCCTGATAATATTAGGTGTCTTATTGTTGGGCCATCTGCTTGTGGTAAAACTACACTAATGGTTGATAATTTTTTATTGGCACCCAACTGGTTAGACTGGAAAAACAGGCACTTGTATGTTTTCTCTAAGAGCTTGGAACAATTAAAATATCAGCAGCTGATGAAGCTATATGATGGATTGGATATTGCCACTTTTGAATCAGATGTTAAGCCACTCCATGAATGTCTCGATAATTCTGTTGTTGTGTTTGATGACGTTATACTGGATAATCAAAACAAGGTTAGAAATTTCTTTACACAGGGGCGGCACAAAAACATTGATTGCTTCTACCTGGCACAGACTTTTTCTAAAATTCCGAAGCAGCTGATCCGAGACAACAGCAATTTTATATGTGTTTTTTATCAAGATCATACCAACCTCAAACACATACATGATGAATATGTAGGTGGGGACTTGAGCTACAATGATTTTTCCAAGTTTTGCAGTAGATGCTGGAACCAGGACAGTTATGGCTTTGTCACAATTGATATGACAAGAACACCTAATAGTGGCAAATACAGAAATAAAATCAACGATTTTCTAGACGTTGAAACATATATAAATAACCATGAAAAGGCCAATCATTGATGATCTTAAGTTAAGAGATTATCTTGTAAAAAGATTTAAGGGATGGAAATCAGAGAACCGAGGAATTTATGAAAAACACAAACAAACAGAACAGCCTGTAATTGATGCTATTAATAATTTAGGTAAGAATATCAAAACTGTTACAGAGCAAAATCAAGATTTGATCACAGAGCTTGTACCTGTAGCTGCAAGGAACATATTAGATTATCCATTCACCCCACTTTCCAGTATTCATACACCTAGTCCTGTTGCTCCTAGAAGAATTGAAGCTAGTCAAGATCCTATTGAATTGGGTCTTCTTGCTCAAAAATATTTAACCACACCTAAAGACAACAAAGATGAGGTCTTTGGCTTATATGCTGACACAGAGCTTGATGGGAGCATCATTCATAGAATTGGCAATTTCAGGGTAACATTTATGGGAGATGATATAATTGTTTATTCAGAATCTCGTCTCGGAGAAAAAGGTGCTTTTGTTAAGTACACCGGCACACCTGGATTGTGGGAATTGATAACTAGGAAAAGGCCTGGCAGCTATACAGAGCAAGATTATGAGGATTACAAAGAAATATTAATAAAATCAGATGCTCTATACCAGAACAATGATCCCACACAAAAAAGGGTTAAGTCGAGCAGTGGGGCAAAATACAATAATTTAATCAAACCCATATGGTCGCAGATCAAGACTGGCAGTGGAATCAAACAATACAACACCCTGCCTAAAGAATTTGTGTGGGTTGATGATGTCAGGAAACTTGTAGATAGGTTATTGGTGATAGCTGGGGAGGAAAATGCTGGGAACCACAATTTTTACAATGAAAAGGTTGGAATTATGGACATGATAAGCACCAAATTATCTAATTTTATAGTGAATGACCCTAAGGGGATTGGATATCTCATAAAAATTATTAATACTCTACCACCTAAATTTTGGAATATTTCTGAGGGTCGGGGGCTTGTTAATGACATTATAAACAAGCTGCCATTTGAACTACACATTCCAGGCTATCAGTATTGTGGTCCAGGCACAAAATTGGACCATAGATTAAACAGAGGGGATCCTGGTGTTAATCCCCTAGATGCTGCTTGTAAAGACCATGACATAGCATACAACACACATACTGATCTTGACAAGAGACATGTTGCAGACAAGAAATTAGAAGAGGCTGCATTTGGTAGATTTGTAAGCAAAGATGCTTCTTTAAGTGAGAGAATATCAGCATTGGGAACCACCATAGCTATGAGTACCAAACAAAAACTGGGGTGGGGGTTGTAAATAATAAACCTACAATGAAGGCCAAGGGTGTTATGTATCAGATACCTTATGCAGGTCTCAAATCTCTTAAAACTATTGATAGTCTTTTAACCAAAAAGCAGCGGAAGAAAAAAAGCTCTTGTATTGCAAAGGGACATGGTATGAAATTGTTACTTAGTACCCCCCAATTAAAAAAATTACAGCAATCAAGAAAAAAATTGCATACAGGGGGTTTCATATTTACTATCCCGGCCATCTTAGCTGCTCTCGGGGCTGTTGGGAGCTTGGCTGGGGGATCAGCTGCCATAGCAAAAACAGTAATAGATGCCAAAAAGAATAGGGCAGAATTAGATGAGCAGAGGCGCCATAACCTGGCCATGGAGAAAAAAGGCAAAGGTGTTAAGAGAGCCATGAGTAAGTTTAAAAAAAACAAGAGCCGCTTACAAACCAAGATATTGAAGCTTTAATCAAGCCACTGGGCATCAAACATTTTAGAGGTGTGTACATGTCTGATTCTTTACCAGAGCAACCACTCAACAAAGAGTGTGGCATTGTTAATTTGGATGAGTACAAAAATCAGGGCACTCACTGGATTTGTTATCTTAAATATTTAAACAGTGAGGCATTTGTGTTTGATTCATTTGGAGGTGTTCCACCTGAAAATTTAATAAAATATCTAAAATCAGCTAATCTTTATTACAATAATGCCCGTGTTCAAAACTTTAAAGATGTTAATTGCGGACATTTGTGTTTATCTGTTCTGAGATATATGTCTCAAATAAATAAACCATCAATTGAAAATTTTCAAAAAGCCTTGTGGTATCTGAAACATCATGGGGGTATTCCATCTCACCAGCCAAAATTCAATATTGAAACTCAAATTACATGATGACATAGTGTATCCCAAAACAATAGCTCTCAGAGCATTTTACGGCATGTACTTGATCCCTAATATTACACACCACAACAACACAATTGCAGTTGGGGATCAAAAAATTGTCATCACTCCAGGGCAGTATAATCTGTCCACTCTAAATGCTCAATTACCCAGAGGTGTAGTGTTAAGTCAAAATTCTGTCACTCACAGAGTAGAGATTGTATCTGCTACAGAAACAGTGGATCTGGGTACTATAGGAGAGCTGTTAGGCTTTGAGAACAACACAAAACTTGAACCGGCCATCAAACACACTGCTATGAATATACCCAAATTCTTAGCCATAGAGACTCTGAATATTCACTGTAATGTGGCCGAGGGTATGATCACCAAATCAAATGGCATAGGCACTCACAAACAAACCGGCATCATTGCAACATTCAAACCTAATTCCGAATTCATGGAGCCCATCATCTACAATCCATCCCCAACATTATATTCTCCTGTGTGCCATAACAGAATAGATAATATTGAATTGATGGTCACTAATGAAAAAGAAGAATTAGTTGATTTTGCTGGAGCCACAACAACTGCTATCATAGAGATTAACATTTAAATAAAAATACATACAATGGAAAATATTGAGAGTTATGAGCTACAATCATTCCCTCCAAACAGGAGGACATTTGCAAATTTAAATCAACCCAACACAGAGATTGAGGTTGATCTTGATGTAGGGGATGGATTTATACACCCTCACAGAGCAGATCTATACATCAAATTTGATGTTGTAAAGCTCGATGGAACAGATTATCCGGCAAATTCAAATATAAGACTTGTAGACAATTTTGTGCCGCATCTGTTCTCTGAAATTGAGATCAGAAAGCATGGCGTTGTTATAAACAGAGTAGATTATCCCGGCATTACCTCCACAGCTTTGGCTACATTAAAATTATCCAAAACCGAGGCTTCATACTACAGAATCGGTGGATTTGAAGCTGGTGATAAGATATTAACCAAGAGCCACACAGTGCTGTTCCCCATGCGCCTGTTGCCAGGATTCTTCTCGGATTACAAAGAAATTATGTGGAAGGGCGGGTTAAGAATCACATTTAGAAGAGCTGCCAATGATAATAATGCTTTGATGAGGTACAGCACATTAAATCCTACAGGGGAAGCTCTGCCTAATACCTTGCCTGATGCAGGCAAGTGCCTTATTCAGACTATGGAGTTAAGAATCCCAGTTGTTGAATATGAAGCCAGTTATGCTCTTAAATACAAAGCTGATATAGTAAAAAATCCACAGATTCCTCTGCAATTTTACACTTATCAATGCGTACAGAAGCCCGCATCTGGCACATATTATGAATTTGATGCCACAAATTCATTCTCCAGTATTCAATACGACATGCCTGATTTCATGGTGGTACTGTTTCAGACCGGAAGACACAATAATCAGGAAAAAAATTCAAGTAGATTTGATAACTGCAACATCAAGAACATATATCTTAAAAATGGCAGAAATGAGGTCTTTCCTAGAGAAAATTACAATTTAGACATTTCCAAGGATGATTTTCTTAAATTATATGAAGCTTTTTCTTCCTTCAAGCGCGTCACTACTGGCAATACTGACCTGTACTACACACCAGATGAATTCAAAACACAGAGACCCATGTTTGTAATTAACACTTCAAAAAGGAAACAAGTTGTGGTTAATGACAGGACAAACATTAAAATTATCTGTGAATTTCACGAGGCTTTACCTGAAGACACAATATGCAGTGTTATTCTTATAGGTGAAAAATCATATGTTTATGATGTGAGAAATGAGAGAGTCACAGAGCAGTTCTAGAAGCACGATTCAGGGCTTCCCCCATGGCTTCCCCAATGCCTCGTAATCAAGAGGTCCCGGGTTCGATACCCAGTAGAGGCACAAGTAGTTTGGATCCCACTTTAAAACTGTAGGGCCAGTCCCGATTAGCCTTACTGTGCATAAAATAGACTTAAAACAGCAACTCGAACTAGAAACACGATTTAAACACAGAAACCCTTTGGATATAAAACAATACTTTACCGTCAGAAAATATATTACCTACCCATTTTATACCACCTCTGTTCGTAGCAGATACCTATCCAAAATACAAAAGAAATACAGAAATATTGCAATAATTATTCTATAAGTTACAGACTTATGTACAACAAGACCAAGCCTAAATGCAATTCAGTTTGCAATGACAATATCCAGAAGACAATTCCTCAATATGATGGATGGTCCCTGAAAGAGTACATAGTATAGATAAGAATTTCTCTGAGTTCCATGACAAATGACATGTAATTTCCCTCGGAAAAGACACAATAGAGGTAATACCAACAGATATAATCTAATGACGATGAATAACTCTGAAAAGACGCAGTATAGATTATATCTGTTGGCATACAACCCCCGGCCATGCATAATTTATTGTTGGCCGAAACATGGGATTGATCAAAAGATTAGAAAAAGCATGCAATGTTTACTTGACCTCCATTCTAATGTATTGATCAGGCAGTTTCGGCCGTATTGTTGAGCTCCCAGATAACAAAACTCTGGCGATTCTTAATAGAGAATAGAGAATTTTTTACCAAATTTAAGATCTGGGAGCTATCAACAGAGCAAAATCTCACGTATGGAATACCACATCTCTCAGGACTCGAACCCAAAGCCCCTTTGTTTACAAAACTACAATATTAACATTTTGCCATCAGATTTTATGAGGACTCAAACCCGAACCTTTTTGATTACAAGGCAATACACTACACTCCACTCCACTCGGTCTCAGAACCCAATAGATATCAATTCAAGATT
The DNA here is from genome assembly GCF_977018435.1 of Lepisma saccharinum. Classification (NCBI taxonomy): domain Eukaryota; kingdom Metazoa; phylum Arthropoda; class Insecta; order Zygentoma; family Lepismatidae; genus Lepisma; species Lepisma saccharinum. The sequence continues at coordinate 23,255,372 of NC_139239.1, forward strand.
CCTGGGATTTTGACAAAAAAACATACTATAAGCTTAATTTCTGGTATGGTCAAAAATTGACAAATTTATGAACAAAAATCTGGCTGATGCAACTTTTGTAAGTATGCGCAAATCAATCTGAAGAGCTCGTACTTTCTGAATGGCGTTTTTACAAAAATCTTGGATTAGGCAAGAGTTCCACACTTGCTCAAAAAGCTCATATGGACATGTTGAGCCTGTTTTAAGTGTAGCAAAGCTGCTTGAGGGGGGCTCGTACTTTCCGGTCCTGTCCGTAGTATCAATACCACTACTTATCGCTATCACTTTTTAGTAGTCAAGGAGTATTGCATTCATTTCAATTTGGAGTAAGAGTTCAGCATTCACGTAAATCAGCAAACTTTGAGTTTTAGATACAATGTTCAATAACAACTTATATCGTCACGGCCAACAAAATAATGGCCATGAAAAAATTAGTATCAAGACACCATACTAAAATTGCTGCTTGAAGAACACCGTAAAGACTAAAGTCGTTGCCTGCTCCGTGACTGATCAGCTAAGCTGCTATTTGAAACCCTGGCTAAGGTATGGACGTACCATTGAGTTTGTCCCAATATCTATTCAACCTCAACATAGTAAATAACTGAAGAGGTAGGAAAGCTACGTAAAATTGCCGAAATAGGAAATAAAATACTCCTCTACCCCCCACACATGCATATGGAGCCGAGTTTTGAAATGCCGAAGCAACTATTGCCCACGGTCAGACTATATCAGTTGCTTTCAAACGTTAACATGATGAAATGAACGTTTCTATATGCACCTCCATGCAAATAATTTCATAGAATCCCAAATAAAGTTAAATTAATTAATGTATTGAAACTAGGCATTTGAATTTTCCCAAGGCAAACCTGCAGACATGAAAAGATCTGCCCATAGTCTTCAAGCACCTTTAAATACGCTGGCTCATAGCAGAATGTGATGTGTGAGCAAGAGTGCACTCGTGCACAATCCTACGTGTAATTTACAAACGTTAATTATTTTCCATTTCCTTTCGCCTGCATCCTAACATTTTTTTAATCCACGACAATCAGAGCAAAAAGTTTAGTTAGTTTTTTATGATAAGATTGAATTCCTGCAGAAATGAACAGAAACTACTGTGGGACCACAAGGATATAAACCTGAGCAGACTCGCGGCTCGCGTGCACCGTACTCTCGCGTGGAGGAGAGGGGCACAGTAAAGCATGCTTTCTTATGGCCAGAGCTGAATGGAAGAAGGAAAATCTGTGCGTACACTTTTCGGCGTTTTTTTTCCCCTTGTGGTCGCTCTATACGACGTATAACCCCATTGCACTCTAAACTAAGGCTCTCCGACATTTAGACGAGCTGTTTTCAGTTTCCTTTTTCGAGACCACGTTCTCTACGTTGACCCTCACTGGCAGAACAATTGAGAGGAAGAATGTAACTTATAAGATAGAAAACACTTATGATGTTTAAATAGTAATAACACGATCAAGGTGGCTTCGGTCTAGGACGGCTATGAGATTCGACAAGTTAAGATAAGTCCCATCCTGAAATCCTAAATAACGGAATTTACGGCGAGAACTGAAACATTTCAACCTGCCCGAAGATTGCACTTACCGCAACTTTCTTTCCGCAGCCCGGAATAAGACAGTGAGATTCTCGTCGTATGTCATCAAAGGAGAAAAACATGCGAACGGGATTTTTTCTCTTTCTTCCCTTGGATAGCGAAGAACCTTCTCCTTCCATTGTAACCAATCGTAAAAGACCGAGATTCCCATTCACGCTAGTTTTAAGGATCCCAATTTCTTCATCTACCTCCGCTGTAAAATGTAGTTCTAACCTCCTACCCCTCCCTTAAATCGAACACTGCGAATCTGATTGGCTCCATGTAGAAGCAGCTTGTGGCGTATTTGTACACTGCTGAAAAATGCAGAAGCAGAAATAGTTATTTCCGTGGGTTAAAGCAAGATATATATATATATATATATATATATATATATATATCTTGCTTTAGTATATATATATACTAAAATGACAAAAAGGTAAGTAAAATAACCTAATTCAATTAATCATATACATATACACACCTGAACGATTATCGCCTGCACCATATTACTGAACAAATCCAAAATAAAACTTTATAATCACTCATTCCACTAAATGCCCTTGAGAACTGGAGATAGGTTGTCGTCGTCTTCTTTGTTTGGCACACACCGCCTATTAGCGATTTCTTGCCAGAGGTCCTATTTGGTAGTATTACACTTCTCTTAAGAAAAACACTTGAGGTGTTTTATCAAACTTTCTAGGGTGCACGCAGTGATTCTAATCCATTTCACCAAAAATATACTTTTGTCCCTATGGATTCATGTCTCACCATATGTACGCTTAGATTTATTTATTGATTTATTTATTTCAGATGTTACCCCTAATGAAGTTAAGGAGTTTTCATTTAATGCCCTTGCATTTTCTTTCTTGTGTCCCTCTGCTTTGATACCGAAATGCTCTTTTGTTGTAAAACACACCTACAAATACTTAAAAAAATAATAATTCTAAAACGTATTAGCTAAAAAATACATTTTTCTTGGACTTCTTTATTAGGCACAAATGTGTACACTAAATACATATTCAACAAATACAAAGTGAGATCACTTACCTTTAAGAAGCCGGGTTCGCATCCAGGATAAAACGTTCAATAAATGTTAGTATTAATATCTCCATTTCCTCTCTTCTTTTTCACTTAGAATTCCATCAAATAAACAGGCGTAATTCTGCAATTCCCCATCATTTGACATTTACAATCAGTGAATATGATAACAAAAGTGCTCACATGTCTACAAATGTCTTTATACTTCACTACCTTCGAGACGTTACGTTGTTCACGTCGCAAACAACAGAAAAACGCTTCGCTAAATAGGTAGACTCTCGAATATTTGGCCAGATAAGACGTTTTCATTTTAAGGCATGTCAGACACATTTTAAATGAAGGAACGTTAGATTTTTTTTTAAAAAAATATCTTCGGTATCGTAGATGTGTGATACAAAGTGGAACAATTTTGAAAAAATACAATTTAGTCAGATATTAAATTATGAACGTTGGACTTTACATAGCAGCAACATTAATATTCGGATACACTTAATAAAATAAGGAACAAAGGAAGTAGCTAAAAATGAGTACATAAAAAATATTACGTGGTAGAGTGGCACAGCACGCTACGACGCCAGGGGTTCCGGTTTCGAATCCCGACCTGTGCAGGAGTGTTCTTTGTGATTGTCCCTTCATCAGTTTCACCATTTCGTCGCTCATACTCATCGTTGCTTTCTTAACCGCCAGATTACCATTTCGGATGTACAGACGGGATAAAATGAAATGTACTTCCGTTTTCCTACCAACTCAGAAGCGAGTTGGAAACTCTTCATTGCTCCTGTATAGATAAGAAAGTGGGGGAGGGCAATAGCAGACAAGGCCAGCACGCAAACTTGTTTCCGGCAAAGCGTCTTGTTGGAGTCTTGGCACTTTGTGGAAGGATTTTGTGTTCCTCCCCCACCCCAACCCCGCCTTTCTCTCTCTCCTTGAGTTTGTGTTTGTGTGTGTGTGTGCGCGCGCCGACACCTGTTTCATTTTAAGTTTGACGTATTTTTATTGCATCGACTAATTGCTGTCATGACTGGAAATGAAACAGGTTAGCAATGGAGACATAATGAGGGATCAAAAATACAAAAATTCCGGGCATGAGTACTTAGTAGTAGTAAAGGTAAGGTAAAGTTCGTCGTGCGTATAGAACCGTGCCATGAAGGCACATTTAAGGGTTTGTGGCAGTAGGGTGTCGCATATTCTCGAGTTCGGACATTTTGGAGGTCATATGACCAGCACCACGCTCCAGCCGTCTTTACTCCCCAAGGATGTAGAAGAAACGAGAAAATAAAAATGTTTTACATTCTGCGTATGTGACAAGTAATTTTTTGGATATTGTCTTTGAAGTATCTGTTAACATCCTAACCCGCAATTTTGTTTAAGGATAAAACTGGTTGAAGGCCGCGAGTGTTCCTGAGAAGTAATGAACATATCACAGAACGCGCAATAGTTTAGCTCGCGTTTTTCTGAAAAAAAGAAAGAATGATATACAAATCAATTCTACGAATGCTTACGTCATTGTGACCATGGAGTGCATTTTGCACACTAACGAGGATCTGGCGTCATGACATAAGGTCAGTATAATGGTCTGTGGGGTTTGGACTGTGTCCTATCCATTTACGTTTGTAGTTGTCCTTTCACAAATTTCATCTTAACACACCTTTCATACTTATCTTTGTGATTACCCAAAAGTGGAAGAAAAGCGAAATAAAATAAATAAACACATCGATTATTGTGTCCCTGCGTTTTTCAATCTTTCTTCATGACCGAAAATTTATGTTTCACTGATGTAATGCATCACTTTAATCATGTGAATTATTTTCCGTCATCGTTGTGTGCTTAATCATTCCTTAAAGCATAGACTCTAATGCTGTTGTCCTTAGTGTAATTGATCTTATTGTGTGGAAGTTTTGATGTGGACAAAATAATGGTGAAGAATAAATCTCAATTGATTGTTCGAAATTTAAAATATAATAACTCCGAGGTGACGCATATTAACTGTTCTTAGTTCGATGTCAAAGAACGATTTCTCCTATACATTAAGAAGGATTCCGGCCTCCGTGGTAGAGTGGTTAGCACAGCTTGCTTAAACACCGGCTTTGGCATTGTGTTCATTCGGTGTTCATTGTGAGTGTCCCTTCATTAATTTCATCATTTCATCGACCATCCTCATCGTCGCGTTTAGCCAAAAGTGGCACAAGAAGCGAATTAAAATAAAGCAAATCAATCAATCAATCGATCATAGGGTCTCCGGTTTCATAGAGCAGTATGCAAAGCACTTCGTCATGGATGCCCTCAAAATTCAAATAATAATTTGCAACAGAAAACCTGCTATTAGAGTATTTTAATAGTTTAGGCATATTAACAATTCACGTCAACCAACAATAAACAATTTATTGATTGATTTTCTTTTATTATACTTCGCTTTTTGTGCCACTTTTGGCTAATTTGCAAAGATCAAACATTCATGGCCAGGCCAGGATTCGAACCCGGAACCCCTGGTTCTGAGATTTCGGCCTGTGTATGGGGTTGGTGGCCATCCACCGTCGTGAGGAAATTGAGGAGCTACAAATTAGTAGCGTGACGCGGCCATGGAAACCTGCAAAGACTGAAGACCACAGATTAGCTGAAGACTTGTCTTGTTAACCACGCGTCACCCCATAATTCCAACCTCGGCAGGTGGAAGTGAAGCCGGCAGTCGGTAGGTAGGACGTGGCCCTCACGGACCGTTGCGTCACGGGTTATTATTATTATTATTATTATTATCATCATCTTCAATCAAATAAAGCTTTATCGTTATATATTACCGTATTTCATCGCATAATCGTCGCACCCTGTTTTTCAATCCAAAGAGAGAGAGGAGGGGGGGAAGGCAGAACACAAAATCCTTCCACAAACTGCCAAGACTCCAACATAAAGCTTGCTGGAAACAAGTTTCCGTGGTGGCCTTGTCTGCTACTGCCCTCCCCCACTTTCTTATCTATACAGGAGCAATGAAGAGTTTCCAACTCGCTTCTGAGTTGGTAGGAAAACGGAAGTACATTTCATTTTATCCCGTCTGTAAAGCAGTCCCAATGTCTGCTCCAAGTTGCACAGCTGCTTTCAGAGCCCTTGGTTTGAGAAGGGGGTGGGGGTGAGGAAAGGGTCTTGATTTTTCATACCGAAGCTCCTTCATTTCTTTCTCCCATTTATCTTGGTTGAATTTTCTGAGATACGGAATTTACCTCATTTTGCTTTTCATTACGTTTTATTGCGTTACCCACGGTACGCTTACATGTACTTAACATTTTCAATTTCCTTGCACGTACCGACACCCTTTGGTTAGATACGGCAAATATAAATAGCTGTCGTTCGTCAAATGTTGTTTTTTTGTTTTGTTACCCATTTTTCTCGTACTTCAGTCAGGGATCAATGCAGTTACTCATAACAGATGTAGTCAGGAAGTAGCATGAATTGTTCTTTCCCCGCATTGTAGTTGACCGGTAAAAAACTATGTAACAGTAACAGAAGGCTTTCAAGATTTGTCTGAATATTAAAGTGATCTTTTTTTTCACACCCAAATATAAATAACTAATTTCAGATTTGAAAACGTAACAGGGGTGTAAGGGGTGACCTTCCACGCAGTACATACACCCAATCGTCAAAATCAGTTCCACGTAGTACACCCTGGGCTGCCTTTTGCTGACTAACAAGTCTCTGGCGACTGGCCAGTATAATTCTGTATGTTCTCCTGCTTTTTGTCATGTGTGCTGAGTGCCCCTTTACAGCCTCAGCTTTTAACCTAAGTCAGAATATTTTCATATTTCAGTTATGCGACCTTACAGTTATGTTATTTGTTGTGGTAAGGGGCTGGACCCAGTATAACGTGGCGGGTGCAAAATAGCCTAAGTGCTGAAACACCCAAAATTAAACAAAAAAAGAAAAACGTAACAGGGAATATAGCTTTAATAAATGCGTATAAATATTTCACAATGGATTATATTTATGTACATGTTGTTAATTGTGAAATATTGTGAAGAAATGAAACAAAATGCTACGTTTCGGTTACTAATGTGAGCCACTGTATATGTAATGTTTTTATTTCATTAACAATGTACAATGGTCAAATACAACTTTGCAGACCTCCGTGGCGGAGCGGTTAGCACATCGCAATACGACGCCACAGGTCCCGAGTTCGTATCCCAGCCTATGCATCATTTTCATTTTTCTTTGTGATGTCCTTTCGTCAATTTTGTAATTTCATCACCCATCCTCGTCTTCGCGATTAGCCAAAAGTGGCAGAAAACCAAAGTTAAATATAACAAATCAAAATCAAACATTACTTGGCATGACAAGAATGGATAGGTTATTTTGAAGCTGCTGTTATTAAAAGCAAATTTTATGTAGCTTTCCTAGACAGAAGTTTCAAACACAGAAACTGATTGATTGGATAACGCCTGTGGATTCCTACTCGAGCAGAAAATGTATATGTTTCCATTTATTACTTACAACAATAGCAGACTGATTTCCCGCTAAATCAAAGAAAACTTGCATTCACAGTTACAAATTGACGTGTTGAATGATTTCTCTCACTCCAATTCTGCTTAATCGAACAGCACACCACAACGTGGGTCATTAAATATTTGCAACTTACTCTCGAGTTCCTCAACTAAAAATAAATTGACTGCGAAACAAGACCTCGTCTGCGATAACTATATACCACGTTATATGAAGAGTATACGCAAGTTGAAATTCCATCATAATAATTTGAATTCTTCTAGTAGCTACAAACATATTTTTTCATACATATTTTCTTAGCAAAATATGAAGTTCCTCACTTCAACAAGGATAACATATACACAGTATTCCACAAGAGTTTTTAGTTCGAGCTAGTCGTAATATGAATATACACGTCACTTCATTACTTAGTTTAAAAAAAGTGCCAGGCAATGTGAATTCGACGGCATGCCTGAAATTATTTGCAGTATCTCATGTATCAAGGGGGCTTTTTAAGTAAAATGAAGGACACATACCACATGCTTGGGTCAATTGAGAGTAGTAGAAACGTAATTATACTGCATGTTGCAACTGAAACAGTATCCTCGAAGCCGAAGTCGTTGAGTGATCCACTCATAAACTCTCTACCAAACATTTCAAGTTCGAGTAGACACCTGGGCATGAGCGTTTTCTTTGGTAACCATCCCTTCATAGATTTAATATGATCATCATTAATGTTCATAGTCGCGATTATCTACAAGTGGCAGAAAAGCGATACAAGAACAATACAAAAGTAGAAGAAACAAAAGAGGATAAAAGGATGAACTTAGTTAATGATAGGAAGTTTTATAAAATTACTGTTTCTTGAAGAATCTTGTCCTTTGTTCCGATTGTATTTCTCAGTCACACGTTGCTCAATGTCCATGTCGACTGTCGTTCTTACATTCTTGAAAATTACTTTAATGTCTGCCTATGCTCTTCTTTCAAACGTGGTAGGCGCTCTGTCTGTTTCTACACCACAAAGTTTAATTCATCTCCTGTCCAAAAAGGCACGAATTACTGAAAGTAATTTTCAAAATTATAAGCAGATGAGGGCCCTTGTAAAATACGTGTACTGTCCTTTTATTCGCTTAGTTTTGAGAATCACTCTCCATACAATTGTTGCCTACTTCAGAGTCCAAAGGCCCTGTCTAGCTACAGACCAGTTGCGCAAACGCGGTTTCATTTGTTTCGTACACAAATTCCATCCTTTATACGTATTTTCTACTTGCTAAAAGCAGCGGCGGCTCAAGGGGGAGAGCCGCCGTGCCATGGCACTACCCTCAGAAGAAATGCATACCTAGCCCCTAGCCCAAGTATTGTTAAATTAATACATTGATAGTTTACAGACAATGAGATTCGAATCTTTCAATCGGTCAAGCTGACGTGACGACCGCCCCAACCACAGACTAGATATGAACCGCCCCAACCTCCTCACTGCATCGCCAGCTGTTTCGTATCCTCGGCGAGGCAGCGGTCGGCGCCACCCAAGAGCTGGCCTAACCAAGTTGAAACGCGTGCAGAGGGTTGGTGAAGTCTCAGCGAGTAACCTTTGCACCATAAGCCGGGAAGAAGGTGGCAGGGGGTGGTGTTAGCCAATGGGGTTAGCCCATAAGACACCAGCCGTGCCCGTTTAGCACAGCGAGGGAACTTTCTCAGTGTTGACACCGTTGCCATCTTCAGAGATAAGTCGCTAAATACGACGGATTTGTACGACCCGTTGGGGAAGTAATTCGTGAAAAAGGTACTATCTACTTTTCTGCCAACATTTGGAGAAACGAACCTAGTATTTTTCCGAAGTTAAATGAACATTTTGATAATAGATAGATGCGCCTAGAGGGCCATCCAGACTTTTTAAAAATATAAAAGTAAAAATTCCTTTGGCATTTCGACAATTTCTTTTTACATCAAATGTAGAATATTTTCAACGTCCAGTTGGAATACGTGTGCATGGGGGAGGAGAAGGTGAGAAGATTTGCTTTCCCTTCCTCTTGTAATTGTGTTTTTAGTGAAGTGTCCTGTAGTGTTTAAAGATAGGTTAGTGAGTGAAGATGAATCGTATTAGTGTGTTATTACTTAAACACACTGTTTTCCACGTTACCAAACAAGGATATACATCTTGGCCAGTGGGGCAACCTCAAGGAGGGGGGCCAAGGCATTGCGGAGGTTTTTTTTCTTCGATTTCTTGATCACGTTGACAGTACCCGCCGGCCGCCACTGGCTAAAAGTGCCTTTCATATCGCCTCAGGGCGTTGTCTACTCGGATGCTTCGTGATCGAAGGTCACGTGTACAAAGTTTCAGATTTTCCGATTTGCGTGGTGCTGCTGCTATCAGTTCGGTTCGCCTTCTCAAGGTCGCGCAGCAAGCAATTATTTTTCGTCTTCCGATAGGAAAAAGCTTGCCTCTCGCTTATGTGGACGAACGCGTGGCACGGATGACTTTTTGGCTCGACCATGGTTGGTCCTTTATGTTTCGTCCTTCAGCATTTTAATCTAAGAACGAATCATTCTCATCGAAAAACATAATGTATTTTTTTTTAATTGATGTAACACATGTAAACCGAGAGCGAGAGATAGATAGATAGATAGATAGAAACGTTTTCCTTCAACAAACGTTTGTTTTCCTATTGTATAAAGTGAACGCACATGTTAAAATTCATCTTGCATAGATATTCAAATTAGAACAAATTCACGTAAAGTGATTAAGTATGCAGAAAAGAAATATATTTGTGATAAATACATAGTTAGTCAGTAAATTCCGATAACCAGAATTCTGTCACGCCGAATGAAACGTTTTGTTTTACAATTTAATGTTTTCACTGACATCCAAAACGAAAATACGTATTATAACTTAATGACTTTCAAGGTGTCAAAATATTGTAATGTTACTATGCTGCCGATCACAATTATGAGAACACTACGGGTCCCGGGTCCGAATCCCGGCCTGGGCGTGGATGTTTGTGAGTGTGCATTCATCAATTTCATATTGTTATCACCAATCACCATCTTCGAGAATTAGCCAAAAGTGGCAAAAAAAAAGCGAAGTCAAATACAGCAAATCAAAATCAAACAATTATGAGACTTCTTCGAAAACGCCTTCGATAACGGTATTTGCTATTCGTAACGGATATGTGTATCACTTTTTCGAAACAGACTTTTGTGGAGGAAAAGAACTGTAACGTTACAAAAGTAACGAGCACAATTATACGAGAGACCTATGTTATTCTCTCCGGAACACGGCATCGGACGCGGTATTGCACATCGGAACGTCTGTATGATACCAGCTATAAATAACGTTGTTGCTTTGAAAAAAGGAGTGTAACGTTTTTTTCAGTAGTGACCTCAATTAAGTTACTGGTTAATTGTAACGTTACTATCACTTTCCACACACACTAAAGTTACTAGTCAATACGTGACGAACCTCTTTCTTACCCTGTAACGTTACTGGTTGCCGGCAATGGATGTAACGTTAAAGTGTCACGTGAAGACCTACTTCTTTAAAGATCAGTTATGGTTCGGTACCGTTATGCACACCTGTAACGTAATGTTTATATACCTGAGGTAACGTTTCTGTTCACGAAAAAAGTTATTCTGTTTCTGGTTGTAACGTAACGGAAACCGTAATTGAAAATACCGTTCCATTTCGTTACGTTACGACTCCCTGCTCTCGAGTCACTACTTGCTCAGCGATTTGTTTTCGCTCCAGAGATTCCCGGGACAGGGTATAGCTACTTGTTCCATTGGTGCTGTTATTGTTGGGGTCCTTCCTAAATAGTTTCGTATCTTGAGCCATTCTTGTAACTTCCAATACGGCTTTCCTCCCTTTAGTGACCATCTGTGACAGATATTGTTTCTGTTCTATGTCTCCGTTTTTCTTTCCTGCCTTCTGGCCTCGCTTGCAGTATTTGCTTTGATTTTCTCTCTTCTTTCATTTTAATAGCTTGACCAATCTAACTTAATGTTCTCTCAATTGACTATATTTGGAGCTGTTCCGAAATTTTACTATCTCTAACTATATCTCGTCTACTTTTTCGTACCTCTCTTCCGAGGTATTTAATATCTGTTGCTGTTCAACTTTTATGTTCATATTGGAGAGTTAGGCTCTTTATCCAACAGAGAGCAATTATAGTTTTATAATTATGAAATATATTATTTACAATTATAGTTTTATAAATCCTTGATTAGGTCTTCTCCTTCATTTCATTTTTACCTATCGTTGTGTAACTTATTTGGAAATATATTTATTTTGCTTTAACAATTCTGTTTTTTATTTCTTCTTCTACTTGTCCGTAATTTGTTATTAGTATTCTCACATATATTAGGAAACAAAATTGAAATTTTGCACACTTACTTAATGTGAATGACCAAAGCGACTCCTGTGTAGAACGTTATTTATTGATTTTTGCTTTTCTTTACATAATGGACAGTTCTAATTAAAGCTGTAAAATGCAGAATGATTAGGGTTTTGCAGTTTTTGTGAGGTTTCACCTTTCAAATGTTTATGAAAGTTGAAACTAAAGTCAGCTGTAAGAGACAGTTGGCCCATTGTGGCAGTCTGACAGATGAAGACCAATTATTACCATACGAACTTGATTGAACATTTTCCGCTGTGCCACTTTTCCTTATTCCGAAACGACATTTCGGAGAGACCAAGAGACTCTTGCTTTCAGATTAACTGTTTGTCTGTTATTGTACCCTGAGAAACGAATGTAAGGGAACTTTCAGACCATAGCGACAAGATAGACGCCCACAGGCAACAAGCTTTCGTATCGAAGTAATACTACGTAAAGCTGTACATGTTGCTCTGACTAGACTGTTTTCTCAATACCGTGCATCGTGTCGCCTCGTATCGGTCTGGTGTTCGCACATGCGCAGTTAATGCTTTTATCAGGCTGTCGTTTGTGTCTTCGGAGAGAAACCTCCGTGTCGCTTTGGTCTGAAAGTTCTCTCGGGCCTCGTTTATACTGATCCAATGGGGACCTTTTGTAATTTTAGAATACAGAATGGAAGACCCTTCGTATTCTTAGTGTTCAGACTCATATCTTCTATGTAATCAAAGGATTCCGGGTTCGAGTCTTTTCCACAACTCACCTGGTCGATAGCCCGAGATAATCTTTTCAACAAACAAATCATGTATTCTAAAAGGCTAAATTATGCCTGGCTCTCATGTTTTGGTATCTCAATGCTTTATTCTTCTTTAATGAAGCTTCAGTCCACTGTGTACCTTGGCCATCCCCAAAATCCTCAGCTAACATTCGTTGTTAGTTGCTTTTAGTCCTTAAGGTTATCTCCACCCTATTGATGGTCTTCCAACCATTCTTCTACCATCAGGAACCATCAGACGTGTCCTAACCATCTCAGTCTTGCTATTTAACTTCTTTGAATACCTCTGCATCTTAACAAAATTCGTAATTTTTCTACAGATGGTGTTCTCATGTATCAGACCATATATTCTTCTAAGGACTTTCCTCTCAAAGATTCTAAGCATAGATTATTCCCCTTTAGTAAGATGCCAACCTTCTGAGCCATATGCATTCCTCTTAATAATGTCTCATAAGACTTCAACTTTGGTCTTGCTTTTTATGTATTGGGAAGCCTAATAGTTTCTTCATGGATTAATTTTACTTTCATTGACTTTTCAAAAGCAACTTTAGCACAGTAAAAGGTTCTATTGTCTAGTAAAGTAGTTCATTTTTCTCTTCTGCAACCATCTTCGTTATTCCGATAGAACAATGAAAATGTCATAGAAAACGTCACTACTTATTATATTCTGCAATGCTAATACAATTGCATTTAGAGATCTTTCTTATTTTCTGTGTACCCAGAGTAATTTTTAAAGTACTTTCTGTGAATTTCTGTTTTCTGCTGACGTTTCTGTACTGCTGATCCGAGCCTTCAGTTTACGAATCCATGTTTGAAGTTGATGTCTGTGTGCTTCAAAGTAAGATCCAAGGATGGCGCTAGTTGATTACGTAAGAGGAGCGCACGTGAGATCAGCGCACAGCAAGATTTCGTGGGACTGTTACTTGCAAACACCAGACATTTCTTTTCGTTGTCCACTGTCAGGTCAATCATAAGGAAGCTCGTCCCGTCAGAAAGACAACACATTTTCATCCAAGGAGATTTCGGAACTACCAATCGGATTTTGGGATGTTCCCAGTGTTTTCCTGCGTATTTCACATAAACAGGTTTTTACGTTATCATACTTTGGGATTTCAGTAACTAGTTCATAACCTGTATTCGTCAATTTTCCAAGTTCTTGTTTGTAGACGACGTTCGCTGGCATAGGCAGTTGCAACGTTTACCCACGCAGTGCTCAGCACCATGGAGCAGGAGTACTGATTCTGGCTGCGTTCAACACGCTAAACACTGCAGTTGGGTGTCGGCAAAAGTTTACCCATATGTGCTAACTGATTCAGTAGTAGTACAAAGACTCAGAAATATCTCAGGGCTTGCTGGGTGTAAAGAAAGACTAAACCAGGTTTATATATAGATGTAACAGTTTATTATAATCCTATCACAAGGGTGTCCGTTAGCACACTTATACACACGTGTCTTTACCTTTACCACTCACGTGTATTTACCACTAACACCTTTAGACTCGAAGAGATAAGGGGGGAGCAGGGAACATCCAATTCATTCCTTGCAGTGAGGCGCCAATGGGGAGTATGGGGACCTAATTTTATTTAGGGCCTGGTAGCCGAAGTCGTCACGGGTTCCCCTGAAAGAGAGAGTAGGTTGTCTGGAAACCCAACACCACACTACCCTGGCGGGGTGCCGCAGGTTGATAGGGGAAGGAAACCTCTCGCAGCAAGCGGAGCGGGTCCTCTCACTCTAAAGTGGAGTTGTTCTCTCTCGCCAATAAGCGGAGTGGGCTATCTCTCACTCGAAAGTGGAGTGGGTTCTCTTGCCAAAGGTAGAGTTCAACCTCTCTCGCTGGAAGGCGGAGTGCGGCTTCTCTCGGGTGCTTGGCCTCTCGCAAGAGCGGAGTGCAACTTCCTTCCTTCCTTCCTTCCTTAGGATGCTTGGACTCTCGCAAGAGCGGAGTGATCCTTCTTCCAGGTCCGTTGGTAAGAGAGATCTTATCGTGAGCCGACCTGAAAGCCCACTGAACTCCGGGCTTTTTTTTTAATGACCTTGGTTGGACAGGACGTCAGCAGTTGAAGTAACCTGCATCTTGTATTCATTTTACTCATTAACAGGCGTCGACAATATTTTATTAACAATAATAGGTTTTACAGTCATAATGTACAATTACCCTCTGCAACTGTCGCAAGAGGTATGATATGCTAGTGTTCCCAAAAAATCCCAAACATACATACAAAAGGACGGCACAGGACATTACGTGGTACCTTACGGCACCCGAGCGTCGACTAGATGGGTGATAACCCGATGTCGAGACGAACGGTCCGGCGCCTGCCGAATCTGCTGCAATCCTTGAAGTAGGGTAATCAGCCCTGTCAGGATGTCCGGTTGTGCTAGTTGTTGAAGTAGGTCCAGGAGGGTCGCTTGAGGATTGGGCGAAGGTTTTGGAACTGCTGGGCTAGTAGCCGGTCGAGGCGCTGGAGTGCTGGGGCCTTTCCTGCTAGGTGGTGGCCGCTAATTGGCCGGTCTCTGCAGTGGTGCTGGTCTTGGAGCCGTGGCGGATGACGTCACTGGGACTTCCTGTCGAATTGGCCGGGTAGGAGCGCGGCGTCTGTTGTCAGATGGGGTTTTCCTCTCTGCTTTGATCTTTTTGAAGAGCGGGCAGCCTCCGTAGCTGGCATAATGCTGCTGGTTGCAATTAACGCATCGTGGTGATGTGGCCCGGCCCTTTTCCGGGCAGTCAGCAAAGCGGTGAACCCCCGCGCATTTGACGCAGCGGGGCGGAGCGAAGCAATGCCGCTGGCCGTGCCCGACCCTCTGGCACGCGTGGCATTGTAGTATTTGTGTAGAGCGATATTTTTCAACTCTTATCGAAAATTGTCCCAATTTGTCTAGCTTGAAGATCTCGTGTGACTTCTGGACATTCGGCAAGACGAGCATTATTAATGGTAATGATCGCCGGGACGGAGTGGGACCAGGGGTTACTTGATCCTCGTCAGTGGCTTGTTTGGAGTGTCGAAGGGGAGCCTTGAGGCGACTGGCACTATGGACGGTGTGTCCGTAGTGTTTGGTCAAGACGTGTGCTACTTCTGCGGGGTCCAAATCCGCTGGAAGGTGTCGAAGGATAACCTTTAGTTTCGCAGCGGCAGAGGAGCCGTATGCGTATCCTATATTTTTGCTGTTAAGGAAATCACAAACTGTTGTGAAATCCCGCTGGCCTCGCGTTGTTACTCTGCAACATCCTCTGGTGTAGATGAACAGAGCCCGGTTTTGAACAACCGCGGTGATTTGGGTGGCTATGTCCTTCCCAGTCGTGCTGAAAATTGAAATGCAAGGAGGCCTGCGTGGCTTTGTTGGTGTTGAGGTAACTGGCTTGTTGCCTCGTGTCTGACTGCTATGCTGACTGCTTGGCTGCGACGCGGGCTGACGGTCGCTGTCGTACTCGCTGCTGGTAGAGTTCTCATCTTCATCTTCTTTTGTATGTCGTTTCTTGCGGACTCTCTTCTTTGGTTTCCCCTTGTCCATGGCCGGGGATTACCAGGATCGAGCGTGTCTCCTCTCTACCTCTGCTGGGCTGAACGGGCGATGTACTGAACTCCGGGCCTCGCTGCGCAGGCTTTATACTCGCGGTGGCGCATGGGTGGTGAAAATTTTAACTACAAGTACGCGTTGCTAACTCATTTTTTTTACATATTGCAACCTTCGTACTGAGAAACATCCAAGAAGTAACATTGAGAAAACACTAGGGGGAAAATAACTAGTTGCACGTGTCAATATAAACTAAAACTGTGTGCATTCAGACAATACAATTGATATTGAGCCTCGCAGGACTCTTTAACGAATTGAACAGTATAAATGACAATAAATGATAACATTCACCGAATGCAGTGACCCCCTCCCCCGGTGTCGAAGCTAATAAACGTAGAGGTGGATCCGTTAGCGTTTACAGAATACAGCGACCACACAGGGTCAAATAATACGTAGAGGTGGATCCGTTAACACATTTGAACTAAAAGCGTACGCTTCGCAGGGACTTTTAGCATGCACTCTTTATCCAAACCTTCTTAACAAAATATAATATTGCGACCGCGCAGGGTCGTTAAATGAACTTTACATAGTTCCTCCCTTGCTCTTTTCCTGCACACAGACATTGCTTTTTACAACTTCCAACTCTGCAACATTCGGAACACACTGATGAGTTTTTCTTTCCAAAACGTCGTTGTTTAATGTTGTCTTTAGTGAACCCTTGAACTTCAGCTGGCGTTCCTTTACACATCTCCAGTAGATAACATTTTCAGTCTTACAGCCAACACATTACTGACGTCCGTCCAGTAAGAGACAAGATTTACCCTTGGCACTGGTAATAACTTCCATTGCGCATTCACCTACAAGGAAAGAAAGAAGAACATTTGAATGTGCACTTCACCCACGATCTTTTTCTCCCTGTGCGCAGATCACACTGTGCGCTCCTCCCACGTGCGCTTCTCCCACGACACCCGCTAGGTATTTGTGTAAAGCAAACATCAGCAGAAAATAGAAAAGCACTGAAGATACTTGGAATTTTTTTAAATTTATACACCATCATTTTATGTAAAGAAAAGTTACAATTAAAAAACAAATAACTTAATTCGGTGTCAATAATTAATGAGGTTACCATTAACCTTTTGTAAAAGAAAAGCAAGGAAAATATATTAAATATCTCACATGTTCTTGAGATATTTACGCACATAACGTGACATATTCCAACATAGTACACGAGAGCGAGTTCCATTACGCGAACATGGTTACAATACAACTACAGTTTTCATGTCACTTCTACGAAAGGCTACGCAGTGACAAACTCAATGCAATTTTCCAAGGGTACATCAACATTCTGCAACCCTGAAGCGAAAACTGTTTTTGTTTGTTCAACGCATGTATAGCCCGGGGCAAGATGAGGCAGAATCAATATAAATTGGTTGTTCGACAATGATCAATAGGTGGGACGACAACTTCGCATCAAATTACTGTTACTTTTTATTCGACATTGCAGATCCGGCGCAGTGATATGGTAAATGTAATTCTTTTTGGAATTGCGGCGTCAGTTTGAAATGTCATATTGTCTAGAGATATTTCAATGTGGTTGCTGATATTTGAAATTCAGGATCTCTCACTTGGCTTGCACCGAAGATAAAGTTTATACATTGTGCTGTGTGGACAGTTTGCGAGTTTACGAGAATCAACTACTGTACTTTATTCTATTTTTGCACGAGCCTGAAACATCTTTCGAAGACTAGGTGCCAGGCCGTGTTAACGAAGGGGGTTGCAATAACCACTTTGGTAATTCGTAATGTGTATTACGTTTTTGGTTTCGTATTCAGGTCATTGCCATTCGTGTGTTTTTCTCTTTGTTTTCTAACGGCCCCCGTGGCGGAGTGGTTAGCATAATTCGTAATGTGTATTACGTTTTTGGTTTCGTATTCAGGTCATTGCCATTCGTGTGTTTTTCTCTTGGTTTTCTAACGGCCCCCGTGGCGGAGTGGTTAGCATATCGCGCTATGACGTTAGGGGTCCCGGGTTCGAATTCCGGCCTGTGCATGGATGTTTGTGAGTGTATTTTCGTCAATTTCATCATGTCATCATTTTTCGCAAATTAGTCAAAAGGCACAAAAGGCGAAGTAAAATAAAGCAAATCAATCAATCTTTGTTTTTTAATGCCTTTTAATCTAATCATGCTTCGCTTGAGTTATACATTTGAAATATGGGTATGGTGTATTTTGTGTGTGCTTTTTCATCTATTGTGGTGACATTCCTTGGAGCTTCATGTTTTCTATCCAGCATATTTCTATGAATTTGTATTCTTGTTTTACATCACGAGGATGAATGATTACATTGATGAAGATACGCCTCAAAAGGATCGGTTACACCCTGGCCAGTACTCGAACCAGGAATCTTTGACGGTGAGATTGTCAGTCGATCATTCACACTCGGTCATCGAGGAGTTCTAATTTCTATGTAGAAGGCAATAATAAGCAGATATACCGGGTGTTCAAACATTATTGGTAGATTTTGTAAGACTATATTTTCACCAATAATGAACAGAAATACATGATATTAACATCATTTGAAAGAGAAATATTTGAGGTTTCACACAGATCTTAAATGCATTCAATGAGCTCACGTGCCGCACCACAGATGTCCAGGCAGTGCTCCCATTCTCACCAAATCTTCTTAAGCACGTCTTGTGTGAAGTTTTGTGATGGCGATGTTGATGCGCCTTAGCAGTTCTGGCAGTGTCTGTGGTAGTGGAGGAACTTAAACCTCGACTTTGATGAAACCCCATGGGAATAATTCGCACAATATCGCCATCGGAAACTTCAAACAAGGCATGCTTGAGAAGTGTATGAAGATTAGGCACACACAGGAGAGGTACGTTTTAGAAATTTAAGCGAGAAATGATATTGTTCGCTGAAATTTCTACGAAGTACATCTCCTGTGTGTGCGTAATCTTCATGAATTAACATCTCTAAACTGGAAGGAAGGAGGCAACGCTGAAGTCTACAGTGTTTCAAAGGCAACAGATTCCGTTGCGGTAGCACTAGCAGCGACGATTCCACACAGGTAAAACAGCGCCAGCGAAAAATCAAGCAAAGCCAGCCCGGCTCGGTAGCTCAGTGGTACAGCAATAATGACATGGTTTTCTAGAGGCCCGAGTTCGAGTCCTGATCGAGCCTGCATTTTTCGCAGAAATGTCTATGCTTGAAGGTTTGGCATGAATGGGAGTACCGCCTTGTCACACGTGGGGGCACACATTGAATGTATTTAAGATCTGTGTGAAATTTCAAATGTTTGTCTTTCAAACGGTAAAAAAAAAGGTAAAGTGCTCCCCTGTGCATAGCACTACGCCATGAAGGCGTATAGGGGGTGCGGGGGTAACGCCCCACACTTTCTTGATCCGGTCGTGAGTGGGGTGATGTGATCAGCATCACGCCCCTGACCGCCTTTACCCCCCAGGGTTTCCCCCAGGTACCCATGTTATTCGACGCTGGGTGGGCGCCGGGGCCGCTTCCATTGTTATCTCTTTCAAACGGTGCTAATATTATGTATTTCTGTTCATTATTGGTGAAAATAAAGTCATACAAAATGGACCAATAATTTATGAACGCGGTGCATAGTAAAGTTAAAGATGATCGCACAGTGCTCGTGCTGGAATAGCGTTCCGAGATTGTAGAAGACGACACACGTTCGCGATTGCTTTCAAGTTAAAGAGGAGAAACCGATCCGTTTGGTTTTCTCGGATTCCCAGACGTAGCATGAAACCAAGAGCAATCGCAAAGTGGTTTCAGAGGCGAGAGTCTCTTGTTACGCAATAATAACATGGTGAAATCCACGACACCACAATTGCCACACCAGGAGAGCCGCCGGGCAATCCCGTTCCTCCGCAGAGACGGGGCGGAATTGAAAAATCGCGACCGAGTAGGATGTCAGCCAGCTTAGAGACTAAGCTGATGCCCGACAAAAGGTCAGCCGCGCCCTCGCTTTTTCTTCCGGTTGCCGCTGTCAGCTGCAGGGCTGTCCGCGTCCTCCCTCGCCGACTGCAACCCCTGACACTTAGCAGCTCGGCTCTCCATCACGTGACACTTCAACAGTCTCCGGTGATTTTTATTTCCTCCACGCGTTCCTGTCCCTCTTTCCCCAATTTCAAGTCCCGGAATACCCAGACTTTACGGCGTGTGTGGTCCACGATGGAGGCGCAATTACCGTGAAAACGTTGTTTTGACTATTATACTAAACTTCACTTTTCTATGACAAAAATTAGCATATGTTTTTCATTTTCAAGAATATTCCGAAATTAAATACGTATGCATCTAAATCTGGAGCTCGTGGAATAAAGTTTTCAAGGATCCACGAGTATTCACATCGCTCACGAAATTAAAGCAGATTGCACGCGTATTCGTAGGCAGTTTCATCTAGGAATAACATAATGAGTCATGTGATTGACGGTTGGGGATTTCGAACAACGACTGGGATATCAATTTTTCTTACTTTGTTAATCTATTACAAAAATACTATGAGGTAATGACTTTTTCCGCAAGAAAATGAACCTATTTTCTCTTCCTTCTCCGAGGTGTTTCATGTTAGTCCTAGCTTAACCGACGGGGGGGTCCTGCTAGGCACACCACCTCCTATTATTCGATTTTAAAATAAATTACAATGTTCCCTGAGGCTGTTTCCAATATTTCTGTATTGCTTTTGTTCATAAAATCGTACATAGGAGGAAAATTCACGTGGTGGGTCTTATCAGACTTCCCACTCTTGGAATGTGTGTTCCGACATGACGCTCATGCTTGTAACAGTGTACAATTTGTTGGTAATAATGATATATTTTTATTGTTATAAATATTATATAAATTCACTTATGTAAACAAAAAGAGTATTGATGTAATGGATTTATATGTGGTTTAGTGAATCATAAAATATTCCTGTGACACTCATGCATTAATTAATTCTTATTTTTTATTAATGCTGGTAATTTTTGTAATTATTATATAACTGGAACCATATAAACAACAAAGGAAGCAGGGATTAAAAAAGACGGCTTCTTGAATTTTAATTATAAAAAATGTGTGGACCTCTGTGCGACCCCCCCCCCCCCCTAGCTCAGGTAAGTGCATTTCTCGTACGGGTAAGCTTCGGTTGAACCGAAAAATTATTAACAAGCCTGCAAATCAGACCATATTCACGGCATCAATACAATTCACATTTTCTCCTAAAAAGACATAAAAGTAAATTATGTATAACATGTGCAATATACAATACGGATATGGTATCTTGGATATTCCTGTGACATTAAAGGAGCATAGCTAATTGGCCCGTGCATTAATGAAAAACATTCTGCTTTTTATAACAGAGACATTATCCTGGATGTGCCGCAACCCAACTTTCTTTACTGTTAGGTTGGTTGCATAACGCTTAGGTAATATCTCCGCAATATTCTGCAACATTGGATACACTTGGGACCCCGCGTTTCTGCGGTTTTCGCGGCTCGTTTTTAAGTCTCGAGTTTCTTGGTTTGAATTCACGTTTTTGTCTTAACCTGGTGGTAGAGAAAAAATTTGCGGTTGTGGAGGTAAGCAGCCTCGCTTTCATGTGGATATCTTATGTTTTATTAACCAGGAAAGTCGATGATTACTTTCTTACGTCACCGTCCGTTGGCAACAAAAGCAAGTGACTTGAATAAAGGGTAGGGCTTTGTAGTTCGAATCCCAGACTGGGCATGGGTATAAGTGTCCCTTCGTCAATTTCATCATATCATCCCTCATACTCGCCTTCGCGATTAGACAAAAGTGGCGGAAAAGCGGTCCAAAATAACAAAAGTAAAAGTAAATTGAATAAGGGTTTCTTGAAACTATGTTTAATGTGTTACATTTTATACAGGACAGAGATCGAATTTGAGTTCTCTGTTGGTTGATTTGCTCAACGTTGCTTACTTGTACTGAAATGATAATCTCGACGAGGAACGAGATTAAGACTAACGGGACACACACACACACACACTGTCTCTCTCTCTCTCATTCTCTGTGTGTATGCACGCGTACGTAAGGGAAAACATGAAAAAAGTCAGTTGATATGACGGACCATGGGGGCTGAACATGCCTTTTTAAAGCAATCGGGGTTTAGAAAAGTTTGTGAGGATGCTGCTAAACAATGTCACTAAAATCAGACCAACAAATCGTTTGGTACAGAAATCGACTATCACCATAAACAATAATGTATTTCTTAAGAAAGACAAAATAATCCTATAAACACCTGGTTATGTAAATGTGTACTGCATCAAAATGTAGTCCGTTGTGACCACCGATCCAAATTCTCATGGGAAAACTACAGAACAATTGATACAATACCATAGGTTTCCACACACTGAAAGCGGCCCCGGCGTCCACCCAGCGTCGAATGACATGGGTACCTGGGAGGAAACACCGGGGGGTAAAGGCGGTCAGGGGCGTGATGCTGATCACATCACCCCCACTCAGGACCGGATCAAGAAAGTGTGGGGCGTTACCCCTACACCTCCTATACGCCTTCATGGCGTGGTGCTAAGCACAGGAGAGCACTTTACCTTTTTTCCACACTGCTGTCCATAATATCTATTGTATAGCACTAAGTTCTGCTAATCCTAGCATTAGTTCGGTATCACTAAACTTTAAAAGAAACACTGAAGGAAATAATAATAATAATAATAATAATGAACAACTGTTCTTCAATCCCAGTTGTCAAAATTCCAAAAACTGAATCAGAATACAAAGCGGCAGCACTATCCCCCAAACTCAATCATCTAAAAATAGCAATAGCTTAATAAGCGGATGTCTAAAGGTTAGTCACTTTGCGAAAGCCAACCTCCGTTGCGGAGTGGTTAATACAGCGCACTATGACGCCAGGGGTTCTCGATTCGTATCCCGGTTCAGGCATGAGTGTTCCTTTAGCTTTTTCATGATATGGTTACATTCTGCCAATTCCCGTGGCGGGGTGGTTATAACAGCGCGCTACAATGCTAGGGGTCCCAAGTTCGTATCCCGGCCTGCACGTGGATGTTCTCTGTGAGTGCATGTTCCTCAATCTCATCAGCACTGATCCATATCTCCGCCATTAGCCAAAAGTGGCAACCAATCCAACCACTTTGTGAGATTACACAATTGAGTCATCTAATAGAACTGACGTCATAACATAAAATAATTTTGTATTTAAACCACTCAATTGGACGGAGAGCCTAGACAGCCAATAACTAGGCATTCGAGATGGATTCACGAAATAAGGAACGAAGAAACGAGAGCAACCAGTCGTCCCGAAGTTCGATCAAGTTTCTCCAGAAAGGGACGACTGCCCTACGGCCCTCTCACTCTCCTTCCATCCTAGAACTAAGTCTCTTGTGGAGACACCTGCAGGGAGGGTTCTGCAGTTTGTCACCGCCGCGAAAAGTAATTAAGCAGGGGCGGATGGTAAGTGGCGCGCAACCCTTCGGCGGAGCGATTTCTTATTTGCAACTGCTAGGGAGCTAGACGTGTAATTAAGCACCCCCCGCTCGCCGCAAACACGAAGTTCGGAAACTTCGGAAGTGGTCGGTTATCTTCGAGATACAAACTGTCCTTTGCGGTCTGATACAACGGGAGACGAGACCTCCTGAACATGAGAAATCGAGCTCAAGCGTCAATGTGAAGGGGGGAGAAGCTGTAACGTTAAGATGAAGAAAAGTGAAGATTGCTTTTCTGTTTTTGCTTCAACCGTTTCACAATCTAATTGATTTCGAAGCACGTGGCGTTGAAACGAATCTTTAATTGTTCCAGCTGAATTTACGACCTCCTCCACACCTTCTTGTAACCCCCCCCCCTGATCCCTTTCCCGCACCTACTCTGCTGGAGCTGCCGATGTCTTGATACAGGAACACAGCAGATCGTACTTATAAGTAGAAAATTGACCGAGAAGATTTAATTCTGGAGCTACGTTATCTCAATTATGACAAACTTCCAGACTGGTATTTGAGAAATTCCCGAATAACGGCCAGATTGATTTGTTTCCTTTTACCTCGCTCTTCTGCTACCTGAATTAAGGATGAGAATGAAACATTATAAGATGCAATTGTTTAATAGACAGACACACATTGACAGGACACAACACAAACTTTACTGGCTTGTGAGTCGAGACGTCAGGGCCTCGTTAGCCTGCAAAGTACATTCCATGCTGTATTGCAAGGAAGAGAAATTGACATTTTCGTGTCTTCATAACGGGCCCTAACCCTAACACCCCGAAAAGCTGCTGTACAGTCACGGACACTGCCGGCTTGTAATGAATGCATTGACTTTCAAATGGAATCGTTACAAGCCGGCAGTGTCCGTGGCTGTACATAACATTTTCAAAATGAAATTTGCTTTGATTTTATTTTTGTTATTTAATGTCGTTCTTTAGTCACTCTTGTATAATCGTGAGTGCTATGAATTTGATAAAGGGGTACTCGCAGTGGTAGAGTCGTCGCCTTGTAATCAAGGTGTCCCGGGTTCGATACCTGGTGGAGACACACAATGGATCGTATCCCACTTTAAACTGTAGGTCCAGTCTCGATTAGCCTTACTGTACATAAAGTGTACTTAAAACACCAACTCCACAATATAAAGGGGCACTCGCAAAGAACACCAATATCCCTGGCGTCGTAGCGTGCTATTCTAACCACTCCGACACGTAGGTAGGCTGAGATGAAAGTACGATTACATTGAGATCTTACTTTGAAATTTGCATTGTATGCTTTGAAAACACGTAAAAATATTTTAGATCATTTTGAAAAGTTTTACAAGTATGAGTTTTGGGGCATTTTCACAGTGTACATAGAAATTTGTAAAAATGTCAAAATTCCTTTTCTCTTCGAAACAGCTTTTGTTGGATATTAAGATAAAGGTTATGTCATAAGCTTTAAGATGGTACCAATTCCAAATGTGTAGCTGCTACAGGAGCGGAGAGAATGACAATTAGAAATCTCTCCGTGGATCATCTCCGGCTACTGATTTTATCATCTTGATTGATTGATTGATTTGATGTTTTAATTCCACGTTATGCACAGTAAGGCTAATCGGGACTAGAGCTACAGTTTATAGTGGAATCCGAACCACTATGTGCCTCCACCGGGTATCGAACCCGGGATCCCTTGATAACAAGGCAATGACGCTACCACTGCGCCATCGGGGAGGCTCTTTTATCATCTTAACAATGGATAATGAAAGAAATGTTAATTTTTAACTTGCCTCTACAACATGGTTCAGGTCATTCGTTGATATAATGTGGAATGTCCTCTTGTGAAAACGTACTAGTAATGTTGCCATGGTGATCTTTATGAGAATCGATCTCGAATCATCAGTTATTGCTATGTCCATTAACTTCAGAGCTTCCTCCAAAACTAGCAATACGTTCTCTAATACTTTTATTGAATCACAGTAATCTTATCTCTTACGGCAGACTCAGCGCAAGTATCGTCGATATTGGATTGCGCCGTACAGGACGAAATTCGGATGAATCTTTCACAAGACGTGGATGAGAAATGGCCTGCCGAATGCAGTCGATTTGTTTAGCAGACAAATATTGTCACCCGCGTCCTGAGCGAAGGGTGGATCGGCCGGTCCTCGCCTCCTCGGCGCTTTTATCGGTTCCTAAGATCGCTCGCGCACTCTGTTTAACTTTTACGAAAACCGTTTTTCTCTTTCTTTGCATTGTTGCCGATGTTTTCTTCTTCTGGAGAAAACAGGTTTGGAATTTCCACCCCGGAGAGAAATATCTCTCGGCTGGTGCGTGGGGAAAAGCTTTTATCGAGATACACAAAGGGAAGAATGGCTGAGAAGGAAGAGTCTTAAAAATGAGCCGAAAGCAACAATGCTGTACGATTGATACGCTTTCTATTAAGTATTCTCATTAATCTTACAATATAGAGGTCGTACATTGGCTTATTTTACCGCCTTCTGTGCTACAGTGGTTAGCATGGATTGATGGCTGTTGTCATTCCGTAATGTGAGAAACAGAATGGCGTAATTCCAATTTATCATAGTTACACGGGAGAGGAAGGGATGCATTCTTAAGGATTAGGAAATTGGAGATACGTAAGTCCACTTTACTGCTAAGGAATAGAAGTGGCGATATGCCGATCTTATTCAAATAGAACTCTTTACAGGAGATTGAATAAACAAAACCGAAAAACAAAATTAAGTTCCTGTGGTTCTCATACGACAATTCGTTCTGATATACGGAGAACAGTAAATACGTCACGTGCATCCTAGGAACTTTAAACGCATGTATTCATATAATCATGTTCGTGAATAGGTAGTACTTAGAGGAATATATACACCAAGAGATATTTTGTCTTTGATATTTTTTGAGTGTTTCTTCTTCAATATCATATTATCATTATTCATCCTCATCGGAGCAATTTACCAAAAGTGGCAGTATATTTACTTCCCTGATATTGATTTCACACAATCAAGACTTCTTATTTGGCTATATGTTTTTAATTCGTCACGCAAAGGTACGTTACCATCGATAAATATTTAACAAAAACTACAACACATTACAACTCCATCGTTAGGAAGGAAACCGTCAACGCCAAAGGTCTAAGATTCGAATCCTAGTTTACAAATGTGTTTCTCCCATCCCATATTTCAACATCTTTATTCTCAACATTGTGATTAATGCAGGAAACCGACGTAGTGTAAATGGAGGGTAAACTTCTTGTATGAAACCTTATATTTTTCTTCATATTCAACTAAAAATAAAATGGTCAAAATCTGCAAGATATTATATATTACGCTTTGCATGAAGTAAGTACTTGCTGCTATATAAAGTTTAATAGCCAGGAATATAAGTGTTTTATTTATGAACAGTAAGATGCTACTAATAGTTTGTCAATAATCGTAAGCGCTAATAGTACTTCTGCTCATAGACACCTTATTCAAGAAGGATATAAAACATCGGCTACTCACCTCCCATATTTTGGCCGACCTCCGTAGCGGTGTGGTTATAACAGCGCGCTACGACATCACGGGTCCCGGATTCGAATCCCGAACTGGACATGGACATTCTTTGTGAGTGCCCCTTCATAAATACCATCACTCATCCTCATCTTCGCGCTTATTCCAAAGTGGCAGAAAAGAGAAATAAAATCAATCAATCAATCAGTCCTCCAATACTTATGTGAAGTTAGCTCTACCTGGAGTTGCAACCTATGTTAAAAAAAACTGAAATTTTTGTTTTTATGGCTTTTTACCAATTGTGGTTAACCTATTTCAAAATAGGTTAAGGGTTTCATAATGTGACATTTTGGAACTAGCTAAATAATTTTGTATGATGTGGCAGCCAGAAGACACATATTAGCCATTTTTCTGCAGGGTGTTCGAAAAGTCACGCAACCGAGACTTTGAACGTACGTAACTTTTGTACAAACAGCGATAGAGGCATTAACCTTGCATTGGGTATTAACTTCGTCCGTGTGGATATTTTTAAAACATGTAAAAAGAAAATGATTCTCTCTTGAACATTCAGTATGGAGATAAAGTTACTAAGGCGTTAATAAGTATTTGTACGAAGCAATGAAAAACTGATAAAAGACAGACATGGAGCCGCTTGCAAAAAAATCGATGTTTGTCAATTTTCTCTGTGGGTATGTAAGAAATTTGCAAAAATAACGAAAACATTTGCATGCATTTTATGCATTACAGACGATTTATGAGGTTGTTTAAGGCATATTCATAAAAAGTATGTTTTGTTTTTCGAAATTACAAAGATTACTAACAACAATTGTCATGTCAGAGTTCGCTGCCAAGTGTGCCGAACGTCTGGCTATGTTATGCCATCAATGTCAAGATGAAAGAAAAGATTTGAAATTTATTATACAAAAACCTAACTTACTTATATACTAGGGCTGAGCCGATACCACTTTGAACCGATACAGATACCCGTATGTCGATACTATTACCGATTCCCACCAATAGCGATACTTGAAAATTGCAATAATTAAAATTTGTTCAAAATATTGATCAATATTGGTATATGACTTTCAATATTGGTATATAACTTAACTTCTTTACAGCATGAATTTAGTAATTTACTAATTAATTTGCTTTAAATATTCAAGAATTACTTCAGAATATTAAAATAGATGTTATGTAGTAAAAAATACAGTTTTTCGTGCACAATTTGTGCAAAATGAAAAGAGAAGTTGAATTCTGCATTAGATAATTAACATCAGTATGCTACTACATGGGATATTTAGAGCCCAAAGTAACTTGTTATTGTGAATACCGTTGTAGGAAAATGGCCGAATTTTTGATTGAATGTTATACTATCAGTGGCGGCGATTGGGTTCCAAAGCTGGGGGGAGGGGGAGAGTGCAAGGTGCCAAAACTCGGGGGGAAGACAGTTTCCCTTGGTAGATAAGGTTTAGCATAGTGCGGAGGCAAGAGTGGCAAAAGGGGGGGGGGCAACCCAATGGAGGAGGCATAGTGGTTTAGGTCGTATTTTAAGCTGTAGGCCCAATCACAAGTGGACTTGAAAAAACAAAATATTCCTAAGTAATAAAAACCAGTTTTGACATGTACTTGATTTGTTCTCAAGCTTTCACCACATCATGTGGCTTGCTCAGGAGATAGACATTTAAGACATGGGAAGGTAAGTTAAGGTTGAAAAAGGTTAAAAGGTAAAAAGACGATAGAAAGATAAAATAGAGTGCAATGCCCTGTCACTCCTTTTTACTCCATGTCTGGCTGCCAACTTACAGGTGTCAACTTTGAAGGGGGTATTTGAACAGGGCATCAACTTTATAAAATGAATTTACTGCGCTCTGATCTCACAACGGTTAAGAACCACTACACGAGGTTTTCTGCGTGACCAGGTTGAGCAGCTATTACATTAAATCATACATGATACACTTGAAAGCCAGAATACAAGGATTGTATGCTAAGAACAAATGTAAAGGGGTTTAAACTACATTCTTTATTTTAGATATACTTCAAGATAAAACTATATCACTGAGGGTATATTTGATAAGTATGTTCCAATATTTTCTTCCTTTTTTCTTCTTTTCTGCTTACTTTATATGCACGTTCCTATGCCTAATTCAAACATTCAAAGTTATGTTAGTATACTATTAGATTATATTTATAGAATATATGTGGGTTATGTGGGTGTGTATATACGTATGTTGTAGATATATTTAATAAGCCTACTGAAATATGAAGATTACATTTATAGAAAACCACCCATTTAAAAAAGCAGGCATTTTTGTAACTACTGCTTATGTCTAGCTGTGAATTCCATGTCGAAAGTTGTATTTTAAATTTCGATATGCTTGAGTGATTTATTTGGTGTTTTAAGTCCGCTTTATGCACAGTAAGGCTAATCAGGACTGGACCTACAGTTTAAAGTGGGATCCGAACCACTATGTGCCTCCACAGGGTATCAAACCCGGTACCGCTTGATTACAAGGCGACGACGCTAAATTTAGATATGAGTGTCTTTTACAGTAGAGAAATGAATGAAAGCTGTGGAACAAGAAGGATGCAGTCAAGTAATGTATTTTCATCGATTTGAAACACTTTGGTGAAAAAAGCAGAAAAAGCCCAATCCAAAAAGCTGCGAAAAAAACTCAGGATTTTTCCCAAAAAAAGCTGGGTTTTTCCGACAACTTCCAACGCTAGCTTTACCACAACTCGGCAAATGGATTTTTATCGCCGTGATTAGCCAAATGTGACAGAGAGACAAATTAACAAAAATAAAAAAATGGATAAAAATATATTTACTGCATAAATAGATATTCAATGTTCAAAATATATCGCGACTGGACCTACAGTTTAAAGTGGGATCCTCACAACTATATGCTTCCACCAAATGTCGAAACCGGGACTCTAAAATATCACTAAGTTAAAAATATTATAATGAATATTTTATGAAATAGCTTAGTTGTTAATTGAGTTAGTAATGGGCAGTACATATAGCAAATTAATAAATTTGAAGATCTAGTGCGTCAATAATATCTACAACCAATAATGAAAATAATCTGGTCTGGCTGCAAATTTGTCGAAGGGGCGGAGGTGTTAAATTCATCCGTGGGAAGGGTGGCAATTAATCTTCGATTATCCGATATACCTCGCCTCGTTGTTGGGGGAAGTCCCTCCGCAGGATCTACAAACACCATCCATCTTTCTGGATACTACAAGTTCCTCACCACTCAGCACCGTAACCGAGTGATGAGGCATATACGAGGCTGGTATGGTCTACTTCTTTCAAGAAATTCTCCAGGGACACGGAAACATATGCAAGATTCACGACGAGGTTCGCCCATGCGGAGAATCTCAACGTTGTGCGAAGAGTGCAATAAACCTCGCTGATGGACAAACACATTTCACTTTTATCGTCTTTTATATGAATTTAGTAGGACGGCATCCAGAAGGAAAACTCGCGGAAGCAAATACTGAGAACGGACAGCGGAGACATCTGGCGGAAAAGTGCTGAATGATGAATAGGTTTACCCGCCAACGGGAAAGGAGGGGTGGGTGTTATTTATAGGAGGTGCTATGAAGTCTTAAGACGTCAGTACAGGATGAAAATATGCGAGGACAAAACGACACACAGGAAAGTTTAAAAAGAGAACGCTGTTTGTGTCCCACGCGATGAAATTGAACTTTGGAAAAGAGCGAAGCGGTGACGTGTGTGTCCTGAATATTTGCAATTGAATTCTGATGTGCACAAGGATGTTTGCACAAGCATGTAAGTCACTAGGCTACGAAGGTTTTTTTTCGTAGTGGTTTTGAATTGTAAGGGCGGATGTTATTAATACGTAGCTGTGTTCTAGGGGGTGGGTGTGATGCACTGAAAAATATTTGGTAATTGCCATTTACAGCATTAGTTTTGGAAGTTGTTCAAAGACAAAGAAGGCAATGGTGGTCGCATTTGCTACTCGTACTTTCGCGATTTCTTTTCTGCTTTTATTTGAAAATTTTAATTTTCTCATAATTGCGGGAGGGGCTGAAACTTAATCAGCTTCCTCCTGTGTATGCCAGCCATGAAAATATTCGTATCGTACCCAAGGCGTTGGGTAGAAGTGACAAGTCTGCTATTATCCTTAACATAGCAGGACGCATAGAAAGGAATGATGAATAAGTAATTAGGCAAATGTTAGGTGATTGACTTGAGAGGCGGTTGTGGAATAAGAGGTGAATCAAGAGAGAGCGGGACAGTTGGGAGTGAGCGAGATGTAGTGAGAATCGCGGATTGAGAGAGCAAGGAAGTTGGGGGGCGAACGTGGTGCATGAACAGAGTGAATTCTGACAGGGAGGTCAGCTGCACTGGAAGTGTTGTGATCAACATAACGCTCCGGCCAACTTTACCAATATGTACTGTAACTGTAATAATTTCATGTCAGTCATGTGTATACATGAACGTGTTTGCTCTCCTAGGTAACAGAACATTTGCCTCACTCTGTAGTTTTAGCCTCATAGATACGTATCTTATTTTTGGAAAAGCTATTGGGGTTACCAATAAATAACCTTCTGTTACCATAGAAGGGTAGTGGTAGCTATGAGAGGTTGATACAAGGTGGAGCATAAACAATTGGATGATTTAAATTTGTAGCCATGCCGAAAGCTTTGCAGGTGTGGTGAAACGCACATCTCTGAGTAGAGCGGTGTAAAACTTTGAATCTTCAGGCAGCGTTAGTCAGAACAGCTTCGAGCGTTTGCTGTGGAACGTTCTTAAGAAACTCCGCTACCGTAACACAGCGTGCTTTTCGACATTTTGACATCGGAAGATATAGAAAGGTTCCGATACGCCAAACAATATTGAAATGGGCTACAATTTTAAATCCTCATGTAAGATGCGTCGAGCGGTTCTAGGAGTTAAGTGTAGGTCGAGTGAATGGCAACGATCAGAACGCAGAGGACCGCTAAATAGCTTCTGTCATTCGGCGAACACTTTTCGGTGTTCGTAGTCGTAGCATATTAATTAATAAGGGAATGATTAATTGTATTCCTAGATTGACTTTATGGTGGTTTATATTAAGAATCACTAATAAAGCAGCTCCGCCATCTATTAATTTGTTGGGGGAGATTAGCTTACTAAATAGAATTATTGGGTGGTGCTATTAGTTTTATGGGAGTTGCACTACTCTCTTTTTAAGTGCGCCCTATACTCTATATTTGTATTCGTATACTAAGCATGGAATATACTATTCTGGTACATTATCTTGCTGAGGAAGTAATATTAGTGAATATTTATTATTATGTTGTCATTTATTTGCATTACATTTTTTGATTGTTTTTGTTCTCCAATATTTCATTGAATTTAAATTATTTAAGTAGTTTAAGTAGAATATTAAGTTGTGCGCATAGGGGTAATTATGAAGTTCATAAATCAATGGTTTTTAGTTTTTCTATTACAGTCGTAAGTTCAATTATTTTATTAATTAGTAGATTAATCCTATTATTGTCAGGAATAATATTTTTAATTAAGGATATTACAATTGTTATTAATTAAAGCTTTGTAAGCATTTCTTGAGTTTATTTAAAACCCCCGTGAATTGTGTGACACAATTCAATATTGTTTAGCGTGTCTGAACATTTCCATTCATCCCGATGTCAAAATGTCGTCGAAAAGCACGCTGCGTTACGGTAGCGGACGTTCTTAAGAGCGTTCCACAGCAAACGCTCGAAGCTTTTCTGACTTACGCTGCCTGAAGATTCAAGGCTCTACACCGCTCTACTCAGAGATGTGCATTTCACCACACCACCTGCAAAGATGTATGTATGGTGCCAAATATAAATCGCCAGATTCATTGCCGCACCCTGTATTATCCAACTAGAAATGGATGCGGGTCTAAAAATCTAGATGTCTAGACTGACAACAGTGTCCAGAGCTTAAGTTGCAAGACCTCTTTTGTTCGTTCCATTCAGATAATAACGTGGCGCAAGCCTCTTAGCAAAGTTTCAGCCGATTCAGAAGCTTGTTTGCGGACCGCCACCGCGAAGTCTTGTATAATTGTCAGGCCCAGCTGTTATAAGGGGCCTCCTCCGTACGCGAGAGAAAGCGGAAAATAGAAGCGGACAGAGAAAACGTATTGTTCGATGCAGCTAACTTCAAAGTGCTTTGTTTCCCGTGGCGAAACCGGAAGAAATCATTTGCACGTATCGCGGTTTTGCGCGGAGGAGATTTAATTTTACAGCATCCTGATGAATGGAGGGTCTTCGCTACGGATAATGGCGCTGTGGGTTTTAATTTGATCCATATAGTGTCCATTAGACTACGCCTCTAGACGTAGGCGTTGCTGGTTGTAATATACTGGAGACGATGGGCATAGTTCACAATAAAACCAAGTTGAAACAATCCCTAATTCACACTTGGTTAATTACTCTTTCATCCATTCATACGTAACAACTGGGTACAAAGGATGACCTTTTTGCAGGGAACTAAAATACAAGGTGAGATACAAGTCACTTTGTCCAAAATTTCTTGCCGGTCCCCGTGGCGGAGTGGTTAGCACATCGCTCTACGACGCCAGGGGTCCCGGGCTTGAATCCCGGCCTGGGCATGGGTGTTTGTGAGTGTCCATTCATCAATTTCGTCATATCATCACTCATCCCCATCTTCGCAAATTAGACAAAAGTGACACAAAAAGCGAAATAAAGCAAGTCAAGTCCAAAATTTCTGCTCAGTTTTCCTACTTGTTCACCCATAAATACAATTGACAGACTGTGTGCAAACTTGAACAAACAAATGAGTTTTAATGGGACTGGCAACCATGTCAACTTCCGGTAAAAGATAAGGAAACCGTTGTTCTTCGTCAAAATATTTAGGAAAAAACATGACTGTTACACCCTGTATTTCGTGTTTGAAGAATAAGTTAAGTTCTCCCTTGTACTTTGCACGACGCCATAAGGGGTGTGGAATTTGGGCCCCGAAGGTGGGGGTGATGTGATAAGCACCACGTCTCTGGCCGCCTTTACCTCCCCCCCCCGAATTTCCTCCAGATACCCACTTTATACGATGCTGTGTGGGCGCCGCAACCGCTTGAATAGGTCGAATAAATCCCGGTTCTCCCCAACTGGGGATCGATCCCGTGTCTCTCGCTTGGTAGTCAGACGCCCTAACGACTTCTTTTTTAAAAATGAAATACCCCTATGCGCTAGTATCCCCCGACAAACATGTCTATGTCCTAACCGGGATTCGAACCCGGGACCCCTGGCGCCATAACCACTCCGTTACGAAGGCCGACATCCAACGACTGAGCTACCACGGCTTACTTTCGTGTTACTTATTTCGTGTTTGATTGATTGGTTTATTTTACTTCGCGTTTATGTCACTTTTAGCTAATCGCGAATCCGAGGATGAGTGATGATGTGGTGAAATTGATAAAGGTACACTCACAAGAACATCTATGTCCAGGCTCGGATTCGAACCAGAGACCCCGGCGTCGTAAGGTGTGTACGCGTACTAACCACTCCGCTATATTTCACGAAGCGGAGCTGAAAATTGAATTTTTGCAGTACAATGATGTGCCTGTGCCAACAGTCACGATAATCCTCTTCCGAGACTCTCTGTATTCAGGGGATCCCGGGTTCGATATTCCTGGGTGCACGTAGTCGGTTTGCATCCTACTTTAAGCTGTAGGTCCAGTCCCGATTACCCTATTTGAGCATAAAAAGGAAATCAGAACGAACTTCAACACCACCTACAAAACGCACTGGAGTGTATTGACAACGAACGTCTTTGAATAACACGAAAATTGCTTTCTATTCTAAGATGGATAACCTTCCAGAAAAAGATAACTCATTGGTCCAGTGGATACTACTCAGCCAATGAGAGTCAAGGTGCCTTTTTAAACACGGTTCTTGTTTTCTAAACGCAGGACTATATCCTAAACTTTAAAAGACACCGGCGGCCACTTTGAACGGTATCTTTGAAACTTCGTATTTCCATTATCATATCCATGTCCCAAAGTGCTCTTCACTTGGGAGTGTTATCTCAAGCC
The DNA here is from genome assembly GCF_977018435.1 of Lepisma saccharinum. Taxonomy (NCBI): domain Eukaryota; kingdom Metazoa; phylum Arthropoda; class Insecta; order Zygentoma; family Lepismatidae; genus Lepisma; species Lepisma saccharinum. Next base: position 23,290,126 of record NC_139239.1, read on the forward strand.
TTAGGAAATTTCGAAGTGAGATGGATGCTAATATCTCGAGCCTCCGTCTCCATATCAGGGAGACTTGGTGTTCAAATTTGCATGAAAATGTGTGTATAAATAAAAATGTACTACCCTGTTTAACAGCTTATTGGTTAATATAAAAAGTAATTTTATTCACTATCGGACAGATTAACTCTGCGAACAGACAGGGAGAGACTGAGATTCAGACGTAAACTGAACAGGAAGAAGTGAAGATAAAGAAAATGCAAGAAGCGAAGCAAGATGAAGAAAGATGATGGAAGAAAGGAAATGAAAAGAAAGGAATGAGAGCCAGAGAGAAGAGGGGGGATAGGAGATGAAAAAACGAAACGAGAGAAATAGAGAGAAAAGAAATGAAAAAGTGAAAAAGAGAGAGGTAAAGGAAATGAGAGAAGCGAAAGAAGGGAGCGAGAAAGAAATGAAACGACTCGAGAGAGAGAGAAAGAGTGAAAGCGAGATACATGAAAGAAGAAATCAGGAAGTAAGAAAGAATAAAATATAATAGGACCGAGAGAAGAGAACATAACTTTGAAACGATGATACAAGAAAGGAAAAACTAAAAATAGAAAAAAATACAAATAAAAGAAAGAAGGGAAGAATAAATAGGCAATATTTCTTATACTATGTGGACAAAGTGACCCCTCGGCCCTCCCATAGGGCTGTAGGTCCAGTCTCGAATATCCTGTTTATTTATATGCCTTCTGTTTTTGAAAATTAGACGTATCTTTTAGATTAATGTAACTACAGGTCGATACGTTGAGCACCCTTAATGAAATATATGTCACTCGTTTTTAACGTACATACATAAAAATGATGGTAGCATCTCCGTAAATTGATATGAATCTTTCCCTGATTAAAATTGTTAACGACTGATGGTTCAGGAACGGATGTACTGTAGCGTTTCTCTTCCTCTTTTGTTTTCAGTGACGTACATACGTTCATTACAGTTTCTCCCTCGGATTAAGTTAATTGTTCTAGGTACGGAACGGATATCACATTTATATGACATAATTAACAACAGTACCAGTGTAGTGTTTGGTCACATGGACAAAAACGGCTGTTTTTTTCCCATTCAATCTCCCACTGTTTCGGTTTTGTTTATACTATATGCCTCTGGACAGCAATTCCTTAATTAAATAACGGGCAATCATCCCTGCCCATTATTTTCCGTAAAAAAAATTAAAAACCCGTGCTTTATTTGCACAATTTCCGCGGTTATTAATACAAAAAAATTCCAGTGTTGAATTGTTGAATGATATCGCAGCCATAAAAATGGACATGTAGCTGAAAATGAATAACATGAGACAAGGGATAGAAATAGAATGGAGAGAGATGAATGAAGATGGCAGGGCTAGTAATAGATTTTATATGTAAAAAAAAACACTAATTAATTGTCAATCAAGCGAATGATCCGAAAACAAGTTATTATAATAATTTAATTACGGTCAAAATGTTGCATTAATTCATGTTTTTATATTTCAGTTTACAAAATAAGACTGGAAAATTTTTGAGTACCGTACATTCGACTGTATTTACCCATAATTTGAAATATCTATACACCAACATACATAATGGAAAATTGCATAATATTTGCACCGTCTACCAAGGGAAATTATTGCAGATTTCTTTTAAATTGTCATTAGTACAGTGAAAATACGTACTTCGTTATAGTGATGGGTCATGGCAGTTCCTTTTCGGGAAGCAGTTCACCGGAGCTCGCTCACCGAAAGGAAGCGTTCACCGGAAGTCATTCAAAGGAACTACGAAGCCACGGAGCATGCTCTCGGAAGAGGCAGTTCCTTTTAGAAAGGCAGTTCACTGGAACTTGCTCGTTAAAGGAGTCGTTCACAGGAGGAGCTACCATACCAACACAGCTCGAAGTTGATTTCGTTGGGCGGAGGAGGGGATGTGGGAGACTGCTTCTGGAGTGGGTGAAAAGAATTAGAGGGGAGGAATCCGCCTTCGCGCAGATATTAAACAGCTATAGGAAGCAATGTATCGTCTGACCGACCGAGGTTTGGGAGCTGCTTTCAGGGTGGGGGTGAATGAAAATACATTTTAATGGATAATTGAACTTTAGCGGACAAAAAGTCCTCATCGGAAAGGAAATGTTTGATAGGTTATTTCTCCCCTCTTCCTATCCAAAAATGAATTCCTACCCCTTGTTGTCGCAGTGCATTACAGCGCCTGGTGATAGATGAGGAAAAATAATTGCAAATATTTTAAACATGGACGTTCGCTGTATTTTTTCCAGGGAATGGCAAACGAGGTATTTTTCCAAGGTGTCAAACGAGGCATATTTTCTTCCAAAAAAGTATAATCTCCTAAAAAAAAATTCAGTGTGAAGTTAGCATGCACCTGTAACGTCCTTCTAATAATTAACAAATTGAGATTGAAATTAAATCATACGTAGCCTATGTGTAAAATGTACAAATTTTAAGTTGAAATGTATTTTCTAGGGTGGCCGTCGCGGCGTCGCCCCTCCCTACCTTTTCAGACTTTCATGCAATTAAATGGATATACGGTAAAACAGACACCCGTAAGATAATGGAAGAGAGGACGCTAAACCTTTCTTACGAAGAATAGCATTCGTATTTTTCAAGCTCTGTCCGCCTCCCGGCCCCACTTTTACTTTGAGGAAATGGAAGAGCACGGAAACGGAACGTTGTCGTAAGTTTGATATGATGATCTTATATCTATCAAGTTCCATCCACAGTTCCTTGCTATGCGAGTTGCGAAAACATACCACAGAATGGATTAAAGGTGAATTACTTGCCCATCCCTCCCTCATTGTTGAGTTTCTGCAGCATTACTGTAAAGAGAGTTGCACGCATAGCTACGCGGAAAACCGCCACTATCAACAACAAAAGACGGGACCTCGCGCTCTCTCTCTCTCTCTCTCTCGATGATTCGTGGGAGTGAGTCATCGACTGTGAGCGTTGGCAACATATAAGCAAAGCTCACGACTTCTGAGGAACTACCACGGGTCATGGCAGTTCCTTTTCGGGAAGCACTTCACCGGAGCTCGCTCACTCAAGCAGCCATTCAAAGGAACGAACGACCAACTCCTCCCGATGTTGGTTTCGTGCAGCTGAAGTGAAGGGGGTGGGGGAGGACTTGCTGGAGTTAGCTTGAGTGAAAAGGATTAGGGGAGAGGGAACTGCGCTTACTACTCGACTTCACACAAGAAAACCAGAGAACATACACAGCAGTAACAATACACGCAAATCTCACGACTCTACCACTACCACAGGAACTACCACAGAGGAACTGCTCGTTCACTCCGAAGGAGCGAGCACTTCACAGTTCCCAAGAGGGAGTAGTTCAAAAGGAACGGTTCGTTCACGAACGACCCATCACTACTTCGTTAGCAATACATTGCGAATAAGTTGTTACTAATATTATTTGAAGTATTGTTATCACAAATACATACGCGCGCGCACACGCCGACAACACTAGAGTCAATGGGTTCGAATCCAGGTGTGGGCATGGATGTTCTTTCAAAATGTGTCTTCATCACTTCCACCATATCATCACTCATTCGCACCTTATAAATTAGTTAAATGTGGCCGGAAAGCGAAGTAAAATAAACCAAGATACCCCACACATACTCTATTTGTCAAGAAATGTATTTTGCACAACGGTAAAACTTCTAATCCAATACGTAGTATATAATTAGCGGGCCTCTTCGATGGTGTAGTGGTAACGTCCTTGCCTTGTAATCAAGGTGTTCCGGGTTCGATATTCGGTAGAGACACGTGGCACAGTTGTTCAGATTCTACTTTAAACTGTATATCCAGTCCTGATTAACCTTTCTGTGCATAAAGTGGACTTAAAACAACAACTCAAACAAACGAAGAAAGTGTGTAATTAATAACAATATAAGTATAAAATGTAACGGAAAAATATTTGTTTAACCTCAAATCTATATTTATTTATTTATTTCACCTATAACAGAGCTTTCGCTCCAATTACAATAGGCTTACATATATATTTTAAACAATTAAAAAATTATAATTCTAACAATACAAAACAAAATAAGAAGAATGAGAGCAAAACTACAATGATAAAGAACACCAACACAAGTATTCTAGAGAACCTAAATCCAAAAACGATATTCACTATGGTAGAACAAGATACATATTTATATACATTCTGAGACATTATAACTATACACATATAAATACTCATATATAAACAAATATACAAACATACAGGCATAATTGTATTCACAAACGTAAGCATGTACACAGAAAACATGTATAATTATTTATTATTTATTCATGATATTCTTCGAAGGAATTATAGAAATTGCATGAATGGCATTTAGTCACTTTATCAGGCGAAGTGTTGTCAAAACAATACTATTTACCATGTAAGTGTTAAAAACAAATTGTGAAGTAATAAAGATAAGTGATAATTCACCTCACAAATGAAAAATTCAAAATTCCATCTTACGTAGGCGTACGGAGCTATGCTTTCTTTCCAATCTCTAGCATTTTCGCCTTGGAAAGTTGTTAATGAGAAATTGTGGGGCATCTTGCTGCAACACTACGTGCCGATATGGCATGTAAGTAGTCTATATTCCAAGGATGAAGATTCTCTCGTGCAAATACGTGCTCTGAAAATATATTCGAACGGATCCGTGGGTTTGGCCCCCCCGCATCAGTATGGATCGGCGTCGCCAGACGGGGAGTGGAGAGGGGCTGATACCCGGGGAATTAGAATTTCTCCAGTGCGAGGGACGCTGGAGGTATTCCAAGTTAATAGCTCCGCGAGCTATATATTTTACGGGGGGGGGGGGGTCCAGGATTTAAACTTGGGTTGTGAGAATAGAAGGGGAAGCGAATTGTGAAAGTGTTCCAGCTCTTGTTGTTAAAGCTTTATGAGTCTCTCGTTTGCGAACTGTAAAAAATTTAATTGGTTTGTAATTTTGGCGCGTTTTTGTTTTCAGTTGTTTTGCTTGTAGCCACCCAAAGGGGGAGCAAGCGGGGCACTGTCCCTACAGTCCCACGGTCAAAGAATTTACTAAAGGGGATATGACAGTATGGAGAGGATATGTCGGCGTTTCTGGCACTGGGTTCAATTTTGTAGTACATTCTGAACTGTCAAAAGGTATCATAAAATTTAAAATATTCTATCGTTAAAACTTTAGGATCTCCCATTTGATTTACAAGAAAGGGATGCAACCCCTGAGGGCATTCATGTCGTAATCTTTCTGTGGTGAGACAAGAATGATAAGCAAACTTGGCGTCGGTAATTCGCTTAGAATATTATGCACAAGTTATATGTACAGTCACAGGCAATAGAAATGGAACACCTACACTCTAAAATATCCACTTCCCTGTAAGGGGCTATGTGTGTGATCTGACTCAATGGCGGTGGCAGAACTTGCCATTCAAAATTTGCTATTAAAATCCACTTATCGCCGTAGAATTAGGCAACACACAAAAGGCCTTGCAGAGAAGCGAGTATTGCAGGATCTACGTGCTCTATTTTAATTGCCGGTGACTGTACGTACAATGCTTAACATCCGAGTTTAGTTTCAGATGGCCCCCACCTTCCTATTATTGATATAACTTGGACTCGTTCTTTCTTCCAAATGTGTTAGAGATAGGAGAACATTTGTATGCAATACAAATGGTTAACTCTGCATGCAATTTTGCAAGTTAAAACATCAAAATATGCACTAGCATTTATGATTATCCAGGGTAGTTTGCTAACAACATTCCCTGCCATTTTCAGACACGAAACCTGTGTAAAACGAATGCTGCCACCTAGTACAAGATTCCTAAACTGCGTTCTTTTGCTTTAAATTTTTGTATGACGTAGTAAATTTTGTGGTCTTTCAGGGAGAATTTCATAAGAAATACATCGGGATTAGCTATTTATGGGAGTAATTAAACAAACCAATTTGTACTACGCGATCGAAACTCATATACCACTTCACGGTGTGATGTGCAGTGATATCATTTGAAGGTGATCGGACTTTTTTCCTCTTCGAGGATGACTGCGGAAACGCTTGCTCAGTAAATGCTGAGCGTTATGCACAAACGTTACGGAATTTCTTTATTCATAACCTTGCAGATCTTCGTGCAAACAAAGACAACTTGTTCCAACAAAACGGGGCTACAAGCTACCCTGCAAACGTGTCAATTGAAATTTTCCATTCATTGCTCTCTGCACGTCTATGGTTTGGCGATATGTGCTGGCCACCGACGTCACCTGACCTCACTGCTTGGAATTTTTCTCTCTCGGAATGGCAACGCAACACGCCTTGAAATAGAAAACTTCGTGTGAAGATACGTTGGAAAATGATGAGTAGTGCCCGTGGCAAAATAGAGGAAGTCTTTCAGAAATATTATAAAAATGGATCATTATTAATGGGTCATTTATTCACTTCGGAAATTATTAATGTAGCCTTTGTACTTTTCCACAAATGAAAATATATTTCTTTGTATTACAGTGTAGTTTCACTGAACTTTCTAAATCGCCATTTTAATAGTACACCTTTTATTAATAGATGTTAAATAAACTGACATAACAACGAAATAAATGTTCTTGAATATAATTCACAGAGAATTAATGTTAAGTCGCGGCACCAATACTTCGGCAGGAGATGACCAGATCTATGTCTTCAATTCCGGATATAATTGATTAAGGTACCCGATAATCAGTTCCGGATATATTTTGGGTACCAGACAACGCAGATCCTAAATGTGCTCGGTCATTCTACTTCAGACATTCAGTGGCGTGCCGGAAATTCAAACAGTGAGAGATATGGCCGTAAGATTGGAACTGTTTAAACTTTCTAATTTTGTTTAGGGATATTGGACCAAATATATACACCGCGCAACAGCCCTAGGTATGCAACTGCACGTATAATTATTCCAAGAACTGAAATAATTTCCATATTTCTTGTGAATATTCTATTATTTGTATTGTAAGGACAAAGCTTTCTTTGTCACAAATAACGGTACCAAAGTGCATAACGGTATCCTTTACGGCCAGAAAGAAAGGTTACGTATGATGGGTTGAATGTCTTCGACTCAAATAGTATCAAGTATGAATAATTACATGAGAAGTACTCAAAATATATGGAAGTTATATGGATGTTAAGCTGTAATATGAGTTTCCACGATAGTGTACTGGTAACGTCGTTGTATTTTAATCAAGGAGTCCCGGATTGGATATCCGATGGAGGCACATAATGATTCGAATCCCACTTCAAGCTCTAGGTCTAGTTCTGATTAGCCAATCTGCGCACAAAGTAAACTTAAAAAAAACTCGAAACGAAAGAAAGGTCTTCCCCAAGGAAAGAATCATGTATACAAGAATATACCCTAATAATGACTAACTGATTCGAGATAAAATGAAGTGAATTTTGTGAATTTGAATGTATAACTCCATGTAGACTAAGAAATGTTGTTATTTGGAGGGTTCAGTTATTGCTCACTACTAGGCCCCGGATTTATAAGCACAATCGAACAGTAAAATAAGCAAGTTAATAAGCACAAAAAATGAAAATTATAAGTACCAAAATAAGCATAAACAAATACAGGAAAATCTGAAGAAACATTTGTTTATTAGATCTCTTATCTTATTCAAAGCTGTTACAGTATGTAAGGAAGGTCATCCTGAGATTTTCTTGTGTGAAGCTTCTGTTTCTGTCAGTGAAGAATGATTTGTACAGTGAAAATGATCTTTTCACAGGCGTATGTGAAAAACACCACAGTTCTTCTTCGGTGAATTCCTCTTCAATGTCTGTTTCTTCACCAGAAATATTTTTATAAATTTGACACAGTGTTTTGTAACCGGGATTTTCCAGTAATGCCTGACTGAGCTTGTCGGACATAATTTTAGCAACACCGTGGGTTTCTGAAGACAACGTTACTGAAATTTCATCAATGAGAGAAAGCGAATATTGCAATGGATTATTTCGAGCTTTGAACTGTGTTATAATATCAGGTAATTTGGAAAAATGATTTTGGATGTACTGTATCTTTTCTTGGATGCCGTTTCTCCCGTGCGGCTATTTAGAAGCATTGATCTCGTCGTCCCGATGCCGTCGTGTGATTGAAATAGGATTGAAATATGACAGATTTGGGTAAAATATGCTATTTTAAACCAAAATCATAAAATAAGCAAGCATAACCTTTTCCTGTAGAAATAAGCATTTATAAGCACTTTCAACCTTACTTAAATAGCTCATCAAGGTATGTAATACAAAGTATAACCTTTCTCCTTACCATTAGAAGTCTGGAAAATAATATGCATTTTGCTTACAAATCCGGGCTCTAGTCATTACAATACAAAGAAAATTATAGCTTTTAGAAGTAACTATAATACAGAAAAAATATCGTTTGAGGGACATTGTCTGCCAAATTATTTTAGTTTGGTTTGAGTTTTTATTTTAAGCACACTTTATGCACATAAATGTTAATCGGTTCTTTACAGTTTAAAGTGGCATCCTAACCATCATGTGCCTCCACCGGGTATCGGATCCTGGACTTCTTGATTACAATGTGACGATTGTACCACTACGCCATCGAGGAGGCAAGAATTTTTCTTTGGTATTGGTCAGCGTATGGAGTCCCTGTTTTTCTTACTTTGAAGATCTGAGAATACAATACGTAGACACTTTGATATAGATGTGATGATTCTGGCAAGAATGTAGATGCAGTGTCCGCTTGAATTTCCTTTACAAATTAGTACAGGCATTGTAAGTTCCGGCGACCTAGATTCTCAGGTGTCATAGCACATTGACTGATGGAAATTAAGACCGTCACGGGAAGGAAGTCTTTGATCGTCGAAACCGGAGCTATCTCCACCAGGGAGCTAAAGACGAGGGGGGTTGGGGGAGGGGGAGTATTCACCAGCAATTAACCGCATCTTGCATCTGGCGAAGGGAAACCGAACATTGACGTCGCGATAACTGAAGGATCCGGTCGGCTAGGATGATGGATGGGGAAAGGATTGCCTGGGTCCGCCGCAAGAGGTCTCTCCGATCAATCATAGACTATCACGCAGCAGACCACTACTTACATGGCCAGGCCACAGCCCATAAATAACCCCTGAGAGTTTTCCCTTAAGAGAGACCAGAGGCAGCTCTCACGTTCGTTGGATCAAACACATTTGTGGATTCAGATCAATGCCGAGTTCGAGGTCAACTTTAGCCGTGCCTGTCTTAGACTTGAATGCTGAAATCGATACTATTTTTGAACCTGTCTTTTTTCCTGTATTATGTAGCATTAGTCCACATCATTGTAATTACTTTCAGTAGTTGTGATCTAAAAAGGAAAGGGATTCAAGTGATGTAGCGCAATTACGACATCTATGTAGTGTATTGGGTAGACGATATCGAAATATACATACCGTAAAATATATAGCTGCTATAGACAATAGGCATACGAGTTGTAAGTAAATTAGAGCAATTGGGGCAAGATATTCTGTCCTCCCCCCAAACACAACAAGAATTACACACACAGACAAATATACAGTACACACACACATAAATATATATTAATATGTGTTGTTTATGTCAATCTTGCCTCCTCAATATTTATGTGAAGTAGGCGCTACTGACTTCAGCTCATTTCTGCTCGAGACGGCACATACAAAGTTGAGTTCTCTCAGGACAGAGCACCGGGACGATGGACGAGCACTTTTAAGTTGTTGACTTTTGATCTCGCTACTGAAGTTCCGTGTTCGAATCTCGGCCTGCGTGTTCTTTGTAAATCTCCCTTCATCAATGTCGTCATATCATCATTCATTCTTTTTCATTGTCACGAGTAGCCAAAAGTGACGCTATGTAACTAGGCTAAAATGCAACACGATCCAAAACAAACTAACTGCATGTAATGCACCAACACACAACATAGTTTACATTATGCATACCGCCAATGGCGTATCTGCTCTGCTGACTACTTATTTTCAGTATCCAATCTACGCTTCAGTTAATATTAATTGGATCTTGGAACTTCAATCAACATAATTAGAACTTGGAACTTGATAGTACATCTTCTCAATCTGCCAATTATCTTTTCTAGTCATATGTAGACCTAACAATTGCTTAGAGATTGATTGATTTGGTTTATTGTACTTCGCATTTCTGCCACGTTTGCTTGTCGCGAAGATGAGGATGAGTGGTGATATTATGAAATTGATGAAGAAATGCTAACAAAAAACAACCATGCACAGACTTAGATTCGAAGTCAGGACCCCAAGCGTCGTAGCTCATTGAGCTATCCATTCCTCCGCGAAGACCGGAAATAGCTTAGAGATTACGAGAGAGAGAAGCATATAATTTACTTTCGTACTACGACACGAACAAAATACAAGATGCAGTAAAAACAAAAACGAAATGTGATACAACAGATACAAGCTTACATCAAAATTCCTTGTAGTCAATGCACTTGCACCAGCGAGAAACCAATTGTTGGATGCCAGATGAAAGTAACTATTTTGGGTGGCCCCTGAGTCACTCGTGACTCGCAGACTTGGAATCATCGCACCCATAGTTGAATTTGTGATCCCGCAAAGACTCTTTCAGTTCTCTAAAAGGATGAAAATCAGACGGTGCCAGATCTGGGAAATAAGTAGCGTTTCAGGTTTTGCAACGCCATCATGGTGTGATGCCTGGCATTATCTTGCTGGAGACATGCGCCTTTGACAGGAGAATCGGAAGCTTGTTTTTGAATTTTCCTACCCACGTGTTAATTTGGCAGTTCTCACCATAAATTACTAATATACCTAGATGAATCCTAATAGGATTTAAGCCTTTTGCGTGCAAAGGTCTTACCATTCCACGCAATTCAACATTGGTGCAACACTAAATTCAACGAAACATGTTTGACGCTCACAACACAATAGCCTTCTCAGCGGCGAACGCCAAACTACTTACCGTAATACTTACTAGATGGCAGTAGACACTTTCTCTGTGAAGTACGCAAAAATGTTTCTTCGAAGTAAACTTTTAACACTCTTTCGGTTGTTTTCTGACTGTGCTTGACATTTTGCCACCTCAATTCCTCTATCATAGCCAAACATCAGGTGATCAAAATTGCTATAAAGTTATCTCCCTCATATCTCACAAACAAGTTATATTACGAGAATGACATTTGTGGAAACGAAAGGCTTGTAAAGTACATACATTACAAATAACTGTGTTCGGCCAGTTATGAATATGCATCGATGTTCCAAGAAATTCATGTTTACTGATTACTCGCTGTTTTATACACAGTCAATGTTGCTACAAACGTAAATCTATGTTATTGCAATATCAAGTAACCTAATTGGACAGTGTGTTCTAGAATCGATAAGCAATAAAATATCAATTTACTAGTTGAACGGTAAACATAGATTCAACTTGTTTATATTATTGGTTGCTTCCATAATGTTAATATTCGATTTCAAAACAGCAATTGAATTGAGTAGAGTTTTAAAAATAATCATTTTGTGGAATGCCATTGGGAAATTGAATTACAAATATTAACAGTTCGATCTGAATAGAGTTAAACCAGCTTCCTAGGTAATGCAGATAGATAGATATTTGCTTTTGTGGCTGTTAATTAAGTTCTGTTTGTTTTGCAAAGTGCAAACAAAATTACATAGTGTTTGGCAGTGCAATTAGCTAAGAGATTGAATGTGGTTTTAATAGTGCTTTATTGTATTAGACTTTCCTGGTATTCCTGATGCAAATGAGAAAGAAAATTGTTTTGAAAGGGGAATGGGAGTGTGTCATACAATTATCCAGTGCAAAAAATATTTCCCCCGCATGTTTTTCTAGCATGTTGGTTCAGCAGAATAGAATAGAACATAATATACTTTATTTCGAGTACAAGCCTTCACAACTGTACACGCATGCCAGGCAACCCCCAATCGATCGGTTTCTCCCTCCTCATAATGGATTTCATTAATTTCTCTGTTAAAATAAAATGTAAAGTTCACCGTACCATGAAGGCAGATTTTTAGGGGATGTGGGGGTAGGTCCCCACACATTCTCGGATACTTTGGAGGTGATGTGATCAACACCACGCTCCGACCGCCTTTTTCTTACAGGGTTGCCCGTAGGTACCCATTGATTTGAGGCTGGGTAAGCTCCAGAGGCGCTTTTATTCGGGAACAAGGCCGGAAAATCCCTACTTTAGATCACCCACCTCGGGAATTAGATTAATTTATTTATTTCCATAATACAGTTCCGCCTTGCTACCCTCTTCCTTTGGACTAGAGGAGAATGTGAAATTTTGTCTCTAAGCAGCATATCGGGCATCCTTCTCTTCTGTCCTCCTGTGTACATCCCCCAGTCTGAACCAGGGCAAACCCCATATAAATTTTGTTCCACATTTCACCACCCTCAGTTTTATCACATATAATTTAGATTTGATCTACTGAAAAGAGTCCTCCACAGTTATATATGATAAGGGTTGACAATTTAACTACCTTAATATTATAATCTTTTAGCAGAGTTAGAGGCCTTTTGTAGGGCGTACGAAAAAAATGTTATTTTCAATGGTGTATTGATGAAACTCTAACAGAACTTTTGATCAGACTAGAATAGTCTTTATTTAAGCATTTTAACATTTCATCCTTTAGCAACAGGAAATTCCCAAACAACAATTCAATTCGTCAACTGTATGGTATATCATATATAACTCTGATTAACATTAATAATTCTAATTATAAATACAACCATACTTTATACATCCGGACCCTGTGGCCGAGTGGTTAGTACATCGCGCTGCGACGCCAAGGGTCCCGGTTTCGAATCCCGCTCGGGCTTGGTTGTTTGTGAATGTCCATTCATCAATTTCATCCATTCATCACTCATCCCCATCTTCGCAAATTAGCCAAGAGGCACAAGACGCGAAATAAAATAAACGAAATGAATCAAATCATACTTTATACAGGCCAACAACACGTGCACCAGAATCAGATTGTAGTTCTTTCCTTGTTTTTGGGTTGGTTCAATGTTTTAAGTATTATTGTTTAATTGAAAATATCTATCAATTAGCAGTTTGCAAGGGGGAAATTCTAAATCTAAATGAACGCGGAGGGACATGATTAGTAGATATCAGTTAAATAACCATCTGCGTAATGATAGTACTAAAACACAAGTGAACAAATAGTGCTCAAAAGAAAAAACAATTAACTAAATCATATAATATGAATAAATGAATATTTAAATTCGACTTAATTATGTTATCAATACTACCAGTACATAGACGATCACTGCAGAAAACACAGATTCCACCAATAGCACTAACATTTTATCAGAAGTAGTTGTTAAATTATTATTACTATTTTTTGGATAAAGATACCATTACTTACTTTTCAGTCATCTGATGATTCTTGTATAAGTTTTATTAATCAGTTAATAAAAGATGTATTCCAATGTAGAATACAATAAAACTAGGTGAATCCAACGGCTGCCAGAGCAAGAGAAAGAGAGCTTTGCATTCAACGCGAGAGACTTCCATTCCCTCGGTCACATGACGTGTGATGTAATACTTCCCAAAAAAGAAGCAAACGACTAACTACATAGCAAGCAAGGAATAGTGTTTCACACAATAGTCCACACAGTCCCTCATTCCAGGTTCTTATCCATGTTGGTTGGTTGAAGTGGTGTTTTAAGTCCACTTTATGCACAGTAAGGCTAATCGGGACTGAACCTACAGTTTAAAGTGGCATCCGAAGCACTATGTGCCTCCACTGGGTATCTAACCCGGGATCCCTTGATTACAAGGCAACTACGCTACCACTGCGCCATCAGGAAAGCCTCTTATCCGTGTCTATTGCTGATGTTTAAAGGTATTTTTGCACCACATTTTGCCGAATAAGGTGGCCTTCTTCTATGCAGTACCTCTGGAAACAAGCCTCTTTCGCTTAGACCCACAGGTGTTCTACCTATTTGGTTAATCGTGGTGATGAGCAAGAATGATGCGACAAACACAATGATACATGGATGTCTTCTCCACGGTTAGAACCTGGAGCCTCTGGCTCCGTCACTATAACTACTCCGCCACGGTTGCCGGCTGCTTAGGATAATCGTTTCTGGAGTTGTATGTCCATACCAGTGCTGATGACCTCCATGAAGTGTCGTATTTTATCAAGGCTAAGATTTACATTGCTGTTGATCTCCTCATCGGTTTGGTGTTGCTAATGATCTTATGTCCCCGTTCAAGTAAAGGGTAGTGCTTTCAATAAATGAAACTGTACAGAAATAAATAAATTGCTTGTTTAGTCTAATTTATGTATTTCTGTTTTAAGCTAACCTTGTTATATCCTGTTTCTATATTATGCTATTGGAAAGCACGTTGTACCGTAAGCTGAGGTGGGGTAAATAGCGACTTTTTCCAAATCCCCCAAATATGAACCTCTCTTCCAGGAACTACGCCGTACGCTGCATCGTTTTAAACATCTCCTTATCTGACTTGAGATCTTTGCAGGCGCGTGCTGTCTGGTCGTATACACCGTGCTGAAAGCTTCAAAGCAAGAGAAAGTTGCTACTTACAGCGCGATCTTCCAGACAAGTTACGGTTAAAGGACCTTGTACCGTACTTGCTTCAGTCGTCCAAAAATGATTATATGCTAAATAACTGTGACGTTTGAAAAATCACAAATATTACTTTTTATTACTTTCCTCCTCAGGTCCCCTAATTTGTAAATGTTAATAAACCCGAAATGTTCCTGGCTCAAGTATAGTGGAGAGTTCACGATTCAAATTCTGAGTTCAGGTGAGTTCACGATTCAACTTATAGGTTCAGGAGAGTTCACGATTCAACTTCTGGGTTCAGGAGAGTTAACAATTCAAGTTCTGAGTTCAGGAGAGTTCACGATTCAACTTATGGGTTCAGAAGAGTTCACGATTCAAGTTCTGAATTCAGGAGAGTTCACGATTCAATTTCTGGGTTCGGGAGAGTTCACAATTCAACTTATGGGTTCAGAAGAGTTCACGATTCAACTTCTGGGTTAGGAGAGTTCACAATTCAAGTTCTGAGTTCAGGAGAGTTCACGATTCAACTTATGGGTTCAGAAGAGTTCACGATTTAACGTCTGGGTTCAGGAGAGTTCACGATTTAACTTCTGGATTCAGGGTTTCACAGAGCCTACTTTACAAATTCTGGATTCACAAGACTCTGGTGTCCACCCTCACGAAACATCCAACTAAAAGCAGTTTTATGTAGACCTGTTCTGGTACCGTTTCCGGCAATAGATGATCTTTCGCTTGCCCCGGCCATGTTACGCCTATGAACATATGTGTGACAACTGATACGTTTTCGGGTTGTGTGTGTATATATTTGTTAATACTCCCTCGTAAACTCTGCTGCACACATGGTAGCGGACACGACAAATTTGTGAACTGGCGTGCGAAGGATCTGTAACGTATGTTACCTGTAAGTCTACTGATGGTCCACATTCCAATTCCACATCCTAAACCCTTTGAAAGTTTGCTTCTTCCTTGCAGTTACTTTGCTTCAGACGTTCTAGTACACAAGAGTCTACACGTGCAAAGAAAGTTAAGAGCAGGCGATGTGCGTTACAACTCAGACACTTAAGACAAGACTAATGCGAAAAAGAACCGCACGGCGTGCTAATGCAGCGTCTGGTTCTTTGAAGTCCGAGACTAGCGTAGCCAGCGGAGGGAGAAGGGGGCAAGTACGTGAAGGCTGAACCGCAGTAATGCATATTTTCAGCGAGATGCAGTTGCATTCATCGCTGCGTTTTCCTCATGGGAAAATGATAGGAAGAGTTAGAGAGTGTCTTTTTACCAGACGTTCGGTTTCTCTCCTGTCCTATTCGTTGCATTACAAGTGATGTACTGTGCTTTCAGCTCACGTGCTTAGAACCGAACGACGAAA
Organism: Lepisma saccharinum; assembly: GCF_977018435.1. NCBI lineage: Eukaryota > Metazoa > Arthropoda > Insecta > Zygentoma > Lepismatidae > Lepisma > Lepisma saccharinum. Next base: position 23,306,007 of record NC_139239.1, read on the forward strand.
CTCATACGTGTTGTGCAGAGTGGTTAGCACATCGCGCTACCACGCCAGGGGTCTCGGGTTCGATTACTGGCCTGGGCATGGATGTTTGTGAGTGTCCATTCATCAATTTCATCATATCATCACTCATCCTCATCTTCGCAAATTAGCCAAAAGTGGCACAAGAAGAGAAGTAAAATAAAGCAATTCAATCAAACAATCTTACGTGTTGTAAGGCCTAAGGCATTCATTGGCAAACAAAACACACACAGTGGTTTATATTAATAAAACCTGGAGGCCTATATGTTGGATTTGTACTGAAATTAATCTGGGATGAATTTATGTAGTGATAACAGCACTGCTAGTATGATTAACATTGAAGGGTATCGTACTTTCCTGTAGCAATATGACAGTCCTTAGTGACTTGAGTTTGTTCATATGACATTTATTTTTAACTTCCTTCTTTCGTACTCTTTAACGTCAATATGGTTGTTGCTACTTCATATTATCTGAGGATATAAAGTACTTAAACCAAAATTCGCTAAATTAAACCTTTAAAATTGTTAATTAAGTATTGATGCTGTGTTTTCAAAACACTCTTTACAGTAAATGGAAATGTCTACGATAAAAAAATTGTGCTTAAAGTAGGGTAGCTAGTCTATTATTAAATTCCTGGCTCAGGTATAGTGGAGAGTTCATGATTCAAGTTCTGGGTTCAGGAGAGTTCACAATTCAACTTCTGGTTCAGGAGAGTTCACAATTCAAGTTCTGAGTTCAGGTGAGTTCACGATTCAACTTCTGGGTTTAGGAGACTTTACGATTCGACTTCTGGGTTCAGGCGAGTTCACGATTCAACTTCTGGATTCAGGAGAGTTCACGATTCAACTTCTGGATTCAGGATTTCACAGAGCCTACTTTACAAATTCTGGATTCACAAGATTGTGGTGTCCACCCTCATGAAACACCCAACGAAAAGCAGTTTTATTTAGGCCCGTTCTGGTACCGTTTCCGGCAATAGATGATCTTTCGCTTGCTGGAAGACCTTGTCAGTGCTTTCTGCAATTAAAAGATTCGCTGGAGACAGCACATGATATGTTTTCTGCCACTCAGAGCTTCCCGTTCACCCTGTGAGAGGAATTGGAACACTTCGTTGCCACATTCACAGCTAAAGGGAGGGGAAGGTAACTGCCACACAGGGAGAAAGTATTTCGCACTGCGCAAGGAACAGAATTTACCCTTTAAGGGCTTCCAAGACTCATTGCTGCTATTCGAAAGGCTTGTGCAAACATTGCGATCAGTCGTCATACGTTTGGGAACAACGACCCACAGTCGACAGACCACTAAATGGCGGTAACTGTACCAGAGTAAACCTTTGGCCTGTAAACATGAACCAATGGCGTGCCCAAGGGAGGGTTGGTGGGAGTCATAACCCGCCTTTTAGCGTAGCATACTAAAAAAGAACATCAAAGGCAGGAAGAGATGGCAAAATGAGGACTGACTACTAAAAAAAGTACACGTAAGCCCCCTTTCGAAGATTCTGTGCACGCCACTGGCATGGACCCTTAAAAAGTTGTTAGCGCCTCGATTTGTTTGTCCCTTGCATGTCCTAATTCTTAACTCCCTCATCTTCCCTTCAATAGACCACAACAGCCCCAGAGATTGACAATGTTTGTTCAATGCCTGGGAGCAAAACTTCCGGTCCTGAACTATATTTCAGCCAATTAACATCGACTTCCTGTCTGGCAAGGCTCTGTGGCAGGACCCAAGCGCTTATCACCTCCGGAAGGCAGCTGGAGCTGTGGCTGCGGTCCTTCTTGCAGAAAGCCCGAGTGGCCGCAACCCTCAAAGCAGTGGTCCTCCACCAGAAACAATTAGTCCGGGAGAAAATAACAGGACTGGATCCCGCCAATTATATACGGTCTCTCCAAGGGAACCAATGTCATTATAAAACTCAAGCTTAAGCCCGGACGCAAACAGAAGGGACACGAGAGGGGAAAAAAAGGAATGCGGTGGGAGGAAAAAAAGGTCTGTTGCACATTGAGGATATTAGGAATACAATAAATTGTCCCGTAATGAACCAGAGCACAATAAGGATACAAAGGGCCTTTCATTTCATGGGGGTGGTATCTATTCTTTTCGGCTTTTGTCCCAGGCCCGGATTTAAGGGAGCTGTAGCCCAAGACTTGCATCAGAAAAAATGTCTCCTATGGTGAGGAATTGCTTTGGAAAGGCACAATAATATAAGGTAAAAATATTAAAAATATATAGGTAGCCAGTACATGAACTGTACCACTTATATTATGTTACATTGACTGATTAAATACATTCTTATGTACGAAATTATAGATTAACAATTGACTGTTACATACAAAAAAAAAACACGTACTCATAACAAAACATGTATGGAGCACAATTACATGAAGTGAACGCAGTTGAAAATGAGCTAGTACTTGATAACACACGTTGACATTGTTTAAGTTTTTCACCAAGTTTGTAAAGACATGCATTTATTGACCCATTCACCGTAAACTTTGAATTATGTCCGTAGGTGCCTTGACAAATATGCAATTGAATAAGGGTGTAGTCATAACTTCTAGAATTAATATTGTTTGCAAGTTCGTTACTTGATTTATCATTCTGGCCTGAAGTAAATTAATACCCATCAGTATGTTAAAATATTCATAAATACACTGTCATTTTGGAATAGGAGTTAAAATACACGTAAAAGGTTTTTGAACTTGCTCTATCTTTCTGACCACGTTTTGAATCCAGGGTTCCACATTGGGGAAGCGTATTATAAAAGTTGGCGGACTGTTTTTATACCCTGTATATATCTGATTGTGTGGAGAGGAGAAGCTCCAGGAGTAATAAAATATATCTTCCATTGTTGTTCTTGTTCTGGAAACAATAGTTGTTAATGGTCCTCGTTAAATTGCAGCTTCGAGTTAAGTATTACAGTACTCAGAAATCACATATTTTCCCCTAATATTTTCAATTAAAATATCATTTACGGTGTTTGAAGTCTTTGCGTGTGAAGTAATATACAATGAAAATTGTATTTGTTAATCTGTTTTACTAGAATAGTCTCCTGCAGATAGATAAGTAGGTTTTACCCTTCACTAGATTCACGCTACTAACTTTATGCTAGGGCATTATTATATTATCTACTGTGTGGAAGTATATCTTCGTAGGAAAGTTGTTAGCACAACTTTTTCTCTCGTATCTCAAGGCGCCCCTTCACCGGAACTTCTGCTCTTCTCAAATCCCTCGAACGAAGCTCCTTCAATCCTTACAGATTGTGGATTTCCGTTCCAATCTCGTCGTTACGAACTTTGCAGTTTCTCCATCCTTAAGGACCACAGTCATTTATTTCATCTGCCGTACTGTGTAGTAGCACATAGTATTTAATTAATGCTCTCACAAAATTGTGCCCAGAAATATATTTTGGTAGCTACTGAATCATTCGATATGTATTTATTCAGTGCAAATGCATCTTATCTAACTTTGACGTCACCTGTCGTCACCCAAAGCACTCTGACTGCCCTTGTTTTTCTTATTATCGGCCCATCTTGCTTTTATAATCAATAGCAAAAGTAAATTTGCAACTAATAGTACAAAATTCTTATTTAGGACCTTTTTGATAACAAAAGATGACAGCAAACGCAATACACCATATAATTGTCGATATATACTGTGGTAGGGACGGTGCTATCCAATGATTAGTTCTTTATTCTGCCTTAAAGCACTATACCTGTATATTGCTATCTTTGTGCATTTATACCTTCCATGTATTCATTTCTCCGATTTAATCTAGACATTTGATCACATCTTAGGCAATTGGAAGTTATTTTACATGGTCAATATGTACAAGATAAGATGTTACACCTTGTTTATTTCCTGGCTATTACATTTTGATTTTTTACTGTTTATTGTTGAGGTCATCTTAATTGAAGTTATGTTGGAGATTATTTATTACACTTAACAGAAAGAACAAGTTTTTATCTTTAAAACGACGTAAGTATCATCTTAATCAGACAATTGGTTCGTGAGACGCAGCTATTTACATTATTACAAGTTAATTTCAATATGTACATTTTTATCTGTTGTAAATTAATTTAGTAACACTACTTTTGCATTTGTCAAAAGTAGATAAGATATTGAATATTGAACAGTCTGAATGTGAACCAAAGCTCCATCTTTATGGAAGTTCTTTGTCACGCCGACAATGGAGTTTCCAAGACACCCAGTGCATCTGCACCGAAAACCAATCTCATTTTCGGATTCTAGAAGTTTCTCGTAGAATGGATCCTACGAGAAAGTTCTGGAGGCTAGCAATCGGACGAGGGCTATTGTTGTGATAGTGACGGGATACACGAGAATTCGCAAAGTTTTTGGAAGATACAATTTTAATAGACCATTGAATTGAAATTGTGACAGGTCTGTATATGAAAATAGTGATATTGTATTGCTGTGTGTGTGTGTTAATAACAATTATTATAATAATGTGTCACAAATATTGGATTCAAATCAATTTACTTGTATTAACTTTTTGATTTCACGTTCTGGGAAGGCTGAGTGCAACCAAAATGTAAAGGAAGTCTCATAACTCTTCCGTGCAAGGTGATTGGGCAATCTACAATGACGTAGTAATCTTGACCCGAAAGGACAATACATCCCACCACAGATCTAAGGAAAGGGTAACAGTGTCCAGAGGTATATTTCTTGAAGGAGAAACTAGACTTTATGACAGAACATGTCCCGAGGTTAACAGAAAAGGTAGCTAATCCTAGACGCGCTGCCAAAAATGCTCCGCGCCCGTATTGATTGATGTGAGCACACGTTAACCGATGGAAACAGGTCAACCGAAAATCTGCGTCGGTCGTTCATTGGCACATCCATAGGCAAATGAATAAAGAGGTTACTACGAAAAGGGAAGGGAGAAACGTAGAAAAAAATACGCATTATAGCAAGAAGGGACATAGTCAAAGGGGAAAACCTCTAATGGATTCCGCGAACGGGTTTAAGTGACACAACACGCAATGTTGAGGCATAATCCTTCGTAATGCTTCGTCTATAAGTTACCTTTTATTACCCGAACATTCTTCTTATGTGTAATGCACTGTGGTAATTGAATTATAGCAGGGTAACGATGCTCTGGCATTTGAAGTCACAGCCCGGATAATCTGTGTGTATGTGTGTCTGTTGTAAGGTAAACTTTCATAATATCGGATACTTTTTGAAATCACCATAATTAACCCACGAAAATGGACAGAAATGCGTAATTTTTTGTAATATGAACTATTGGTACCTTACCTTTTGCCTTGTGATGTGTTTATCTTCCTTATTGTTCAATTCTTTGTTGTACAGTACAAAATTAAAAACAATGCAAATTTGAGGAATCGAAAATTGCCGTCCTAATATCGGATAGTGGGTATGCCTAATATCGGATAGGAATTTGACATTATATAATATATCTACATATATTAACATTATATTTGAAATAAAATTACATCTCATGATAGAAGCAACCTATTATTTATTTTGCTGGAGGTTTGCAAATGTTCAAAAATAACAAGGATCACAAAATCATGATTAGTACAAAAGTATGTTTAGTACAAAAGAGCATTGAATGACTTGTTATGCTTTACATAAATCACATAATATGTCTTCCAGTTGTCACTATCAGCTCATAATTCATGTGCCCACTGAAGGGAACGGGTGCAAGGAATCCACTCCTTTCCATAAAACTGTCCATCCTGTTTTTTAGCAATACTTCACTAACGTATTTTCCACGTCTGTACCAAGAGTTGGTTTTCATTTTAAAGGAACTGCTACAAGGTCCAGAGACGTTTTTGTTGGATGATTAACATAATTTTCAAGTGTCGAACTCGGTACATTGAATGCTTTTGAAGCCTTCAGTAAACTCATTTCATTATTTTTAACAGCTTTCAGCCTTCAGCATCGACTCCTTGCTTCATTGCTTTTTCTTCGAAATCTCTAACAGAACAATGAAGAACCCGTTGTGCAACCTGCATAATATCGGATATCTGATATTTGGCAGGCCTCTCTATCCGATATTAGGCCGAATGCGACCTCGTGGGAATTATAACCTTAATATCAAACAAAGTCATATACCGGAATAGGACTAGCATACCAACATACTCTATTATTCCATCTTTCTATGAAATATAAGTAAGCTTTAGTTTCTCCTTATCTTCAGTGTGAAAACCTTCGATGATGAAATGCTTCCAAAAACTCAGAAACTGAAAATTTCGGTTTTCGTCGTTGTGCAGGCGCAGTGTGCTCAACAACGTTCCCACTCACAATGGAGCAATGGGCAATCGACGGACGTAGTTCATGTGAATTGCTCCAAATGGCAGCACCCAAGATCCGAGAGACGAGGTTATCCGATATTATGCAGGTTTACCTTACACATTTGTGCCTAATGATCCCGGGTAACCTAAGCTTTTATTGTAGGCGTGGAGATGTTTAGTGCATCGATACATTTTGCTTACTTCTCGATATTAAGATTATCTCCTTAATACTGGGTGGCCACATTTAAAGCCACCCCCCACTTCCTTCTGGAACCCGTTTGAAGCAACGGATTACGGTGAAACTTTGTAGAGATGCTTAAATCTGATGCACGGTGAACAACATCTCGGCAAACGCTTCGTGCGGCCATTGATAACGCTGTCTTATGCTTCCAAAGTGTCATTCACGTTGACGGGACGCATACTGAACGCTGCTCTACCGACATACACTCAAATTACTAGTTGTTGTTACTGCAGCACCTCAGTGCCAACTGGTGGTGAAAATTTGAACTATTTTTGTTTCGTCAGCATTCGTTTCCTCATGGTCTCCATAGTCTCTCTACCAAGTTTCACCGCAATTCGATCCTTCAAACTCTGTCCAAGGAGTCTGTGTAGCAAGCGAACGAAAACTATACCCTGTCCCAGCTAACTGTAGAGCAAGTACGCGCATAGCGTCAGAAAAGCGAGGGAAATCGAGTGGCCAGAGGGAAGCAGTACACTTTGCTGGGAAGGCTGGTAACTGCCCCACTCCACGCAATTCCATCTCTCTCGCGTCTTCATTGGTGGAGCAGTCTTGCGTCACTACTTGCGCAGAGACTTGTTTTGGTTTGCCTGCTCCACAGTTAGCTGAGGCAGAATTAGTCCTCTGCCCAAGTAGTGACTCGAGGGACATAGACCAATGAACGGGTGAGAGGCGAAGCGAGTGGATGGAGAGGAAAACGCAGCTACAGCTACGAGCCGTTTGCAGCAGTGAGTACTGCTTTACTCCGCGCACTAGCTTTCTCCCCTTTCCTACCGTAATGCACAGCGTTGCTCTACAACTCCAGGGACGGAGTATAGTTGCAGACTCAGCTCACAAAGTCTGAAAACAGGCGTGATGGGTCTCGATCCTCTGACCAAACTTCACCCAATGAAAAGCCACATGCTCGCAAACGTACTCTTTGCGTTACGGGATTCGGAGATCAGAAACTATACTCCTTTTCCGGAATGTTTGGAGTAAGAGAACGCGAACGCATCGTGGGCGCACGTTGCGGGTGTGTGCCTCGTCCAATGAACGTGCGGAGGGGAGGGGTCGCGCGGGATAGGCGACTCGACTGGTCATTTATAGGAGAATTCAGCATTCAGGAGAGCGCCCCACCTCTCATAAGCTTTCGCCTCTGCGCGTCGCTACTCCAGACATTCCGGAAAAGTTGTATAGATCGACAGTTTATACTGGCGTATGTAGATGGAGGCTGATGGGGCTACAGGCCCAGCCGAAATTTTGAGATAATCTAAATTTTCAAATTAAATCTGCGAAGAACTCTGAAATAAACCAAAGTAGTTTTAAAAGTACCCCCCGGTTAAAATGCCCCCATTTGCCATTTTTGAGAGTAAAATGTTATAAAAATTAAAAATATCGTGTGGTGTAATCCGCCTCCTCCCTAGAAAGCAAGTACGTACTATATACCTTTACAATTCCAGCTCATCTCCAAGTGTTTGAGAATATCCGTACCCACGAAGGATGTATAACCAACAACAAGTAGTCATTAGGTTGATGGAGTTGATATCTCATGTAGGAATCGCTGATAATGTGCGAGTTCCAGAGCTCCTCAGTGTCCCTGGCGAATTCACCGCCCGTTTCAATTTTGCAGAAAGCTCTGACTGTCCCCGCACGTTGTTTTTGCTGCCTTCACAGGATCTTGTCTTCGCTCTTGAAGAATCAATGTGTGACGTTGACTGATGACTTCAGCATCACAATCAATTTAGTGTCGTTCGGTGACAAACAACGTGCGAGAAGAAAATCTGGCAGGAGACCGTCTCACCAGTAGGAAGATGTTTATTGTGAAATTCCCTGAATTTTTGACGAATAGGTCCGTTTCAAAATTTCGTTAAAACGCTCACTCTCTCCTTTCCGTCCCTCTTACAACGCTACCGTACCGATGCTCGCTCTGCACTTCATATTATGCCCTGTGAAGAATTTCGAACTCTGCCGTGTTAGGAAAAGGTTTAGTTTAGTCAAATGCCAATAGATGGAGCGATTGGGTTCTGACGTCATCCATCCAAACTCGTTAAAGTGTAAGGTTTTCTGAATCACTCCTGTCCTACACGTTGCTACTTGTTAACTGGGACTCCTGACGTGATGGATGTGGGTAATAACCCTTGTGTACTTGCACAAGTTAACCAGGCCTCTCTTCTATCTCCCATATATGTTGGAGAGTTTTAGAAAAATACGAATTGTTTTACCCTATGGATATATGCATTTCCCTTAATGCGCTATCCATCCACAGATCTTCGTTTAAAATCCTGCGGAATATATTAAAGCTTCGTTATGTCTTGGTTCATCTATTGTATCCTCTACGCCACGAACTTATATTGGTCGAAAAGCGACGTAAAAAATAGGAAGTACAGTCACGGACACTGCTGGGTTGTAACGATTCCACTGAAAGTCAATGTATTCATTAAAACCCGGCAATGTCCGAGACTGTACAATACAAATACATGTCAGTGTTTGTTTTGGCGTTTCTGTTCTACTTAGGCGTTTCAGTTTCAGTGATAGCCGGCCGCCGTGGCGAAGTTTTCACACCGCGCTACGATGCCAGGGGTGTCGGGTTCGAATCCTGACCTGGGCATGTGTGTTCATCAGTTTCGTCATATCATTACACATCATCATCGCGATTAGTCAAAACTGGCAGAAAAGCGAAATAAAATAAAGAAAACCAATCAAACAAGTTTCAGTCAAACTATATCATGGACGATTTGAGTTCTTGTATATTGGGAATATGAGGAGGGAGCAGCATGCCTTGTACAGCACAGAATATGCTAGCTACTACAGTGCTTCTTAACCTTTCATTTATCACGACCCCCTTTGTTATTATCAACCCGCATGACTTTACTGAATGCTTGAAATCCTGAAATGAGTTGCTCTTCAAGCGTCTTTTATTACAATTAATGAATACATGTATTCCGATACTTTTTTTATCGTAATGATGACACTGAAACCAGAATAATTGCATCATATATCTTTAATGAGAAGGAAAATGCTTTATTTCACTTGAAAGCCTTGTTATATTGAGCTTAATACTAACTAACTAACTCTCTAGCCTTCTTAAACCCGAAGGTTCATGGCTGCAGCAACACAGGCATTCCATCTGTCCCTATCTTGAGCAAGATCTATATACTCTCTTCCATCCCTACCGATTTCCTTTAGGTCCATCTCAACGTTGTCCCTCCATCTTCGTCTTCCTACAGGTCTCTTACCATCAGGTTTCCCAACAAGAATCCTGTAAACTCCTCTTTCCTCTCCCATTCGTGCCACATGGCCTGCCCACCTAAGTCTTCTTGATTTAATTATTCTAATAATATCCGGACATGAATACAAATTATGTAGTTCTAAATTATGTAACCTTCTCCACTCACCTGTCTCCTCATCCCTTTTAGGTCCAAAGATTTTCCTAAGGATCTTATTTTCAAATACTCTCAATTTATGTCCCTCTTTCAATGTAAGGGACCAAGTTTCACACCCATATAATACTACAGGCAAAATTACTGTTTTGCATATTTTAACTTTTAGTTTCTTAGATATTAAACGAGAAGACATAAGTTTATGAAGAGAAAAATAACATGCATTTCCTGAATTAAGCCTACCTTTTATTTCCTCTTTAATATAATTCTCATTTGTTAATATTACTCCTAAGTATTTGAATTTGTAAACTGGTTCAAACAAGTATCAATAATTAGATTTTGATTATTACCTAACACTTGGTTTCGGCCTGTAAGCATATATTTATTTTTCTCTTTGTTAACTTCCAAACCTATCTCTTTAGCAGTTTTGAAAAATATTTTAGCATTATTCTTAATTGTATTTATATCATCCCCTCTTAAGTCTACATCATCTGCATATGCTAACAACTGAGTGATACCATTTAATTTTAGTCCTTCTTTAGTTTCTTTTACCTTCCTAACAGCATATTCTAAGGCAAAATTAAAGAGAAATGGAGATAATGCATTTCCTTGTTTTAACCCATCATGAATTGTAAATTTGTCAGACACATTAATACCCACACGAATTTTAATTTCCGTTTCACTGGTGCATACTTTTATCATACTAACAAGCTTCTTAGGTATTCAAAATAGATGAAGCATTTATTCTGGGTCTGACTTCTTCATTTAGCAACATGATTCTGTAATTATTTTAAGATACAAGAGAGTAGAAAACAATTTGTTACGCAAGTATAACGTTACAAAAGATGCAAATAGATTTTGAAATATTCCAGCTTTTAGTGAATTGATACACATGACCTTTTGCTTCTTCAGCTGCCAATAATGAGTCTTGAACGGGTACCAATCATTAAACTACCTCAGACTTGGGAGAACTACAGAACATTTGATACGATACCATATGTAAGCACACTGCAGTACTTAGTCTTCTTCGTTTAGCTTTAAACGTTGCTGCCACTAATATTCTTTCTTTGAGAGAAACTGAAAGAATTAGATTTGTCCAGAACAAAGTCACAATATCACTCCTCAGCATCCCTCACACTTGAACATCTAAAAACCAACTCTTAGGAACCGTATTTATAAAGGCTGTCATTAGCCACTTTGCGAGATTACACATTTGTGTTACCTACTAGAAGTGACGTCATAATACCTGAAGTCATTGTAAATAGTCCTGTCTAGTTCGCTGCACATTTTGACTCCCTTTGCACTCTCACGTCTGGTTGGTTACAAAGTGCACTCTGTATTTGGTGTCTGCACCGTTTGTACTAAGTTCTGGAGTACTGTACGGTGTGGTGTATGATCCCGTGGTGCGTTCTAATCAATGAAACGTACGTGCAAGCATTTGTTGAAAGTCTATTATTGCGTACAATGTCTACTTTGTTTTGAACGTAATTTCCTTGCATCAGTCTTGACACTGGGATGGCCTGCGCTACACCTGGTGTTAAAACATGTAGAGAACTAGACGGGTGTAAAGTCTAACTACTCAATTAAGTGGAGGGCTAATGACTTTCAGAATACTCTTCAATAGATCTGGAAAGTCTTCCTGTAAGTGAGCTAAAAAATTCGGAATAAACGTTTCCTTGACCATCTCTGAAGTTAAGAATTTATCATGAACAATTCCTAACGCTAATGAAACGATAAAATATATTGTCACTTTTCACCTGTAGCAAACCTTGCCACATAAGTAATTTTTAAATTACTATATTTAGTAATAGACCATCTATTTGCTTCGATCCCAGGTTAAGAATTGCTGTGATAGTAGAGTCAGATTACTTTCGTAACATCCCTGGATGTTATGCACTTGTAGCTTGAGAGAGAGTCACAACTCCCGAAGTCTCCAATCAACAAGCAAGCAGATGACGTCATCTCAACCCTGCACCTATCTCTAACCTGCTTCATCAGTGTGTAGGCTGTTGGCAGGCTCGCTAGCTGGATTCGCACGGTCAGCTGGAGATTTTCCTAATGCAATCTGACTCTAGCTATGCTCTAAATGGAAAGAGATTTGCATTATTGAATAAGCAGGTAACTCGTAATTCATACACGTCATTGATTTTTTCACGTCACGTTTTGCTACACGCCAAAAAGCTTACGAATGAAAGGAGAGTCGAAACTAAAAGTACAAAAGCTGGAAGAAAAATATTCCAGAAAACTGATTTACGACGGAAAGAGCTTACAAATGAACCTGTGCCACGAACTAGAGCGAAACAATAGCTCTTATTTACAGAGAACGTGACTTCCAAAAAAAGGAAAGTTCACAGGGGAGGAAAAACGGGACTAGAACAATAACCCGTATTTGTAATTCTAGCTGGGAAGGACAGAACTGGTCAGTGTGTCGACACGGTGGCCATTCAGTGAGAATGACAAAAAGAAAACACAAGAGAAAAAATGCAGGGCCCAGTCCGTCAGCTAAACGTACGATGACAACTTGATCCAGGGGATATATCGGCCACCCTCTGAATCACTGTCAGTCAGCGGATATATCTTTTTTGAACAGCTTTGTTCAGGTATCGATGAACCGGAATGTCTCTAACCGCTTTCATTATACACGCCCACGCCCCTCAAATTCTATGCCTGGCACTCGATACAATTTGACAGGTTATTAGCTGGGCATTGATCGAAAAAGGGGAAGTGGGTGGTGGTTGATTATGAACTCTATTGCTCGCATAGGATTAACGTCGACCTCCTATTTGTAAACTGAAAGAGCAGTTAATGTGTTTATTAGTGAGAAGGGAAGAGCAATGGAAGCAGATTAATTTCATGGTAATATTTTCATACGTTAGCTTCCAGACCAAAGCGACGCTAGCCCCTTCTGACTGGAAGAAAGCATTCACTGCGGCAACAACAGACCGAGAAAACATGATGCACGCTATTGTAACAGTGTGACAAACGACACGTGAAATTGTAATTTTGTTTCGGTACGAAGATTAGCGTTTGTTTCTGAGTCATTCCATGCGAAATCAACACAGCTTCCGACCTGACCATCTCCGATTTTCATGAAATTTGGGGAGTTAAAAATATGAATGGAACTTAGTAACTATGAAAATTTTTAGTTTCGTGCGTCTTGTAATTGTTAAATTATTCAAGGTCAAAGTTAGCAGAAATTGCCCTTTTTGAGCCCGCTTAGCTATACTAAATATGCTGTAACTCCGAACCTATTTTGCCTAGGAAGCTCAAATAAATCTTATTGTACAGGGAATTAAACAAGCTTTCCAGTGATATATAACAAGTACACCTTTCGATAAAAATATAATTTTGTCACGTGACCTTGACCTTTAACCTTGAATATCTCAAAACATGTCATCACCAAAAATCGTGAAAAAAATATGTTTGGTCCCTCATTCCATATGTACTATAAAACATATCAAAAATCATTCTGGGACTGCAGTGGGATCAGAAGATACAAAATAGTATGTGTAACTATGTGACTGATAAAAGCCCCATTACATGAACTATGACGAGTCAAAAGTCCCTTAACACCCTTTACAAAATGTAAAGGAGTTATCCTGGTCATGAAAGAAATAGGTTAGACACAGGGAGATCCCTAGCTATGTGCGTCAAGCGCAAGTTCAGCACATTGTTGACACCCATATTGAATTCAACGCAAAAGTTTCAAAGGGAAGGGTGTGAAGTGATATATCAAATAAAGCTAGAACTTCACGAGAAATGAAATGGTTAAGGATTTCTAACTTATTTTTAGACAGCAAAACGTTATACGCATATCTTTCACTTACGATATATGCTCATCATAGTGTTGTCAATATTCCTGTGAGCACACTCGTTGACGCCTCTCACACTCACATAGAACATTTGGCAATGTAGCATGTGCAACAACATCGCAAGCAGCAACTATGCCTTCTCTCAGATGGTCAGTATCAGGGACTTTTAGTGCATGCACCGTTCTCTTCAAATGTTTCTGAAGGTAAAAGTCCTCCTAATATGTTAGATGTGGGGAATGTGCAGGCCTTTTAATACATCCCCGTCTGCCCATCAATCTACCTAAAAATTTATCATGAAGAAATTGCCAAAATGTTCACATAGTGTGGTCACATACTGTCCTGTTTCAAAACTTTGGAAAAAGTGCCATGTCCCGTAAGCAAGGATGAAAAACCTGTTCACTTAACACATCCAAGAAGCCCTCACCATTTAAGGTTCCGTTGTTGAATATTTACCAACGATTTCCGTTCTCCATACACTATACCACATCATTAGCTTATCAGCAACAACCATTCGGCTGGGATCTGTCTACTGTAGATTATCAAATCACAGGTATTGCATATAATTTTTATTAACTTTACCGTGAACATAAAAATTAGCTTCGTCACTGAAGAATTTTTCATTCCAAAGGAAGTGTCACGTAATTGTTTGAGATACTTTTCCCAATATTCTCTCCACTAATCAAGTATTTGGTGAATGTCGCTGATTAAAATCATATGCAATGGTGCGTATACTTCTTTCTCTCCCAAGATGTCAGCATGATCTCGACGAGTTCCTAACACGTTAGGAGCATTCTTAAAACTTTGTGTTTAACACCTCGAAAAGGAGAAAATGGTTACAAGCATGCAGTAATAACTTTTTGCTGGTTAAAGATACTTTGGATAAACCTTCGCTGCTTCATTTCTCGTGAAGTTCTAGCCTGATTTGATATATCACATCACCCCCTTGCCTTTGAAATTTTTGCGTTGAATTCAATATGGTGGTCACAAATGTGCTGGACCTGCGCTTGACACACGCAGCTAGGGATATCCCTGTGCCTAACCTATTTCTTTCATGACCAGGATAACCCCTTTACATTTTGTAGGGGGTGTTAAGGGACATTTGACTCTTCATAGTTCATGTAATGAGGCTTTTATCAGTCACATAGTTACACATATTATTTTGTATCTTCTGATCCCAATGCAGTCCCAGAATGATTTTTGATATGTTTTATAGTATGGAATGAGGGACCAAATATATTCTTTTCGCGATTTTTGGTGATGACATGTTTTGAGATATTCAAGGTCAAAAGTCAAGGTCACGTGACAAAATTATATTTTTATCGAAAGTGCGCTTGTTATATATCACTGGAAAGCTTGTTTAATTCCCTGTACAATAAGCTTTATTTGATCTTCCTACGCAAAATAGGGGCGGAGTTACAGCACATTTAGTATAGCTAAGCGGGCTCAAAAAGGGCAATTTCTGCTAACTTTGACCTTGAATAATTTAACAATTACAAGACGCACGAAACTAAAAATTTTCATATTTACTAAGTTCCATGCATTGTTTCAACTCCCAAAATGTCATGAAAATCGAAGATGGTCAGGTTAGAAATTGCACATATCTGTGTTGATTTGGCATGGAATGACTCTTCTGAAGGAGGTTCGTTTCCAAGTTACCAGTATAGCTTGTCGCTTCGGTCTGAAAGGTTCCTAAAGCTTCAGCCAAAAAGTCACTCGATGACAGCAGTTCCTTCGGCCTAAAGGCAACTTAGTTCAGTGATTTGGCAAAAAATTAGCTGGGTTAAAGTTCATTTGGACAAGAAGTATAGAGAAAGAAAGATTGTATTTGTCGACCAATTTCGAATTTTCCTGCGAGAAAAGAGAAGCGATTGTTGTAAAAGGAACGAACAAAGAAACTGCTCACCATCAAAAGTTTGATCTTTAGCAGTGAACGATGGAATGAGAGCAGAGATTAATTATTTTTAAGTCTGAATTTTGAGACGGCGATTTCAGGTTGCAAAAAGAATGGGGCTTTGATACATTATATATCCTTTCGTGGCGTGTAGTGAAGTGTCACTTCATAAAAGTGATTGAAAATTTAAATGCTATTCGAGGTATAGTTGACGCGTTTAGTTGATTAACGTATAAGATCTGAAGCGAGATGACGCCACGAACGTGGGTGAGGATAAACAGCGGGCGAGTTGTTTTCGTCCAATCACACTCAACCTTCAGCCAATGGACGCAGCTGTCATTTTGCTCGTCTAGTCCACGTGAAGTCTCAACCGTGCGGTGAATGTATTGTTGGAGCTGGTGGGCGCACTCCGTCGACTTCAAAGCCAGCATCTCGTTAACGTAGCTAGCGCGTCGACTATATCACATGGAAAGATTCGAAGTAAGTGGGGAATATTTCATATTCTTGGTTTAGTTTGGAGTCAATAACGGGCTAATGCCGCTTCTGAGCTCAAGGTTGAGGTGCACACCCATAGACGCGCACCACGGGCCGCCACTGATTTTCATTAAATTATAGTTAAATTAATATTAATTCAAATGTACTATAAAATACAGAGTGAATAAAATTCAAAGTAAATCCTTAAACTTTGGAAGGAAAACAATATTTTTTTTTAGAAACTGTAAAATATCCAGGATAATGGTTAAATATTACACCTCGTAAGTGATTAATGATTGATTGATTGATTTAGTTATTTTACTTCGCGTTTTGTGTCTCTTGGCTAATTTGCGAAGATGAGGATGAGTGATGAAATGATGAAATTCATGATGAATGGACATTCACAAACAACCAAGTCTTAGTGGTATTCGAACCCGGGACACTTGGCGTCGCAGCCAAGGTCCGGCCCTAGGTGATTAAGTAAATACTAAATAGGTAGGTAAATAAATCGTGTGTGCAATTTTTGGCTTAAAAAATATAACAATTTTCTGTCAATTATCAACTCTTCCATTCTTGGAGGCACATATGTGGTTGAAGATATTGGGAAATAAAAACAGCTGAACGATCCCTTCCATTCGAAAGAGTAACTCATTATTTCCAAACAATGAAAAGTACATTTTGTGTACTTTGAGGACGAAGAATATTGTGTCGCTACACTGGATAACCATTGCATACGTTAGGTTCAGCATCTTGATGCAAGCTCTTTATCCTTACAGCTGTACTGACGATTACCAGGTCTACAACGTAGTTGAACTGTGTGCAATCATCGGATGATTCAAGCATATCGAGATAACAATTACGAGAGCCATTTGCACATCCCAAATGCAACGCTAATGGCAGGAGAAAGCATAATTTGCTTATCAATTACTAATTTGCAATCACTGTGAACATATGTACATAATAGAGAACATTTGCAACGGTGCTATGATAATTATAGGTGGACGGATTATTTGAGACTGGTCTTAGACATTAATTGATACGTATGTCAATCAAGAGCTATTTCGCAAACCAATTGCATCAAGATGCAAGTTGCTCCATTCCAGAGATATTGCGTGATACGTAATTATTTGGATAGCTCTGCTACTGCCATCGTGTGGTTGGGTTGAGAGTTTCGAAAGCGTCTAACTTCTAAAACGTTGTTATTTTATCGCATTGCTTGCCTTATCCTTTATTGTTTCCTTAAACGGTCCAAATCCCGATGGTTTAATTCCGAATTAATCATGGTATACACGCTTTTAAAACACTGTTCGATTTAAAATTATGTCTGTTAACACACAATTCATCGACTTAGAGATAACTTAATGGGTAATTTCTGGAGAATGATTTTTACCTTTCCTTCACGGTTATTTCTTATTTGCGAGCAGCCATTCGTTTACTACCGTCTAGGATGCTGACTGCTGCTGCCATCTACATGCGTGGGGTGCAAAAGGTTTTCTGCTTCGTTTGTAGGTTAGGCGGGTCAGGTTTAGGACTCCTAGTTTATAAGATAACGTCCGCAAATGCTTACAACAGCTGATCACGTGGTATCTAGTCTCATGCACGACACCCGCACGAGCATAGGGTGAAAATACTGCAGTAGTCCGAATTAATGTTGCTCGCTGAAAAGTGCGGGTGCTTTGCATAAGTTACTTTTTAAATCTGTTTCTCCTCCGACAAATGTAATTTGCGAAACGTTGAATTTCGCTAATTAATTTCTCGAAACTTCAATTTCCTTTCTTTCCCCCCGGATTTCATTATGTAATTTATTACACCATTTTTTTGTGTAGAACCCTCTCTACTTCTTCTTCAGGGCCTTCCCGATTCCGCAGTGGTAGCGTCGTTGCCTTGTAATCAAGGAGTCCCGGGTTCGATACCCGATGGAGGCACATGGTGGTTCGGATTCCACTTTAAACTGTAGGTCCAGTCCCAATTAGCCTTACTGTGCATAAACTGGACTTAAAACACTAACTCAATCAAGCTCTCTATTTCTACTTGGTATTTTAACATTGGTTTATCTTTGACCTTGCAGCATTTCGTTAATCTCTGTGATGGTCGGTTTCCTTCCATACGTTCTATATGCCCTTACAATAGCTATAATTCATTGCGCTACATACACACACACATACACACAGATGTGTGTGTGTGTGTGTGTGTGTATATATATATATATAATATATATATATATATATATATATATACCGCGTGAGGCACCTAAAAGTACCACCTGAAATAGCGAAGAAACCAGAAACAGTAGCGATGTGAAACAATAATATCAAATGGGGCTCGTAAATCGGAGGTATGGGGTGGGTTGAAAAATATCGACAAATGGGGCATCTGGAGCAAAGTCATATTTTTTTAAATGGAACGATATACAATAACATGCATAATATAAAAGAGCACACGCAGAGAAACACAACGCCGTTGGTCTCATGCATCTACTGCACATAGGAACGAAGATATGGCCATGTGAAAATATGTAAACAAACTAACAAGTGGCCCACTTGACCGTCAGTACCACGGCATGTAAGACTTCTCAGGTGCCTGACAGAACTACCATTACGCAGAGCAAGTTTTGATAGCAGGTCCACGAGATCGTGTTAGTTCATAGCAAGAGTCGTAGTGGTAAGAGCGAAGATTATGGTGTTCACAAACATAGAAAAAACGGACATGATCCTGATTTATGGGGAATGCCGAAAGAATGCCTCACAAGCCTACCGTGTGTACGCAGAGAGATATCCGGACAGACGACAGCCATCTCGACGTCTGTTTGGTAAGTTATTTATTAAATTAAGAGACACCGGAAGTGTAACACCACGAGCACGTGTGCGGAACAAGCCAACTACAGGTGAGGCAGGTGCAACAAATGTTCTCGCCGCTGTTGCTGTGAATCCGCACGTTAGCTCCCGTGAAATTGCCAGGGATGCTGGGATGAGTCAGCGAAGTGTATTGCGCATTCTGCACACACACAAGTTTCACCCATATCATATCTCCCTCCATCAGGAACTTCACGGGAATGATTTTGTGGACCGTGTTCGGTTTTGCACATGGTTGTTACGACACGACACACCCGATTTGTCACGTATCCTCTTCATTGACGAGGCAACTTTTACCAATCATGGAAATGTCAACCTAAGGAACATGCACTATTGGTCGGTGACAAATCCACATTGGCTTCGCCAAGTGGAACGCCAGCGCCCATGGATTGTGAACGTGTGGTGTGGTATAGTGGGTGAACATCTCATTGGCCCTTTTTTTATACAAGGGACACTGAATGGTGACCGATACATAAAGTTTTTACAACATGAACTGCCTGTACTATTGGAGGACATACCACTTCAGACAAGGAGGGACATGTGGTAGCAACATGACGGGTGCCCAGCTCACAGTGCAAGACGCGCTACAGCATGTGTGGAAAATACATTTCCAAATCGTTGGATTGTACATGGAGGGCCTGTCAAATGGCCGGCTTGTTCCCCAGATTTGACACCGTTAGATTTTTCCTGTGGGAAAAGCTGAAGGACATTGTCTACCGGGATGTGCCAACAACTCCAGAGGATATGCAACACCGCATTACTGCGGCCTGTAGGGACAATCCCTACGAGATGCTACATTCTGTGCAACGATCTTTGCGTGGGTGCCTCGTTGCCTGTATCGCAGCTGACGGCCACCACTTTGAACACACACTTTGACAGGTTTTCGCTTCTTACGCAGTGGTTCTTCGACATGCTGTCATGGTCATTTTCATTATGCTGTAACACTGTCAAATACATGGTGCTGACGATGTCTACTGTATTTTTTTCTTCCTTTAACACGTTCTGTCTTCATCTTGTCTAATGGCTTCCGACATCTCATACTTGTACATGCCGTGGTACTGACGGTCAAGTGGGCCACTTGTTAGTTTGTTTACATATTTTCACATGGCCATATCTTCGTTCCTATGTGCAGTAGATGCATGAGACCAACGGCGTTGTGTTTCTCTGCGTGTGCTCTTTTATATTATGCATGTTATTGTATATCGTTCCATTTAAAAAAATATTACTTTGCTCCAGATGCCCCATTTGTCGATATTTTTCAACCCACCCCATACCTCCGATTTACGAGCCCCATTTGATATTATTGTTTCACATCGCTACTGTTTCTGGTTTCTTCGCTATTTCAGGTGGTACTTTAAGGTGCCTCACGCGGTATATATATACACAGTGTGTCGCAAAACTCTTTCAACAACGCTTGTGTGCTGGTAGATATCATAAAAACAAGTAAATTTTCCTTATAAAGTTTACCTCGAAAGCGCTTAGTTTCTGCGCTATAAGCGCTTAAAATCTATCCTGTACGTATGCAACCCAACACAGCAAACGCTTGCTCTGACATAACTACCAGGGGCGCGTGGCAGGGTTGCCACTAGCGTTTCTCGTTAAGAGAGACGACTTGAAAACAACAACTTGGGAGTCTTGCCTGAGCAAAATCCAAAACATTAATGGCACTTGCGATGTTGTAAGAAACATTGACAGTATTTATGAACTGACCAAGACAAATAATGGGCAGACTGAAATTCAAGATTACTTACTCATTCTAAAATATCTCCATAATTGATTGATTGATTTGGTTTATTTTAATTCGCTTTTCTACCACCTTTGGCTAATCCCGAAGGTGAGGATGATATGATGAAATAACAAATGACACGAATGTCTAGGCCAGGATTTAACCCCGAGACACCTGACGCCGTAGCGAGCTGTGCTAACCACATCACCACTGAGTATTTCGTGTATATCAACAATTGCAAGGGACACGTGAGATAGGGGAAATTCAACGTCATCCACAATACGAAGAAACCTTCGGGGTTGGTGTCCACAGCGTCCGCGTAAGAAATACAGAGCAAAGCGTTATGAGGCCACGCGCCCCTGGTAGTTATGTCAGAGCAAGCGTTTGCTGTGTTGGGTTGCGTACGTACAGGATAGATTTTAAGCGCTTATAGCGCAGAAACTAAGCGCTTTCGAGGTAAACTTTATAGGGAAAATTTACTTGTTTTTATGATATCTACCAGCACACAAGAGTTGTTGAAAGAGTTTTTTGACACCCTGTATATATATATATATATATATATATCTTAATATGCTTCGTTTTTTCTTTATTCTTGTGTTTTTTACTTTCTATATTTCATTTTGATAATGTGTATATCCGTATTAGCTTCCATATATTCACCATTGTATGTGGATATTCAACAAATGAACCTGTTATGTATATTAATTCGAGATTTCGTACCAATTTGTTTGTTGGGAAATTTTTACTACCAAAATATCCCTTATTTGCAGCTAATATTCTTGCGGTTATATTTTCTTGTATTTCATTTGTACGGTCAGGAAAAAACTGTCGGTAATATGGAATCATAAAAAAATTGTAAAATGCCTAAAATTGATATTGTTTTTTGGAAGGCAAGTCAGATTACGGTAAAGATATCAAAAGGAAATACACGATGCAAGGGAGCTTTTCAGGATAAATTGTGAGTTTTAGCAAGGGCAGCAACAGGGTGGGGGGGAGGGGCGAGGGGGTGCTATCGCGCCCCTTAATTTTCTTCCGCACTCCCTTCAGTACCCCCTACGTTCAACTGAAAACACTAACATTAACATGTAATATTGAGCGCTGAATGATATGTACTGAAGTAAGACCGTTATTATTGTATGCAACAGGGAAGCACTGAAAGAGATACCGATGTCCAATATACATACTTTTCTGCACTGGCGGTAGCCTCTGTAAAGATCAGCGGCCGTTTTTTTATTTCTTCAGCTTTGTTGTTATGATTTTTTTTCTTTTTTCGGTAATTGCCTATAACTTAATGTGAGTTATATTTTTTTCTTTTTTGCATTGTTCATAAACGGTTTATTTTCCGCCTACTTGTTCTTCCTTGCACTGGAGCAAAAAATTCAGCTGCTTTTAAGGTATCACCAGGTCGTGCTCGGGAAATTATTTAATGAGAGTTGTAACATGAAGGGTAGCTTTCTTCTTAATACGTTATATGTATTTGTTCCACGTAACAAGTCTAGTAAATGTGCCATATCAAGCTTTTTCAAAAACTGTTAGGAAGAGGCCCAACGTTCACGAAGAAATTTTACAGTTCGTTGTTGGGGAAAGTGCGGCAGAAGGGATTTCAAAGATGACGCAGTTGCTGTGCTCTTCTCGTTTTGTCCTGTGGCAGATGGAAGTTACTATGTATTTTGTGCCTTCATTGGTTACATTGGAAAGGTTCAAAAATTGTGTTTTTAAGGGCAGGATGATTTTATTTTGTATTTCACTTCATAGTTCAATAAGACTGCAACGTGTATCTGAATGTTTACACTGTACGACCACTTTCTTGGAGTCGAAGTCTTTCTACATATCATCATGGACGTCCAGGGGGAGGGCAAGGGGGGAGGACAGCATCCGTGGAAAATGAATGTCTATGTAAAGATTATACTAGGGTGAATCAAATATAAACGGGAATTTATTTTTCATAATTTATTGAAACAAAATAGAAATACAAACTAAAGTAATTACTTTTCAACATATCTCCCTTGAACTGAAATGCAATTTTACCAGTGGATAGGGAGTTTGGCAATCCCTTTGTCCCAGAAAGTTCTCGGTCGTGTGTGCAGCCAGTTACACACCAACTCTTCCACTTCTGCGTCATCCTGAAAACGCTTACCTCCGAGTGCTTCTTTCAGGGGTCCAAACAAGTGATAATCACAAGGGGATAAGTCTGGTCTGTATGGAGGATGTTCAAGTGGTGTCCAAAGAATTTCATCCAGTTTGTCACGTGTTGCACCAGCAATGTAAAGTCTGGCGTTGTCATGAAGTAGCAGAATACTTCTGATGGGTGTACCACGTCGTTTGGTCCGATAAGCAGCCTTAACACTTTCCAGGAGTTGACAATAGTAAGC